>NC_063071.1:2400000-2747149 GCF_022605165.1 Purpureocillium takamizusanense
CAGAGCTCAAGAATAGCTTTGAAGGCGGCGACTCCGAGCGCTATAAGAATAGCAGAGATGTAAAAGAACGTAATCCCTGTCATAAAGACATTGGTCGTCTCAATCCTTGCCCTAAAAGCCACACGCTGGATACCGAAGACGAGGTATGAGCCGGAGCCGGTGGTGATATTATTCCGCTTCAGAAGCCTGCTGGCTTTACCCACGAGTGACGATTTTTGCAGTGAGCGCTTGGCGACCTGGACGGAGACTGTCGTAATGGAATCAAAGAGCCTTGCCGGCATGCCGCCCGTCGCGCGTTGATACCATGTGAAAATATCCTGCATGAAGCCAACGCGGATGATGCCCATTGACCACTGGAAATTCATAGTCCACGCCTCGACTATAGGTGGAATTGGAACGCTAGAGAACCCTATGATAGCCTGAGCCTGGAAGTAGCCGAAAAGTGCTAGCGAGTTTGCAGCAATATGGGCGGCTGTATTTGGATGTCCCACGCCGTACATGTAGATGACCGCAGAGGACAGGATAGTTAAGCCTGCAACGACGGCTGTAGCCCACCTAAGTCCGAGGAGGTTGACAGTCTTTCCATTCGAGATGTGTGCCTCCACGCAGGCGACACTCTCTCTGATAGAAGTCAGGTTGATAAGGACCTTGACATTCGCATCGAGATCGGGAATATTGTAGGCAATACCGGGGATATTTTTGGCGGCATCTTCGGCAACAGGCAAGTTGAAACCAAATGGTATCTTGCCAGGGGCCATAGGGCAGAGGCCAGGGAGGTTCATGTCGCAAGGGTTGAGAGTCCGCCTGATAAATTCGTAGCCATAGGCGGAAATCGCCACGTCAAATATCACCTTGCCTTGAACGGAGGACGTAGCAACCATTTGAATGCTAGCAGTGTTATTGGCAGGTGTATAGACAACATTAAATAGTGAGGCCTTGAATCCCGATTCTTGTTGACAGGTATTAAGCGAGGTCGATAGTAGGCGCTGCTCGGCCGAAGCAGGCGAGATGAACAAAACCAGGGACGTGAGGATAAGAAGTAGCGGTATCTGAGGTGTCATGATGGCTGTTGCTGGCTTCTGGTGAAACGGGGAGAATAATTTGGGCAAAATATGGATAGAGTTCCACCGACGTAGGGGTTCAGGTGGTCGTTCCGTGTGGCGCCCGTCTCGACCGACACGATCAGAGTTGTCGGTAGCATTCAGATCTCCGTAGTGACTTGGTTCGTTTGCTGTCAGATGCAGGTCTGCAGGTGCTTGAAAACCGGCCAGGATTGTACCTTGACTTGCACAGCTTTGCTTGAAGATTGATTAAGCCAGACGCCGGCAAACTGACGGGAGTTAAACGAGAACCCAGGAGGCGAGAGAACGAAGGAGAAGGATACGAACGATGCCTGATCGACTGATACTGCAATCGGTGACGGACGAGATAGCCCAGAGGGTAGCCGGAGCGAGCGGGATCAGTAGGTTCTTGGGGGCTGGCGGACGCGGCACGAGCATGGATAGTGCCGCTCAGGAGTACGGCTCATGGCAATGCTCGTTGAACTGCGCCCCTCAGACCCCTGGTGCAAGCCTATGAGTCCGTAGCCACATTCAACATGAATGTAACCAAGAGCCAATCGGTAGGTCGGCTGAACAGTGTTGGATCCTGGCTTTCACCATCCTACGGAAGCTGGAATGGAGTTCAGGGACGTTTTGGTCGACGCAGACCATCTGCTTGTAGTAGCCTCCGGACATTGTCTTGTTCGTTGGAGCATGAGAATGTAGCATGGGCACACTCCCGGAGATGGGTGGGAGTGGGTGGCACAGTGGGTTAGCTTTCCGCGACGCAACCCCCGGATATCGTTGTCTATACTACACTCCACGAGAATTTATTACGAGAGGGCTGTACTCGATTGGGGTACCAAGCAGGTGATCGGACAAAATTGGGGCAGCCGATTATTCTGGGGTGGTATCACCTACAGTTAAAAAGGGCTGCCAATCTTGGGCAGAATATAACATGCGGTCGTGTATTGGCCGGGTATGGAAGGAAGATGACCGAGCCGTGATATTCAGGATCTCAAAATGCATGTTGGTTCCCGTGTTTCACAACCAGCGGGGGAGTGAACGTTCAGGCTGCAGGGCTGTTTGTGCACACAATGCTGGTTGCGGTCATTACCGACCCGCCTCGAGCCACCACCTCGGTACTCGCAGACTCGCATCTTGAATGGACTTGCGCCGGTCGTGTTGGCGGTTGATACGCGGGGAGAGGCGCCGGGCCGCTCCCGCATTAGCGTCGATGTGTGCTGACAGCATATGCTTCTGTGTCGTGGAACCAACGTGAGGTCTCAACCAACACTGAGTGAAAATGTCGGGGTAGCCGTCGACAACGTGCCCATGAACTGGTCTCTCCAGCGGCATGTTATCGGACGGAGGAATCTGGCTCCCGACAAAGCGTTCGTTCCACATAAAGTTTCTGCTCATTAAGTCGAATGAAGAAGGTGTCTTCATTAAAAGGCTCGGTGCGCGTCCACTTATGTCTGCAACTAACGTTATATTGTACTGAGTCGCCAAGGAATAACCCGGGGACCAAAAGAGATCTCTGAAATCTATGGCTCGATACTTTGAATAATATAACTGTACTTCGTTGTCATTAAAGTGTACCTCTGCCCACAATGCTAATATGACGACCCATGTAGAAGGAGTTGCCTCACGTGCAGGCTATGCGCGGTCAGCAAAGCTGGCTTCCTGAACACGCATCATCAGGCAGTTGGATCAAGGACCCAATGCATAACTTACAACAGAACGCATTAGTGCTGTCGTCGGGAATCCTGAGTGGTCAGAAGACCTCACATGCAGAGACGAATCGGCCAGCTTAGCAACGATAGGCATGATGCTGTTGGGTCAACTCAACTTCAATATTTACCGCATCGTGAGCCACTGGAGGGCCAGAAACGCCTGGCAAACAGGATCACCGTGCCGCAATGCAACATTGTTGGTTCGACTGGCCGGTCCTGGTTCGGTGATTCCTCCTGTCAGAAGGCCTATAACGGGCAGCTGCGCGAAGGAAGTCTTTGCTTGAGCGTTGCTGCCGCCTTCAACTATATAAACGAAGCGTTTATCTGGATGGTTAGCGGATATCAAGTCATCACTGTCCGCCTCTGCTTCCCCGTCGTTCAAACAACGGTCAACAAAATGCATCTTTCAGCTGTCATTCTACCAATCTTTGCCGTACTCGCGGCGGCGATTCCTACACCTGCATTGATCGAAGAGCGGGGCTGTCGCAACCCGAACGGCCTTCCTAAAGGCAGTCGATGCCAGACTGGGTGGCAATGCTGCAGTGGTGCGTGTCTCAACTGGGTAAGTGTTGGTTCCATACCGAAAGTCTGTAGACAACGTGAGCTACGTCTTAACTTTCCTAGTACTGCGGCTAGGCAACGCACACTATATTCGGCTTTCTTGTAGCTGCATCGTGTCGCCTGCAACGTCTAAAAGGGGCGAGGGATTGGAGTGGTAGTGTCCTTGATGACTGGTGGTTGGTGCTATGTCTCTTTGTTTTTCTGGAATGGGTACCGTCTGGTGGCATACGATCCTTCCAGTCGTGGGTATTAGTCTAGCTCGGTCGAATCCCAGTCTGTATTACAGATAATACACAGTCTCTACTCCAGACTTTTGAGGATCCTCGTTCCGAATGCGCGGTCTAGAATCTTGCAAGTTGTCATGGGGGTATCGACACAGAAGTTGACAATGGGAACCAAGCACATAAGCGCAGTGGCTTCCCTCGATGACTAGAAGGCGCAATCGCCTTTTGTTTTAAACAAGGAAACCTCGCCAAACGAGTGCTTGGTAGTGGGTATAATAGGTTCAAGGGCTGAGCATGCAACAAGCTCTATGGTGGCAGGCGCTTTGCTTGCAGATGGCACCTCTGGATAGACGTGCAGGCGATAGATTGCGGAAGCGTGAAACTTTTACTGACATGCATAACGATGGAATGTTGATTCTTCAATATAAGCCTGACGAAGGGCATCAAGAGCAATGTGTGTCCAAAAAAGAAGCGAAAGGGTGACCCCTGGGGAGATAGACGCGCAGCTGCGAGATCCCCTCCCAGGGCCTGCCAGCTGCGCGACCCGCTTTTCTCACTTTTAACAACCCCGCGGTCTGTTACATTGCGCTTGGTCCACCCATAGAGTCATCTGGTGTCTCACGGCCCGTGCAGCTTCAACAGCATACGATAGAGGCAAGGCGCTGCCTTGTTCGCGGTCGATTCGTGTGCAGTCGCCGAAAAACAGCCTCCGCCGCATCCATGGCTGCTGCTGCTGCCACGCGCGCAGCAGCCACAGTCGACGCGGCTCTCGAGGAGCTCATCACGACCTTCAACGAACTCAACAGCTCCACCGTTGAAGAGCTCGAGTCGGAGCCCAGCCCTCTCGAGTTCATGCGCTTTGTCTCACGCAACGCGCCGTTTGTGATTCGGGGCGGCGCAGACTCGTGGAAGGCCTGTCGCAAATGGGACGCCGCCTACCTCAAGGCTGCGCTCGCTGACGAGTTCGTCAATGTTGCCGTTACACCCCATGGGTACGATACGCCCCCTGTCCTCTCCTCGCCGCGCATGATTCTGCTTGTGGCCGGTAGATAGATACGCGGGGCCTCTGACATGACCATCTGTTTCTCCTTCAGAAACGCAGACTCGCCTACCTTCTCACCTGCGCACCAGTGTCTCGTCCTTGCCAAGCCTCATGAGGAGAGCCAGCCGTTTGATGAGTTCCTCGACTACGTGATTCGTCAGGAGACGGACCTGGCGTTCCCCCGCGATGCAGAGACTAGATATGCCCAGACCCGTCAGTGCTTTCCCTCCTTCTCTGCTCTCCTCCTCGATCCCCCTTGGCTGAGGGCCGTTCTTGCGCCGCTATAGAAAACGACAACCTCCGGGACGAGTACTTGACCCTGTTCCCAGATGCCCAAAAGGACATACCGTTCGCGCGCATAGCCCTCCAAAAGGCCCCAGACGCCATCAACCTCTGGATAGGGAACTCCAAATCTGTGACCGCCGCGCACAAGGACAATTTCGAGAACATCTTTGTCCAGGTCCGCGGCAGGAAGCACTTTGTTCTTCTCCCGCCACTATGTCAGCCTTGCATGAATGAGAAGCTCCTCCCGCCCGCGACGTATATACGACGTCCTCAGCGCGACGGCTTCTCCCTAGAAATCGACCATGACCAGGAGCCGGTCCCGTTTGTCACATGGGACCCTGACAACGTTGACCCCAACGCGACTTCTCTTGCTCGGCTTGCCAATCCCATGCACGTCACCTTGGAACCCGGGGATATGCTATACTTGCCTGCCATGTGGTGAGTCTCGAGATGCAGCATCGTGATTCACGATCCACATGACGTCTAACAGCACTCCCGCGGACAGGTATCACAAGGTTTCTCAGTCCTGCATACCGGGCGATCAAGGTTTCGTTGTTGCTATCAATTACTGGTTCGTAGTCAAACAACGAACGGGGCCCCGCACGTCGCTGACCGTCTTATTGCAAAGGTACGACATGGAGTTCAGTGGGACGCTATTTCCATTGGCGTCGTTGCTGCGGAACCTTGGGCGAGCGGACGACAGGTAACCTGCATCCCGCCAAGTACAATTACGCTACGATGGTGATGACTACCATACAGCTCATCACATATCTGATCTATCCCAAAGTATTCGTAGCTATAATGCGAATGGATCTTCAGCCTTTGCATCCAACTCATCACCTCTTCTTGCGCTGTGATACCCTCTTTTGGGCCCTCAGCTCCTTCTTCATCCTCGGATCAACCATGCGGTATCGGCCCTTGATGCCCTTTGGCCGGCCTTGAATACCCCTGTTCAAGCCCTTTGCCACGACCAGCTTCGCAGGCTGCGATGGCTTCTTGCGTGCAGCCTTGCTCAGCAGCTTGGCTATGCTCTCCGCCTTCTCCTTCTCTGTCATACCCTCATCGTTTGCGAGCATGTCCGACTTCTTCTTCAGCTTCTCCAGCTTCTGCGCAGCCTTGAACTTCTTGCGTGCCTTCGCCTCCCGCACCTTCTTGATGGGCCGCGCGTTGAACGCCCGCATCTTTTCCTTGATTGCTTGTGCGGCGGCCTTGGTGATGGGCTTCATAGGTTTGTCGTGCTTCGACTCCTCATCAATGAACCACTCTGGCAGTCCGTCGCGATCACGGAAAGCCCATTTATTGAAACCGTCATCCACGGCGTCATGGCTGGTCTTTTGCCCCGTGGCAAGCTGGTGTGCGAGGGTCATGGCCTCGGCAGTAATGATGTCGATATCTACGCAAAGACGGTCAGTATCTGCTCTCCCTAGGGTGCCGACGATGAAAGGCGCAAGGGTCCTGTAAATGGCTTTGCACTCACCCAACTTCCCGTCTGGTCGCCGATTTGTCTCGTCTTCCCAGTCCTCGTCTCCAGCTTTCACCGTCTCGAAAGGCTTGCTCTCGTTGTCGGACTCGGACTCGAACTCTGGCTCGACTGCAGCCGCTTGTGCGGCCGGCACAATATCTGTCGCCTTGCTCAGGGTCGTCCGGGATTCCGGAGGGTTTGCAAGAGAATTCCTCTCAGCCTTGCTCTCTTTCAAGCCGGGGAGAGTGATCCCCTTGAAGACATCTTGATTGAAAAACGCTGCGGCCCGCTTGGACAAGCCGCTCTCAGACGGCTCGGTGTCGTCCAAATCCCTCAGCAAACCTTTGTCGGATAACCCTTCATCGTCGTCATCCGATGAGTCTTCCTCGTCAAGGTCGCTTGATTCGCTTTTCTCATCCTTCTCGCTGCCAGAGAGACCTTCCCATTCATCGTCGCCATGTTCCTTCCTGGCTTTCTTTGCCCGATACTTCGCATCGGCTTCGGCCTTGCGTTCACGATAGTTGTCATACATGGAGTCAAGCTCCCGTTCGAGTCGATCCTCCTCTTCATCGGTCTCTTCATCCTCGTTATTTGCCTGGGCGTGTCCGTTGTCCTCGACCTTTTTGGCGTCGTCGCCAACCTTGGTCATTTTGCCTCGGGCCAGTCTCCGCATTGCGTCCGTCTTGTCGACTTTCTTGAGCGAAAACATGGAGCCTTCGCCGATCGGACCCGCTTCCTCCATTCCAATGTCCATTGGCGCAACCATGTTGAGTTGCATGCGAACGATCTCCCGTTGCTTGCGCTCGTTTTCTTTCCGCTTTTCGCGCTTCTTCTTACTACTGTCCTTGTCTTTCAGCGCCTGAAGTTCTTCCTGTATGCGAAGCTCCTCGTCCATGGAGCCCACTTCGGCAACCTCCTCTGTCTCCTCCTTGTCGGCGTCGTCGGTGGATGTTTTCGTCTTGAAGCCAAAGATCTCTCGGACTCTGAGCCTCCATTTCAGCAGCAGCTTGAAATCCTTACGGCCCAGAACCTTGAGATCTGCACAGCATGTCCTGATCTCAGCAGTGGTCTCGGGAAGTTTGTCCAGTGCAGCCAAGGCGACGTCCCCATTCCTCGGTTGCTCAAAGGTGAGTTTGTTAGAGCTTCCCAGGATGGCAATCGGATCTGTCGTTTGGATGAATTCGCTCGCCGGGACTTCCTTGAACTGCGTGTAATCGCCTTCCTCATAACCCTCACGCTTGCGCTTCTTGACCTCGGGATTGTAAACTTTGGCTTCGTTATTCGGTGTCGCACCGGCGAGTTCTGCGAAGACAGACTTGGGATCTAAGAAGCGGGGGTCCATTTTCTTTGGGGCTTTGTACCCACGGCAGACGACGAAGATTTCGGCAGACACATTTCGGGACGAAGGGGGTTTGGTGGCTTCGACCTTGGTGAAGAGCTGGTTCAGAACCCAAAGAAGGGGGTTGTAGTCCTTGGAACGGAACACCTTGGTGACGAAAGTACCCCCTTCAACGAGGAATTCCGTTGCCAATTTCATGGCCTGGAGAGCCAGCTCGGCCTGGTTGAACGAGTCCTGCGCCCAGGCCGTACCAACATTGGGCGCCCCGTCGTGCAGAACCGTGTCGGCCTTCCAAGTCTTGAAGTGTTGTCGAATAGTG
This sequence comes from Purpureocillium takamizusanense, assembly GCF_022605165.1. Taxonomy (NCBI): domain Eukaryota; kingdom Fungi; phylum Ascomycota; class Sordariomycetes; order Hypocreales; family Ophiocordycipitaceae; genus Purpureocillium; species Purpureocillium takamizusanense. Next base: position 2,408,009 of record NC_063071.1, read on the forward strand.
GCACGGCATTTCTCGGTTGTGATGTCGCTCTGAAATGTGATGACTCTGGGTATCGGCTTGATCGGTGCGAGATCGACACCAACGATCAGACTGTTGACCGGCATGACCTCCGCGGCTACCTGACACCACGACTGCATGCAGCTTGTCAGCAATTGGGAGGCATTCTTTGACAAATGGCAGACTCACGCCAGGGGCGGCGCAGAGGTCCAAAAGAACCTTGCTCTTCTCCAAGAAGCCATACTTCTTGTTCAGCTGGATGAGCTTGAAAGCAGCACGGGCGCGATAGCCCTTTTCCTTGGCAAGCTTGTACCACTTGTCCAAACGGCCCTTGCCATGCTTCTTTTGAATCGCCATAATGACGGTGGTGGACGGCGAAGAAGCAGCAGCACGTCCGGTTCTCTATGACAGAGCCACGGCCGCAGAAAAAGGCCCCGCGAGCACCAAGAACTGCAGACTTCCAGAAATTTTGTTCCAGATAAGGACATCACGTGGCGATAGCAGGAATGGGGGTCCAGGAACTGCGGGACTCCCAATCCAACGGCAGCCTCGGCGGGTCCCACCCACCTCTCCAGCCGCCCGAACGTGTGGAACGCGCATAATTGATGGTACCTTAGCATGCTTAGGTACCTAGGTACTGTAGTGGAGGAAGGTACCTGGTGTGACTTAGCCTTGGTTCAAGGCTGTCAGGCAAGCCACCCACTGGGCAGTGGCTCGATGATGCAGTGCTGCTGCAAGTCGTCTCCAACAAACCCACCTTCATCATCCCAAGTTGCGAGACCTTTCGCCGCTCCTTACCCTCCACATGCCACGCCTCAACCAAGTCGACTTTCGCTCTCTTACTCGGGCCCGGTGAAGGCGTCGTTTTCGACGCAGTTGCCTGACCTGACCGTTCGCATACGCAGACACACACGCGGCGTGACACTCCCGACGAAACAATGAGCGGACGGGTCCTCGCCGCGGGGCTGCGCCCGTTGACGCGACGCGTCCCAGCCAGTCCGGTTCGACACCTGCACCGATTCCCGACTGGAGGGCTGCTTCGGGCGGATGCCACCGTGCGCGCTACTCAAAAGCGCATGTGGTTCGGTGGCAACGCCTTCCATAACGCAGTGACTGCCCGGAACGCCTCCTTTGCGCGGTTCCTGCCTAAGCTTGTCGTCAAGTTTGCCAGGATACCAGCCATGTTTGGCGGTTTAGCCATCGGCGCATTTGCATGGGTTCAGTACCAGGCCACTCGTACGTTCCGCGCCACCTTCCCCTTCTCTTGCTCAAACCCAGTGCTGACTCGCTCGTCGTCGACAGAGGCAAGCGCCTACGCGATCGATATATTCAACACAACCAAGGATACCGTCTCAAATACAGCATCGACCATTTTTGGCGGCGCCAGAGAAATCGCAGAGCAGACTTATCACGGGTGGGAGACCACCAAGGAACAAGTGGAAGTGCCGGACTGGTTGAAGAAGGTGCTCCGAATCCATGAAGACATTGGGACCGGAGGGTCAGGAGGCCCTGGCGGTGACGGCGACCCAAAGCAGAGCAAGCTAGGCGCGGCCGCCGCTGTCGGCGCATCTGCCGCAGCATACGGATACGACAGGTCCAGCGAGGAGGATCCTCGCGAACTCGACGAAGTGGCCAAGGACGACCAGATGATGATATTGACCAAGAAGATGATCGAGATTCGGACTATACTTCAAAAGGTCGGACAGTCGAGCTCTCTGACATTACCATCTATAGTTGTTATTGGCTCGCAATCATCAGGGAAGAGCTCCGTCCTTGAGGCCATCGTCGGACACGAATTTCTTCCTAAAGGATCCAATATGGTGACGAGACGACCCATCGAATTGACTCTTGTCAACACTCCTGAATCAACAGAAGAGTATGGAGAATTCCCGGACTTGGGCCTGAGGCATATCACCGACTTTTCGTCCATACAGCGGACGCTTACGGAGCTCAACCTCGCAGTATCCGATGCAGAGTGCGTCTCGGACGACCCGATCCATCTAACCATCCACTCTGCGAACGTCCCAGATCTCTCACTTATCGACCTTCCCGGCTACATCCAGGTTGTTGGCCAAAATCAGCCGCTAGAGCTGAAACAAAAAATTTCAGAACTGTGCGACAAGTACATTCAGCCCCCCAATGTCATTCTCGCTATCTCGGCTGCGGATGTCGATCTCGCCAACTCAACAGCGTTGCGGGCATCCAGACGGGTCGATCCCCGGGGAGAGCGGACCATCGGAGTAGTCACCAAGATGGACCTGGTTGATCCAGTCAGGGGTGCTGCCATCTTGAACGACAAGCAGTATCCGCTCCGGTTGGGCTACGTGGGCGTTGTTTCGAAGGCGCCACAATCCCCAGGGCTCTTCAAAATGGGTCCAAAAGATCTCCTCTCGGCCATCGCAAAGCACGAGAACTCGTTCTTCTCGTCACACCCGTTCGAGTTCGGCCCAGACGCCGGGGTCAGTGTGGGGACCACCACGCTGCGCAAGAAGTTGATGCACGTCTTGGAGCAAACCATGTCATCGAGCTTACAGACCACAAGCGATGCCATCAGACAAGAATTGGAAGAAGCAACGTACGAGTTCAAGGTTCAGTACAATGACCGGCCGCTCTCCGCCGAGTCCTATTTGGCGGAGAGCCTCGATGCGTTCAAGCACTCCTTTAAGCAATTCACCGAGGAATTCGGACGTCCGCAGATGCAGGAACTCCTTAAGAGCGAGCTAGACCAGAAGGTGCTCGACTTATTAGCATCCAGGTATTGGAACAAGCCCATCGCAGACTTGGCAGTTGCGCAACTAGAGCCAGATCAGATCGCCGATTTGCCGAAGGCAAATGTTGATTCACTATACTGGCGTCGACAGCTTGATGCGTCAACCTCAGCCTTGACCAAGCTGGGTGTCGGACGGCTTGCCACCACGGTTGTCGCGTCGTCGCTGCAGGCCCACGTCGACCGGCTGTTGAGCAGCTCCAACTTCGCCACACATCCCTTTGCAAGGAAGGCAATCATGGAAGCGGCGTCGACGATACTCAACGAACGTTTTTACAGCACGAGTGATCAAGTCGAAAACTGCATCAAACCTTTCAAATTCGAGGTTGACATTGAGGACAGAGAATGGGCACAGGGTCGGCAACATGTAGGTGATGTGCTTAAGAAGGAGCTGCAAGACTGCGAATTCGCTATGGGCCAACTCGAGTCAACAGTCGGTGGACGAAGAAAGCTGAAAGAGGTCATGAGTTTTGTGGACAAAGCCCGCAAGGGCGAAATCATGGTCGAGGGTGACGGGCGGAGCGGTGCCGGCGGGTTCAGTGCTGCTCTTCTGAGCAAAGGTAGCTTACTCCCTGCTAGGTTTCCCCGCATACTCTCTAACGATTCTGTAGGACGCGAGGCCGTCTTCCTTCGAGACCGGGCCGACATCATCAAGATGCGCTTGTTGGCTGTTCGGTCCAAGCAGTGTGCCACAGTCAAAAACAAGTACTACTGCCCGGAAGTCTTCCTGGATGCAGCCGCTTCCAAGCTGGCTTCGACGGCAGTCCTTTTCCTCAACGTTGAGTTGCTCTCCGAGTTCTACTACAACTTTCCGCGCGAGCTGGATTTGCGGCTCGGCCGACACCTCTCCGAGGAAGAGGTCGAGCGGTTCGCAAAGGAGGACCCGCGTATCCGCAAGCACCTCGAGGTCATCCGCCGCAAGGACCTGCTCGAACTCGTTCTGGAGAAGATGGAGAGCTTGCGGCAGCTTGAAGGCCGTGACCGGGAGCGAGCATCAGGTGCCGGGCGCCGTCGGGATGCGCCCAAGGAACGGGGACGATGGGGCCTATTTTAAGCAGGGAGGCAACCTCGGCGCGGTGTTTTCTCCCTTTTCCCAGCATCAACCCCTTTCCCTTTCTTTACCTGTGTTAACACAAGACAGCTCGGAGTATATGTGGAGGCAAGATGTGCATTTTGTTCCTGGCATTCGTCACGCCAAGACTGTGTCCTCATTGAGGCGAAGGGACTCTGGAAGCTCTCTCTTCTCTCGTAAAGATACATTTAACCTGCTAGACATGCCAAGGGCCAGTCATGGGCAGCGGCACGAATTGGCTACAATGATTTCAAAAGGATACCCTACTCAAAAAAGAAGTATACTCAAGACCATCAGCCATGTACACGCGAATTAACAGAGTAGCTTCGTCTGTGTTCTCGGACCGCTGTTCAATACACATGTGATATGAACTACTCAGGCCACAGGCCTTTTCCAGACCGTCATGCCAACCGGTCCGCATCTAGACAGGGGATAGTCATCCTATGTAGCAGCGTCTGTACGCATCTGCAAAGTCACCTCCCACCGAATAAAGCCTCCCGTACCATAGCCCTCACCAAGACGATTCTGAATCAGGGCCGAGATGCGGCTCCGTAATTTAGTCAGAGACGTTTCGTCGTACCCCTTCGCAATGCTAAGCCGCAAGTTGGCCATGCAAAGGCCATAATGGACCTGCCAGAACTGTGCGTCCTCAACCCGGGAAATAGCGGTCTCGGACTCGATCTCACGCAAGACAGCCGAGACCCCAGAGCTTCCGTTGCTGCCGCCATAGGACATGAGAAGCATTAAGCCCTGGGCTATTGCGACTCTCATCCCAAGGCCGAACATGGCCAGGGCAATGATTGCGCAAATCAGCCTGTCCAGCCACGTGTATAGTGAGATGGAGAACAGTGGAAGTAAGGCTATCAACGCCGAGAAGAAGAGGGTGAGAAAATGGAACGGGTTGGAGAGCACGCTCGGCATGGCCGCAAGGTATGAGACCCTCATGACCTTTGCGATCCGTGCGTGATTCTTCAAACCATAGGCCGAGATGAGGGTGCTGACGATGGCGACTCCCGCAACTAGGTCAACACTACCGGCAGAGACATGCTCGTGCGCATGCTCGTGGTGTGCCTCGTGGCTTCCTAGAGACTCAAGAAAGTGCTTGAGGTTGTGAGAGACGAGGTCAAAGCCGCCGAAAAGGAGAAAGATGGACAGGGCAAAGCCGGCAAGGACCTCGGCCCTTTCGAGGCCAAAGGGATGTCTGATACTGCTTCGTCGCCAGACCTCGAAATTCCCAAGCACCTCAACCGCGGCGCAAACAGCGGCGCTGCCAGCGTCAAAGAAAACCAAGTGAGACAAAGCCATGGCAGCGAGCGAGCCCTCAGACTTGAAAAACACGAAGACAGCGACTGCGAGGTGACACAAGCTCCAGTAGAGCCGCGTCCGCTGGTCTCTCTGCGTGCTCTTCCATGCTTCAGCGATTGTTGGTATGGGAAGTGACGCGGGGAGTACTGGGGGTGGTCTCGGAGGTGGCTCCTGGAAGATTTGGTGCTGCGCCGAGATGCTACTATGCTTGTATCTGTGGCCACGGCGCTGCCCGATGTTCTGTGTGGTTGCGTGTCAGCAGAGCTCCTGGTGAACGGAAGGCAAAGGCGCACTGCCTGTGGCCATAGAGAACTTGCGACGCACCGACTTGACAGGAGAGGTTGAAATGACTTGTGTCTGGAAATTGAAGGGGTTCGGGGCGGGTGGCCCCTGAGACGAATCCAAGGTGTCTGCCTCGCCAGGCATGGCGACGGATGGGGAGAGAAAGCCTGGCCCGGATGCGGGGAGGGATGGGTCGCCAGTCGACGATGAAAAGTCGTCGGTGCCGTCGATGACAAAGGTAGGAGGGGGTTGAGATGCGTGATGCTTGGGCGAATCCATAAGCCACCGTTGACGGGAGATTGCGATTGCACTCGATGCGTATGATTGGCGAACGGGCACTTGCAATGCTGGAGACAGAGTTACGATCGCGCCCGCGCGGCCGTTATCTTGCCCCTCCGCTGCCTTGTCGACGCCGATTGATGCGGTAAGATGCGAAGCTTTGCGAGGCACCGTGGGCTGCCAGCAGTTGGCGGCGTTAGCGTGATGGTCAGGGCCCAGCAACTTGAGTTCAAGGTGCTGGAGGCAACAAGCCCAGGTCACGGAGTGTCGTCGGGCCGAAGCGATTGGACAGACAGATCAGCAGGGCGCAGGATGGAGCTGGCAGGCAGCGCGAAGGAGCTTCGTGAAGACGAGCAAGCAGGTGAATGGAGCGATTCGGGCAGCGCCATCGTGGCATGGGCGGTTTGACCCAGGAGGAGGGGCACCGCCCAGGGGGGCGCCTGGCTGGGTCCCTCCATGCCACTGGGGGACGCTGGCGGCACCTTGATAGGCAGCCGGCGCGATGCACGAAGGACCTAAGGTAGTACCTAAGCATCTAAGGTAGGTACCTACCCGGGCCACCCTGGTCACTCCCAGGTCCGGTCCACTGGCTGGGCCATTGATGAATGGGCCTTGGCGTGACTGAGCTGCTAGCCTTGTACTACCATACCTGATGTTAGTAGGAGGGATCCATTGGAACCTTCGGAAGGTGTAGCCCAGGTAAATTAGGTACCGCACAGGTCGGTAGGCTCGCGACACTGCTGAACACCCCAGTTGTCCAATACCTAGCCTTGATGGCGTCGTTGCGGGTCTGCCAGGAACTCCCTACGGCACATGGTGCTGCTGGCCATACGAACTTCCCAGACACCAACTTGATCCGCGTCGCAAAGCACCTGACGCACCACCGTCCCAGCGAGCAGCGTCCAGATCTTGTCGCACAACCGCGCTCCGTACCGAGAGAGCTACATGTACGCTTTGTGGCAGCGCATTGCCATGCCGCGACATTGATCGAGCTCCGGCCAAGAGCTGCCTGCTGCGTCTGCCCAGCCTTTGATTGCCAACCGATGCGCCCCCCTGGCCCGTTGCTCGATACCACGTCCTGCATCAGGCCGCCCGCTTGACAAGTTGCGCCGCCTCGGTATGGAGGAAGGCACACCTACGGGTCAGCCGGACGATCCTCCCGTACCCTCCGCGTCCACCTCCCACCGACGCGCTCCATCGGGCTCAAGCCTGCTCTCGAGGCTTCCTTTTTTACGGCCGGCCAGCGACACGAAGCCGCCCCACGAGACTGACGATGAAGGTGCGGCTGCCATTTCGGCTCCCGCCGTCGCAGCCGCGGCACAGCAGCACAAGACGCGACGACGCAGGGGATCCCTTAGAAAGGTGGCACTGCTCGGGAGGGGTGCACAACGTGAGCGCAGAGACAGCAGGGCTTTGATCATCGATACCTCACATGGCTCCGACTTGGACCCAGATTCATCAGGGTCCCCGTCAATTCACGCCATGAACGATCACGACGCCCTTGGTCTCACGTTTGCCAGCCTTTCTCAGCGTCCGTTGGTCGACGAGCCGTCTTCCCAACCGAGCACGGCCAAGACGACCGCGGCGACCGGCCCGACAACTGCCTCGGCAGCGTCCCATAAGGACCGCGACGGGGAACGATCGAATGCATATACATCGACAACAGACGAGGAGGACGGCTTGCAGATAGCAGGCACGTCATTGCCGCTCCGAACCGGCATGTCCATGTCGTCCGGCTCAGAATCACACTTTGGCGGCGGCCGAGGAGGCACAGCCAACAGACGGCGGTCCTTCCAGCAGGCTAAATCGCCCTTGTCGTACAGCGGCATTTCGACGAACGCGATCCCGCCGGCCGACTCGGACTGGGACTATGCAGAGACGGAGTGGTGGGGATGGGTTGTCCTCACAGTCACTTGGTTCGTCTTCGTCATCGGCATGGGCTCCTGTCTTGAGGTCTGGAAATGGGCATGGGACGTGGGGAAGACGCCGTACGCGCCGCCGGAGCTAGAAGACGACGAAACGTTGCCCATAATAGGATACTACCCGGCCCTCATCATCCTGACGGGCGTCATGGCTTGGGTCTGGGTCGTGGTGGCGTGGGTTGGGATGAAGTACTTTCGCCACGCCAAGATTAGTGGCGATTGAGACTCTGATATTGTGGTCAGCGACTAACATGACTTGCTTTGCATCAAGCTCGAACACGATGTGCAATTTGGACCTCCCGCTTTGCCTTGGCTCGGGCGCAGCATGTTTGCACAGCGAGTAGTATTAGCCGTGCTGCGGAGCCATATCTCATCTTAGAATTCTTGCGTGCAATAATCTCGAGCAGAGACACGCGTGGGAGAAAGCAAGTCCCGCGCTGCACCATACTGTACTTTACAGTCTTTACTGCACTGCACGTGCGGTAAATAGCAGGCAGGGTAGTGGTCACGTCAGTATACGATGAAGCAGCGCGCACAGTCAATTCCGAGACGCCGCGGACTCGCCAAGAGCACTCGCACCGCGTCCAGGCCAGGCCGTGGCGGCGTCCAGGTCCGTGGATCGACAGCGGCCTGTCTCTTCTGTTGTCTCTTGGCCATTTTGGGCACCCGCACAGCGAGTGAGTGATCGCCGACAACCCGACCGGCGTGATCGCCGTGGAGGCAGGGAATGCACAGCATTAGTTCGTGGGTGCCGACGAACCAGGCGCCGCGCCAGGCCCAACCTCCGGGGGCACGCACTCGTTCAGGGCCGACAAGCGGGATGAATTACTGGTAATCGTCACGGTATCCGCAAGAACGATGGCCGCTCGCCAGGCCGCCAGATCAATTTGCGGATCGGCTCGTACGGACGTGGCGCACGTGGACCTTCCGGAAACAGACAAAAGAAGCCACGGAGAACGTCGTTTGATGTTAGCAACTCCTAGGACGGAAGCTACCAGGCAGACGACTTCGCTGGCCCAGAAATGTCGTTTTAAGTCAGGCCAGAATCTTTTTTCCATCACCGAACGCCTCCCCAGCTTTAAGCCTCGGGGCACCAGGCTGGGTACCTACCTAGTCGTAGTTCTTCACCTGAGATGTTGGTTGGCTGCTCACGGACTGGTGTCTGTCCTTGACTGACGGCCGTGAACCTCACCCTACATGAGACAGATGGCCAAGCCAAGCATCCAATATCAAGGCGGAGGGACATGAGCCTACCAGTCTCCGGGGTTAAGGCTCCGAGTCACTTGGTCCAGTTTGATGTGCGGCGAGCGAGTGGCGACCGAAGCGCGAGCTGCTGATCGCCACAGGGAGGGCCACGCTCTGCCGGATCGTGCTGTAGGTGCGCGCTGATGGCGGGAGCTGTCAAGCCTGGGGGTCCATTTCCGCCCCTAATCAGACCAACAGACTCACAAAGGACCGACCGACACTGCGGGCAAAGTAACGTAGGCGCCAGGCCCGTCACATGCCCCCGTCCGACAACATGCACCACCCCTACACAGTATAATAGCACCCAATCTCGCCCATGCATCAATGCATGCAAGTCATGCACCCAAGCATCCGCCCTTCGGCCGAGCATGGCCTTTGTTGATCAGTTTTCCAGGTGGGCAGACCACCAGCAATGGGCCCGTTGCGCCACTTGATGTATGCCGCCCCGTAGCAGATGGCGCCGTTGAAGGACCCGATGGAGCGCCTTGACCTGGTCCGGACAGACCTGCCTGAGGTGACCCGTGCCGCCCCATACTGCCCGCCCCAGCGCCGCTGTCGGACAGCCGGTCCAGTGGGCTCGGCGCCCTGGACAGCCTGCTAGACAGCGCCAGCGCGCGTGCCAAGTTCCAATCATCGCTGTAGCCGCCACCAATCTCTCCCGGGCAACTACTACTAACTGGTACCTACCTTACTAAGGTAAGGTCGCTCCTATGAAGGCCTGGAGGAGGGCGTTAGGTAACGGGCGGGCAGCCTGGAACCTGCCAGGTGGAATGGTACCTACCTTAGGTACTGTAGTTTAGTGCTAACCCTCCACTAAAGGTCTGCCTGTTGATCTCGACACCCGCCGTCCCATTATCCTCGGGGCCACGCTCTGTACCGCTGGTCAGCGCTGGACTGGCTGCTACCTTAGGCACCTGGCATTGCGCTGCCTTCTGCAACGAGCGCCGGCCTTCCTCCACAGGACAGCCCAGGCTCCTGATACGACCCTACAGCAATTGACTGCGGCGGCTCTCCATCCCGTCCACTTCACCCCCGCCCGCCCTCACCGTCCCGTCCCCTCAAGCGCCGTCGAATTGGAGTCGATGGGCCTCTCATTGGGCCGGGACGCCCGCTCCCCAAGCAGCGCGAGGCCCCCAAAAGAGCCCGCCCGTCAGCCTCTTACGGAGGGAGGGCCCCAGCCCATTTCCCTTCCCTTCCCAACTCACTCTCTCCGCCCCCCTTGCTGTCTCTGCCAATATTGCTCCTCCCTCCCTGATTACCAACACCCATCGACGACGACACGACACGACCACGGCCGCCATCACAACGACGACGACGACGACGATCCTCGAGGCCGCGCTGCTCTGCTACTGCCCACCCATTACTCGAGCGCGGGTCGTCGTCTCCTTCGCACTTTTGGCAGCGCCGCTCGTCGCGTGCTGTGTCTACACCCTGAGGCATTTGGGCTTTCGCCCCCGACTCCAACCAGCGGCCAGTCACGCTACATCCTCCTGTGTCTCGGTCCCCGTTGTGCCAGGGCCTGCCTGAAACATCAGCACAATCTGCGCCATCACCATCTCACGCCGTCGACCTGTGCTCTCTTTCCCTCCTCAACCGCCATCGCCCATCATCACCCATCATCCTCGTGCAGCAGTCTTTTTTTCCCGCCCCGAGCGCTTCGCCGACAGGCTTTCCATCGCCGACAGCAGCCCCGTACCGCCCTCGATTTGCCTCCGGTCGAAATCCGCCACTCGGTCAATCCGGAGGCACAAGACTGCTCTTTGCCGTTGCTCCGCAATCACGGCATCGAGTCCTGCAGCAAACACGACGCCGCTAGTTGCATCAGCCTGGCTGTTGCATCGGTACGTGGATTCCGCTCCCCTCTCCCAAGGGGGGAATACGTGCGCCCGATCAGCCATCCGTGACGGCGCCCAATTTCACCCTGAATCCGCCGCCCTTGCTCCTCATCGACAACCGCCTACGATCTCGCCGTCAACAACTGCCATCCGTCGTTACGGCCGCCCAGCATGAGGGAGGTCAACTTCAGCATCCCCAACGTCAACAAGGCGTCGGTGGGCATCACCACCGCGCTATACGACCGTCGCGCCCTTGACTGCACGTCGACACTACCGCTCATCAACTCGCTCAACCATCTTGCCTACCTCACCACATCCTCCGCTCGGATCCGCGACATCCTCACCGTCGATGGCGGCATCGAACGTCTTGTTTGCATCCTCAAGCAGGGTCGCAGTAAGGATATGATGGGCATGTGGAAATGGAACCTGGCTTTCCAGTGCGTCGTCAATATCGGTGTTCGTGGTACCGAGAATGTCCGCACCCGAGTCGTTGAGGCAGACATGGTACCCGTCATTGCCACCATTCTCGATAATTACATCAAAGTCATCGAGAAGTGCCGCGAAAAGGCCGAAGAGGCTAGTCAAAAACAGTTACATGACCATCACCATCGTCGGCATCGCGGCCACGACCGGAGTTCGCCGAAGACATCCGCGTCTTTTACCAGCCGCGCAGTGCGCCCCGAGCTTGACCAGAGAAGCGCCCGACGGCATGGGCCACCTCCTTCCATTGACGTCTCTGCTAGCTTTGCCGGCCCATCGTCCGCCGGGGGGGCGTCTGGGTCCGAGGCTGCCACAGCCGGCCCCGCCCCTGCGAGGAGCGCCGTGGCTACACCAGAACGTCCCGTGACAACCCCAAGTCGCCATCGGCACAGCTTTCGCGAATCCACTGCTCGCTTGCCAGCGACCGTCACCCCTGGTCAGCTTTTGCAACCGCTGGCAACTCCCGGTCAGGGCAGAGATGTTATGGGCAACTTCGTTCGGCCGGTCCGCGATATTGACCGTCTAGCTTCGATGGCGCCTTTCGCCCACACAGACGCTGCATCTCAGCCAACCTCGCCGACGACACCTCTCCCGCCTCCCCAGCTCCGTTCGCCAACGGTGCGGCCCACCAACAACATGGACGCCTCGAATCGACAGCGGCGTAGGCCCTCCATCAGACATCAAAACTCCACCGTCGAAGGGGACGACTTGAACGCGGATAGCATGCCGTCTGACGAGTCACCAGACGCTGAAATGACTGGAACCGCAGATATTCAGTCAGCCGTCGGCATTCAGGATATCTCAATGGAGGATGGCGAGAGCATGTTGACTGGCTCCTCATTGGAGCTGACAAACCCGACAGTATCAGAAGCCCATCAAGACGCCGGCACGTTCAACATCACCCATCGTGCGCCAATTGATGGCAGCATCGGCAATAATGCAAACACTGCACCCGTCGCGCCCATGGGTCTGTCCCCCAACCGCCCTGCCATGGTCACGCCGCCACAACCAACCGCACCCAACTCGACAGTACCCCGCTATCTGCTTGATCGTCACTATACTCCCAATCAGCACATGCTCGCCGCAATGCCTCGGGAAGAGGACGTGCTCATGTCGCTGCAGCTTCTGGCTTACGTATCCAAGTATTGTGGGCTGAGATCGTATTTTCAGCAAAGCCACCTCGTTCCAAAGCTCGCCATTGGCAAGGACCTTGATCTTCTCGACGGTGAAGAAGACAGCTCGGACGCTTCTCACAGAGATTCGGCGGATGAGGAATACTTGCTGCCCAATGACTTCAACCTCTTTCCCCTCGTTGAGAAGTTCACCGTCAGGTACCACAGCACCGATATGCAGTATTGGGCGGGCGTAGTCATGCGGAATCTCTGCCGCAAAGACGATACCCGCGGCGGCATCCGGCAATGCGCCTACTACCAATGCGGAAAATGGGAGGAGTACACACGACAGTTTGCGAAGTGCCGACGGTGCCGACGCACCAAGTACTGCAGCAAGGAGTGCCAAAAGAGCGCCTGGGCCTTCCACCGCCATTGGTGTGTTGCTGCGTCGCAATGAGAGCTATGGGGGCTATCGGCGACTGCGTACATCTATCTGGCGGCCCATGCCAGGAATGATGGCCCCCGCATGGCGTTTGATTTTTTGATTTCGCTCGACAGTTCACTGAAGGTTGCGACTGCATAGCAAAACACAGCGTCTGAACAGCGCGTAACGGCATTTCCTCTCGATACCACGGGTTTTATGGCGTCCAGGGTCCGCATCGGCATTCGTGGGAGAATCACCTCAATCGGGGGTTCTCCTGTATGGGTCTGTCTCATTGTCGCTGTGGCTTCGGCCGGCCATCGACCTCTCGCACCAGCATTGGATCCATCGGGTGGCACTGGCATTGAGAAAGCACCGATTATCACCTCTATATACATAACTACGGATCTACAAATACATTAGCACTTACTCTGCAGGTCCCGGCTCGCTGCGCCTGTCGATGGACCTTTTCGGCACGTATAAGGGACCGCCTCGTTGTGGCAGGGATGGCAGGTACAAAGGAAACAACACGGCGAGGCAGTGGGCGCAACTGCGCCAAGGAGAAGCACGGGAGAGGGTAGTCATCGAAAGTCTTTACATATTCCTTAACGTCCTAGAGAGAACAACGACCTCATGAAGCACACCACGAACACGCGTCCAGGATTGTAGTCTCATGCGTGTACGTAGTAGCTCGCAAGAATTTACACACAGCCTGCTTCCTTTGCCAGTAGCTCCTCCCTGTCTGCTTCAGATTCATCGTCATTTAGATGGACGGACCTTTTCTGATAGTACATTGTGAATGCACATCCACACCGAATAAGGGCGATCCCATGTGAGACGAGTCAATCAGTAAATCGAAGTTTACCCGTGACAGTGTGCCTCAGACCGCCATACTATGGCGGCGCGAATGGCTGGCTCCTGGATTTGCTTTGATTGGCTTCATCTACATGCTTGACATGCTCGTGGGTATCCAACCCTACACAATGTAGCATATTAGTGGCTGGGAAAACACAATGCATTAGGTCTCCGGCTTAGCCAGGCCCATCAGGTTCAAGCCTTTACCGCGTGCCCATCGCCTTTCTCCTAGCCTTGCCGGGCCGCTGCGCCTTCCCCTTCGGCCGACCCGACGACGCTTTCATCTGTTTAGCATTGAAGCCGGAGAGATCGCCTGAGCTAAGGGCGTCGCCCGACTTGGCATGGCGCTTCTTGCCGCCGAAGCCAAACTTTTCATTCTTCTTTTGACGCTTGGTGTTATGGGACTGCGACTGCTTCCCCTTGCCGGCGCTGCGTTGGGAGTGCTTGGCCAGCTCGCTCTCGACGCCGACGTCAAACATGTCAGCCTCATTAGTGCCCAAGTCGCCGCCAGACTCTTGGCGCTCTGTGCGCGAGAAAAACCGTCAGCAAATGTTATCCTGCGTGTGATGAGGAAGTGGGACCGATCCTTACTTCTCTTAAGCGTCTTAATCTTCTCAAGTGTCTCACGTTTCTCCTTCTGGCGTTCCTGTAGCTTAGCGACCTGAACCTGCTTGCCAAACTTCTTGAGATCGCGCAGCTTGCGGGCCTCGGCGGCTGCCTTCTTGGCGGACGCCTCCTCAAGCAGCTTGGCCTTGACCTTGTCCATGTGCGCATCCTCCTTGACCATCTCGGCGAAGTAATCCTTGGGCCGGGAGAAGGGGACGCCTTCCGCTAGGAGCTTGGAGCGCCCGCTGAGGGCGGCGTCTCGGCATTGCGTGTAGAATGCCAGCTCGCGCTGGAGATCGTCGGACACATCAGGGATTGAGTCGGCCGTGTCGGCAGTGGCGAGGATAGTCTGATGCGATGCGAAAGGAACAGACTTGTCTGTCGGGAGGGCTATGCGGTCGAGCACGGCCTGCAAGGCGGCTGTGTTGTTGATGGTGAGGCGGCTGTGGGGAATGAGGTCTTCTTTGTCCTCATCGTCGAGGTCCTCCAGGTCCGACACGGGTATATCCTCGTCGCTGTCGTCATCTTCGTCTTGCCTATCATCGTCGGCAGACGGCACTCGCCTTGTAACCGATGGCTTCTTTACTCTTGTTATCTTCTCCTCGAGCTCGATGGATGACTCCGAAGTGTCGCTGTCGTCCACCCCATCCAGATTCAACTGTGAGAAATGCGTCAGTAAGGATATTGCCCGTCATGTTTGCGCGCTTGCATACTGTGGCCTGTGCATCCTCTTCCTCGTCTTCATCCTCGTCCTCGTCGTCAAGACTCTCCCCTTTCTCCGGTTCTTCGGGCTGCGGATCTTGGGCCTCCTGTTCGACCTCTGCTCGCTTGCGCTTGAGGGCGGCTTTGTGCTGCTTCTCTTGCTTCACTTTGTTGAAGTCGACGCCCTTCTCGGCGGCAAGAGCCAGCCGTAGTTTACTCTTAGTGACCATGGCGGCAGTTTTGGGGCGGAAACGGCGCTCCAAGACTTGGGGGGTGCGGTGTGAAGTTAAAGTCAAGGCCTGCTCGCTCAATTGCGATGGGTGACCAAATCGGCAGGCGCTGCGGGCAGTAAGTGGGTGCAGTTTCGAAGAAAAAAATCCTGGGATTCTGCCTGGCAATTCGACCTCACCGCCTTTTCCTGGTTTGATCACAGCGCCAAGCCACCTTACCTAATGCGGCCACGGACCTCAAGGAGATCAAGATTGATAACCCACGTGTGTACGTACTATGTACTACGTGCTACGTTGTGAAATCCCTCTTGGTTTCACTCCTGTGTCGCATCTTTCGTTATTGCATCACTCTCCATTGTTCCTGTTGCTTGCCGGATGGAAACAAGCGGGCTGGCCGAGAGCCACAAACGCAACGCCCGTCATCCCTGCCTCGGTACTACTCTTCTTCGATTGACGCCATGTGCCCAGAGCTCGCTCATCTGGTCTGAATCGCGCGAATGGGGTCAGAGGCGTTCATTGCCCCCGGGCTCCTGGAACAATCAATGAGACATTTATCTTGTCTCAACCGGTGGACGGGCCCAAGATGGAAGGGAGCGAAGGGGTACCCTCAGTGTCCATCGAAACTATTTCCGTTTATTTGAGCGCACTGAATGCTGCATATTTGCATTGGGATATATATATATATGTGTGTGTGTGTGTGTGTGTGTGTGTGTGTATGATTTTCATCACAGATTCAGGGGGGCTCAAGATGTTAAAGGCCTTGTAGCAGGCGTTTTGGTGACAGCACAGGCATGGCACAAATCACGATAAAGTATTGGGACTTGTACGCGCGGCAAGACTCTTGTATTGCATGCGAATCATTCATGATGATGAAGATTACAGCCCAGCTTGTTCCATCAAAGCTGTCATCCGGCCCATTTGTAAGCCTCGACCCCAATATCAGTTCGTGTCATTGGGCTCGTATCCCCGTATTGGGTATTTGTTGTTGTTTGAAAAGGAGCTCGTTTTCCAACCGCAGCGCCGCGCGGTGTCAAAAAAGCCCAAATGTTGTACAAAAAGTCGAAAGTTTCAAAGCACCCACTCCTCCGCCCATGTGCGGCATCCTTGTGAAGAGAGCCTCTGGTCGTTCCGATGCGTTTGACCAGCATTGAGAGGATGTCGAAATGGGCCAGAGGAGTGGCCAGTCCTCGTTCGCGGGGAACATGGCGACTGGCACTTTACATGACAGTGCAGCCGAGCCAGTGAGCCTGGTGGCTGCCCTTGGAGACGGAGGAGGTGTTCTTGGTGTTGGCAGGCATGTTGGTTGTGAGGGTTGAAGACTGGAAGTCTCGAAGAGGTTTGTAGTGTAGATGTTGTAGTTTGAAGATTGTTTTTGATGCTGATGGTGATAGAATCTCCTGTCGAGGGGGGGCAACCTGTGCCTTTTATGCGAAATCTTGACAGACGAGACAAAGGACTTTCCCCGCCGAGGCATCGTGGCCCGGGCTTGAGATGCCCGGGCCTTTGAAGCAACGTGTGAGGAATCACCTCCCCCGCTCGCCGTTCGGCTAGCCGTCCTGCAAGCCTGTGCGATTGTTTAGGGCGCCGATGGCATTGTTCGTCTGTCCCATCACTTCCGATGTGGCTGCATCAGAACCGGCCGGGGCCGTTGGGCCCAAAGGCCGCGCATGTTTGCACCGTCGGACGGGGAGCTGGCACGCGAACCATGGTCGCCACGGGATGCCCTTGGCCGCGAGGGGGTGCCGACATCGTTCGACGCGGACCGGACGTGACAGTTTGACATGCCTGACCTTGGCCGTCGGTGGGCTTCAGCGCAATGTGTGGCCTTAGTATTGTTCCTGTGCCTGTCAGTGCGCCACCGAGCGCCACGCCCTGACAGCTGGATCTTGGGGGGGGGGGGCTCCACCATGTTTTGCGATGCTAGCACGAGGTAGTAGATGCAAGCCGGATCGCGCACAGTAGGATCCCAGCACCGCAAAGTCCTTGTTGTGGACGAAACAGCTCTGTGCAGCATTGTCCTGTACAGTGTAAGCGCTGCACGGCATTGTAACCACCCCGGGACGTAGTTGCCCCTGCACAACCTGGTGTTTGGATTTTGACGTTGGGTCCCGGCTGTGGCCACTCGATTGACATGGGTGAGCAAGCGCCACTGCAGAAAATGGACCAACCCCGGACTCTACGGAGCAATGGCACCTGGCACCTCCCCTCCTCGGTGGCCAATGAGTAGGAACGAGGGGTCCAGGGTCTTGGATCCACGAGATGAATGTTGCAGTGTAGGTACTTAGTGCTGTACGACGTACAGCAGGGCTCTACTAACGTTAGTACGTTCATATACATTACAGCACTACAGATGAAAAGTGTTGGCGGGCCAGCATGGCTCGTCAGGGTAGTACCTTATGTATGGTAGGTAACGTAGGTACTGTACAGTGTACAATACGCTTACAGTCTGGAGCGGCGTAATAATACCTAGGTAGGTAGGTAGTCATTAGGCGCCTGAGTTTGCTTCGATTGTGTCGAGCCATGCGGGTGATTGACAGTTGACCGAGGCAGGGCCAACGCAAGCGGCCGTCCCCGTGCAGGCAGGGAGACGTTGGAGCATCAAGCGCCGAGTCCACTGTTGTTGAGGCAAATTTGGCCAAGTGAGCCTCGCCCATGCTGCAAGGCGTAGGCCAGGGTCCCGCCCATCGGTGGAATTCCGACCGATGTCATCACGAACAAGACAATGGGAAAGCAGGCCACGAGCAAACACTCGAGAGTCGAGACCCCGGACGACCCAACAAGAAGCGAGGGGGTGCGTGCGATGCCAGGCATCTACTATGTACTTATGTATGTGGGCGGGGGGGAGGAGACCATATACTGCACACCTCATACACTCCGCGTAACGCCAAGCCACGACCGCCATGCGGCGTCAAGGGTGCCCCGTGCGGCGCTGTAGCGACATCGTGGCGACATCGTGGCTGTCCCAGCAGTTTGCAACAATCCGGGGAGCAAGACTCTGAATGCCCAGCTGTGCCTACGATGGATGGGCAACGAATGCGTTCGAGAAGCCTTGCAGTGGTAAATCGGCTTGGACAACTGGGTTCTACGGGTGGAACAGGTTGCCGAGTATATTGCCACAATCTTCCACGTGGTATTCATCGATCAACGCTCTCTTGCTCGACTCGACGCTCACAAGGCTGCGATGTGGGAGCCCTCCATCCGCCCGGCGCGTGCCGAATAGGCCCCCTGCTGTTCTCCACGGTTCGTGCCCGGTAGACTGGGAGGACTCGTTGGGGGGGGGGGGGCGGGCGGCCGACCGACGTGCGGGCTGGCGACGAACAAGGGATGCGAGCGCCTCGAGGCAGAAATTGCCCAGGGTATTTTCCGGTGACGATTGCATTGTTTCCCGCCTCAAACGATTGTCAGCTGGCGGCCAGCCAACGTGCCCGGCTGCCTGCCTTACTGATTAACTTGGTTAGTACGTTGGACGTACATATGGACCATCATGGTCAGCCCCATTCACACTTTTTTGCGGCGGACGGCCGCGTTGGACAATGGACATTTGCACCGCAGCTCGGCCAGCACAACGGAGCTGCAGGGATGATCCATAGCGCAGCCCCGTAAGGTTGATGGTAAGGATGGGTACTTCGTACACACCTACGTTCTGTGTCCCAAGCAGTGCGGTGCTTGTTGAGGAGTCGAGCGTCAAGACTCGAGTGGGTCGGGGCCGGTATTTGGAGGAGGGAAAATGCTATCGGATAATGACTCCGAGGTCCGTGGCGCTCCGCACGGTTGGTTCTGTGCCGAAAACAGTATTGTGCGCCTTACCCAAGGTACCTTACACCTTACCTGAGGTTTAACCTTGATTGGTGCGGTACTGTACTACCTGTATCGTACCTACTTTACTTCGTACTTATCTTATAGTAATGCGGTAAGGCGCCTACCTTAATACCCAGGGTATCTAGGAACCTACCTAGGTAAGTACGAAGTATATACAAATAAACAGGTAGGCGTCCAGGTACTCAAGATATTGTAAGGTATCCTACAGTCTCTCCTAAGGTAGTACTAAGGTAGCTCCTTACCTCGCTCACTAGCAGTACCTCTAACCCAAGGTACTGTTCAAGCTAGGACCTTAAACTGTGCTGTCTCGCCATGCCGCCCCTCTCACATGGTCTCCAATCTTTCGTTTGCTGCGGAGCTTGGTCCTCGGCCGGCATCAACAGTCGGCTCGTGACAAGGTGCTAGGACACGGATGGCGATGCGCATACCATCGGTGCGACGCGAGCACCGGACACCCTGCGCGCCC
The DNA here is from genome assembly GCF_022605165.1 of Purpureocillium takamizusanense. Taxonomy (NCBI): domain Eukaryota; kingdom Fungi; phylum Ascomycota; class Sordariomycetes; order Hypocreales; family Ophiocordycipitaceae; genus Purpureocillium; species Purpureocillium takamizusanense. The sequence continues at coordinate 2,427,404 of NC_063071.1, forward strand.
CGCGACCGCAGCGGATCGACTACGACACTTTGGCCACTTTCGTACCAATGTACGTTCCCATGCGTTGGTAGCATGTTTGCCAGACATCCAAGGCCCGAGCAAGCTTGCGGGCGAGCCAATGCAGTTGGTGCACTCCAAGCGCCAACAGGAGCCCCAACCTGGAAGCCAGCGGTGGTACAATCCTAGTGCTCTTGTACCTGGAGATCTACCCGCAACTTATCTGAGCAGCACCTGCCAGGGGTAGGTACCTAATTGACCAGGTCTATGGGCAGGCATCAGCTGGAAGTGTTAGTACTTTATACGTCAGTGCTGGAAGAGGGTATTGCAGTGCAAATATACATAAGGTAGATACTACTAATAAACACATGGATGAATTTATGCCGGTCCAGCGGTTGCTCGCTCGCTTAGTAGTACTACGTACCTGTTACGTTAATTACCTAGTGCTGGGCATCCGATGCGCCCGCCTGCGCCGCGCCTGCCCTTGTCGATTGCCAACCGAGTGGGCCCCGCCAGCAAATTTCCGTACCCTCCAACCTCAAACGACCTCTCGCTTTTTCGCAAAGCGTCTGCCCAGCCCACACGTTGGCGACACAGCGCACGTCGCTCTGTCGCATACCGCTCGTGGCGAAACGAAACGGATTGGCCCAAGTCACAATCGCAGCAGTTGGGTGGAACAATGCCTCACAAACACAAGAGAAAGCGCGGCGGCGACGACGATGAGTGAGCTTCTCCCATCCTCAACCCAACCAATATACAAAGCTGAACAATGGTCGCCTAGATACGATCTGCCGCCGTCGCAAAAAGCTCGACCGCTTCCTGTCTCCACAAGCCGACAGAACGCTAAGCAACAGGCTCGAGCCGTAACTACCAAGCAACGCAAGGGTCGCGCCTCTGACAACGATGCTCCGCGCGCATTCAGACGGCTCATGGCCGCGGCACAAGGAAAGAAGACAAGGTCGGGCCTGGACGACGGCAAGGGACCTGGTGATCGCAAAGGAAAAGTCAAGAAAGCGGGCGGGGAACCACTCGCCGCGGCTGAGGGCTTGCCCGAGACGCCACGAATCCTTCCCGGCGAGGACCTGAGGTCCTTCGCTGCTCGCGTGGATGCTGCCCTCCCGGTAGCAGGTCTGGCCAAGAAGACCAAGATTAAGGACGGCAAAGACGAGGCCGGCCTCAAGGTCTACCGCACGCGCAAGGAACGGAAGATGCACAAGCTCTACGACCAATGGAGGGCCGAAGAGCGCAAGATTCAAGAAAGGAAAGAAGAAGAGCTCGAGATCGAGGCCGAGCGTGAATTGGAAAACGACGGGGCTGGCGTCCTGACATCCTCTGCTTTCATGGACGGGCCCGAAGACACGTCTGGAAAGAAGAAGAAGGGTCGCAGGCGGCGCGGCAAAGCCGAGCAGGACGACGAGGACCCGTGGCTTGCACTCAAGAAGAAGCGGGCGGAGGCAAAGATCGGGCTACACGACGTGGCACAGGCGCCACCTGAACTCCATAAAAAGATACGACAGCAGCTGAGGGTCGGTGATGCTGCCGTTGATGTGGACAGTGTGCCCAAGGCGGCAGGAAGTTTGCGGCGGCGCGAGGAGCTGCAGACGGCGAGAAACGATGTGGTAGAGGCGTACAGAAAGATACGCGAGCATGAGCAGGCCAAGCTCGACGCGCAGCGGAGAAAGAAATAGCCCCATGCTTGGGGCGGCCTGCACTCTATGGCAGAAATCATGGACCAGCGATACGCGTGCGCGTTCCTTCTTGATGGACTGGGCAGATTGTCTATTTTGAGGCTTTCTTAATCTCCCTCATTGCCGTACTGACCTGGGTAGCGGTGGGAGCCAGACTTTGCGCCCCAGCCAAATATCTTAGCTACTAGATAGCCTCTACATCTGCAAAGTACCTGGTTGGCACTGAGGTGCATGTACGAAGTACAGTGCTCTGTCTGAGAGAGAACATGGGTTACGTCATCGTCCTGTCTACTACCTCGCGGCCCACTCAAGTCCAGCGCTTTCAACCCCACACACGTCCCTGCAAAACACAGAACGCGGCAACGTCCCCGAAAAAAAAAAGCACGAAGTTCGGGTGCTGATGGTCGCGCGTTCAAACCCCGGAATTGAGCACACTTTTATATCGTCGTCCTAACTTCTGGCGCCCTTGCTTAGCATGCGCCCAAAGGCTCCATCGACATCATGGCCTGGGAGCTAGAGGGCCTGATCGCGCATCTATTGATGCTGGTCGCCTGTGCTGGTGAACGAGGTGAGTCTACCTGCCCCCTTCGCATGAGCTCGTTGGCCCAAGGAACCCAGTTTGTAGCTCATGCTTCTAACTTGAGTGCAAGATATCGGGTGCCACCTCAAAGGCTAACAGGCGTTGATCACAGGTTGCTCTGTCGAAGAAGTACTCCGGGCTATTCGTGACTCGGCAGCACCAACGAGCTCCCGCTCCTCTGTCGCCGAGGAGCCGCCTGTGGTAGATCGGGCTACCGAGACCATGTGGAACTGGCTCGTCCAAAGAAGCGACATCTCTGTTGGCCACGAGAGACAATTTAATGGTCTTGCACTGCCCGATCTCCTCGACTTGCAGCAAACTCGTGCCCACAACCGAGTTGACGCGGATGACTCGGCCTTGTCTTCGACGCCGGACCACGGAATCAGGGTTCATGTGTCAGAAGCCACCATGTGGGAGGCCATCACCGGCCATGCCGTCGACTATAAGCGCATTCCCCGCTCCGAGTGGGTGCTCTTACTCGGAATTGCCTCGACCGGACCAAGCGGTATCCTGCAGGGCGATCTCGGGCGGCTCGTCGTACAAGACAAGCGCTCTGTGCCCAAGCGGACCGATTCGCTTGTTCGGAAGGGCTACATTGTCAAGAGGACCACGCTCGTTCGTGGAACCAAAACCAGCAAGCTATGGCTCAAGCACTTGGCTCCTCCTTTGCCCAAGGAAAGTGACTCGACAAGTCAGCCAATGCCTGAGATGACATTAGCTCGTCAGGCATTGGCCGATAGCCTTGACCCTGTACCCTGGCACGCCCGCTGGACCGGCACAGATGTTGACTACACTGCCTTGGCAACAACTGTCATGGCCATCGCCAAGGAGTGGGAGGTGATACGCATGAACGACCTCAAATCGAAGCTGGGTGTTCTAGAAATGCGGTGGCAAATGAAAGTCTTGTCCAAGACTTGCCGCTTCCTCGCCTCTCGCGGTGCGATACAGTATGTTGCAGCTAAGCTTGATAACAAGGTGTTCAAGGACTGCATCAGGTTCTGCCGTGAACTGAACGCCGAAGACTGGTCCATATTTCTGGCGACTGGAAAAAAGGCCGGCAGACCGTCGAGGAGCGCGGCAGAAGATGATTTGGACGGTGAGGACAACGCTCGACGCGCCAGTAGCATCCGGCTCAGCACGTTGCCCCCTTGGACACCGGACAAACCTCTACCTTGGACTATTATACAGCTGGTGCAGGCGTCCAGTGACAATGGACTGTCAAATCCAGACATCTATTCACTGACACTTGGCGCAACCTTTAATCGCTTCCTCTCGGCCATGACTGGATCTATGGCCACGCCAGGCCTGCAGCCTGCCCCTCTCAAGCACATGCAGTTACGAAGTGAGCACGCGAGATCGGGCAAAGTCGCGTCATATCTCTTCTTCCCGCAGAGCAAGACCACCGAAGTGCCCCGGCAGTCCGATCTCGTGAAAGCATCGGCCGCGGCAGACGCACAGTGCTACGGCCTCGGGCCTGCGCCGACGTTGCCCACGATGGGTTCGGCGCCTTTATCGCTCGCGAGGGTATGTGGAGTCCGCCTGAAGGCACAGAAGGCACCACGCCACATTCAACAGACCCCTTCGCGAGGATCCACGGCACCGCAGAAAAAAGCCAGTTCAGACAAACGGGTTGACCAAGCTACAGCTCGGACAGAGGATGAGAGGCCAAAACTTATCGTCAACCTCAAGATTTCCCCAGAAGTGCTTCTCGCTGCCCGGGCCTCGGAGATCTCTTCCTCAGCTACTGCCGTTGAGGGCCATGAGGGCAGTCCACAAGATGAGGCGAATGAGGAACGACACAGCCAACCAGAAGTTGCTGAGGACTCTTCGGAACATGCCAATGAGATTAGTACCCCGCCGTCAATGGCTTTTAGAGGCCGTGGCTCGGGTCGAGCTCGCGGACGCCCTCGTGGACGGGGGCGCGGTAAGCGCGGCCGAGGAGCACAAGCGAAAGGATCAACCCGTGAAGAACAGCCATCTTGGCGGCCGTGGACATGTGAGAAGTGCGGTGGAAGCTGGAAGAACGACCTGGGCCTGAAGTACCATTTGGAGAAGTCGAGATCATCCTGTAATCCTGACTACGTCCCTCCCGCCGTCCCCCCTGGCCGGCGTACGAAGGCTACGTTGCCCTCTTACACAACAAAATCGGAGGCTTTCTATAAGGGCGACTCGGCGGAAGACGAAGGGACGCCTGAGGAAAGTATTTCTTTTGTCCCCGATGAGCCTCGGGCTTCCAGAAGCGGAAACAAGAGGTCCTTGGAGAAGCCATGCGACGACACGTTCGAGAGCACACCGACCAACAGAGAAGGTGCTTTGGGAGATTCGCGCGAGACGCCTGTGGCAACAGCCAGAACTCCAACCACACTAGTCGAAGAAAAAGGTCCGTTTGTCCCAGCGAAGACGGGGCAGGGTGCACTCCTGGACACCGTGGCCAGCTTACCTCGACACACTTTGGCCCTCGTGGGCAACAGTCCTACACCTGCTCCTGCTCGTCCGCCAACTCCAAATGAACCTGCCAGTGGAATAGGCCAGCCTGAGGAATCCGAGACGGTTTCAGCCGCCCCCCGGCAGGGAGCCAAGTTGAGACTGGCAGGACAGGAAAGGCAAAGGGAAGTTCTTAGTGATCAACGTCGCAACAGAACCAAAAAGGCCATGCTGGTTCAGATATCAAGAATCATCGAAAATCTCTTGGAACAACGCGGCGGCGTGCTCATGGGTGGCTCGACCCTTGTGCAGGATGTCGTATCCTCATGGGACACCCATTTCCCTACCGAACCGGCTCCTTCGGAAAGGAACTGCCAGGTCGCACTAAGGGAAATGATCAAGAAGAGGGCCGTGGCTGAACAGTGGCATGCCTTTCGCGACGAAAAGGGCATGTTTTGCAAATGCCAGCTGATAACTCGGCCGAATCTCGATGCCTTCGCGCCAGAGTCTTTGCGCCTCATCGATCAGCTGAAAGTGGGGGCCGGCGAGGTGTTTCAAAACTCGGTGGCTGGTCAGGACGCAATTTTAGATGCCAGCATCTCGACTGGAACCAGAATCCGTGGACGCCGGCCTTTGCCCAACGAGGTGGCTGTCCTGGACGCCCCTGTCTATGCTGCGCAGCTGGCTGCAAAGAGAGCTGCAGGTGCTGAGACTCCTCGCCGCGTAAAGCGTTATAAGTATTCTGTGGATCCCAAGTCTGAAGATGGCAATGGCCTCGTAACCCTTTCACAGCATCGAAGGGGCAGAAAACGCAAACTTAGCCAGGGCAGATGGGACGATGGCTTTGCAAGCCCCTCAAATGGCACCCAGGTGGCTACCCGAGGCATCACGTTTCTGGAGCCCAATACTCACCTCGATGACGACTTTACGCCAGGCACTGGATCGACGAAGAGCGACACACCACGGTTTTCTGGCCACTTAACCTCCCTGGGCGAAGAGGAGGTTACTGAGCAGCCGGCAGCCGGGCCGGTTGCCCACATATTTGGCCCAGCCACTCCCGTAGTCGGCTACAGGGGTACTTGGCCCTGGCTCAGCAACGCAGAAATCGACAGTCTCGGCAGTAGCCTGGTCCTCAAAGGTTGGATGCCGAACAGTAAATGGTTTGAGTGGTCCGCCTTTAACGATCAGGTCGAGGAGCGGCTTGCGCTGTTGGACCACAAGAAGCACAACTTGGCCCTGATGGACACGCCCCATCAGCAATTTCTCCGCAGGTTACGTGCCTGCTTGGACGTGGAGCTGTCGCATGAGTCTCACTTCGTCAGAGCCGCGTCCGGGGAGGCTGGCCCGCATAACATTTTTGTCCACTTTCACGCTGACACGGATGGGGCCATCACTGGGCATCTTCCTGAACTGATCTGGTCAGCCAAGGAGCAGCTTACGCTGAATTCTGTGGAGGGCGTTTTGGCGAGCAATGCAGGTGAGGGCGCCTCCTCCTCTTCTGATGAAGATCTAGAGCCTGCCTCGCGCCGGACTACCACTCAGGCACGGACGTCAGCTGGTGATGCCGGCAGCTTGAGCGCGAGACTGCCGAAAGTCAAGCGCGTGGCCTTGGTAACCCGTGCTCTTACTGCCCTTTCAACCCCTAAAAACATGGCCGAAGATCTTTCGGCAGGCAGCTCAGAGATCGATAATCGATCCGAGCTTCTCGCTGCTTTTGTTGCAATCCGCTCGGTTCTGGGGGGCGCAGACAAGGCAGTTGATTGGGGCCTGCTCAAGAAGCTGTATCCTCATATCGGTATTGTTCATCTGAGGAGATTTTGGACAGTTGTTCGAAGGGAACAGGCGGCCTACATTTCCAACTTCACCCGGGTCTTCCAAGACAAGCTCATCTCTGCGTTCGAAAGCGGCGAGCTTCCCATTATAAACTTCGATAAGCCCCTTGACTATGACTGGAGTAAACTGATTCGCTGGACCATGCAACTGCCTCGACAAGATGGATTCCAGATGCCACGCTCGAGAGAACTTCTTGACCAGCACTATTCTCTGAACGGGGTTCAGCGCAAGACCGAGGACTGGAGGGAGAGATATTTTCACGTCCTGACGTCGACCTATACTCGCTTCGAAGCAGTCACTCTGGACGCCGGTGCTGTCACGCTCACGAATGCATCTACTGGAGCGGCTGCATGGCCGGCACTGACCGTGACCGACTTTGACGTGGCAAAATCCTGGATCAAATCGCTATGTAGCACTGGAGAGGCGCGATATTCGAGCGAGCAGATCAAGGCCAAGCTCAACGAGCTATGCCCAGGGAACAAACAGCAGCGGGCAGCAATCTTTCGCCAAGCCACATCGCAACTGACCGATCAGAAAGTCATTTGTCGAAGCAAAAAGACCTTGCTGGGCGGGCGTCCGTATCGGTTGAACGAATGGTACGTGGCGAATTTGACGAAGATGGCGCAGTCGGCAAAGTACGACGATGCCGCGAACTTCAAGGCGCAAATGGACGCTGCCTTTCGCAGCCATGGGTCGATGGCGGTCCCGTACACGCTCAGCGAGGGGGCGATGATGGCTCTGACCAACTTGAACGGAGCGGGAAGAGTCAGCCTCGTTCCCGTGGGGCTTCCCGACATCCCTCTAGGCTTCGAGCCGGGCAACTACGAAAGCCGCAAGTATCCCAAGTCGTACTATCACTTTGGGCTCAACGCTGTGCCGACGGGAACGTACAAGTACAACGAGGACATCGACGTGCTACAAGCTGTGTTGGCCGACGGGCCACCAGCGGGCCACCCTGGAGACGAGCTGCCTCAGTGGATCGACTTCTTCGGAGCCAGCGACGGCCAGGTGTGGTCAGAGATCCTCGGTGCATTTTGCTTTGCCTTTGCTATACGGGGCGCCATGACCAGGGAGGGTATCTGCAGTGCTCTTCACCCTACCTTGGACCAGTTCGAGGCCCAGCTCATCATGGAATGGGGCCGAAGGACGGGCGTGCTGGTGAACACGATGGACGGTATGGCGGTGACCGTTGGAGAATGGTGGTGGCTGGTGGTCCCATGGCTGCGCAATGGGCATGCCTCGTAGCAATAGGTGCTGATAGGGCGCCTGGCTGGAGATGGCTGGTAAGATGGAGCTGGGCATTTACATGGAGGACGTTGGTTGGCACAATTGTTTGCATCTTTCCTGCTTCGTACCCAGATACCCCTGATAGGCGCCGAGCCAACCGGCCCAGGTCAATCTTTTAGCTGACAACCCCAGGAGCAACAACGACGATCCATCTCATCGTTCGCCACCATTCACTTTCAATGCATTCGTCGTGAAGTGTCCCAACATGCCATTACAGGCTATAGACCATCGTGTGAAATCAAATCAAGGTACATAACACCCGGCTACCCCAAACTCCAACAACTCCACATGCTTCGTAAATGCCACGACTGCGTCTTTATAAAACAGTTCAGAAGCCGAACAAGACCTTGAAAAGTACTGCGCCCAGTAGTATAACCAAGGCAACAATGGCCCGGTCAATCCAAAGAGGGACGCCGTCATTAGGAGCACCGAGAATTTGCTGGAGCTGAGGGCGACGATGCAGGTTGTTGGCCTGCCCAGTAACAGAGGGCGCCCGCTGCACCTGGGTTGCTTGCGTTGGTGGGCCCGCCGGCGACACTGTCTGCCTATTCTCGTCTGTGCGTTGTGTGGGCGGTGCCGTGGTGACGAAGCCTTCGGCCAGTTCTGCTCCCTCGGATTCGTCATCCCTGCGCGTCTCGGGCGTCGCGCTGCTGCCAGGGCCCTGGGTTGCTTTCGAGTCGGCGTCTTTCCTCGCCTGCATCTCGTCCTTCCAGCCCATGCTGAGTTCTTGAGGCACCTGTACCTCCTCGGAAGCTGACGACGCATGCTCGTGCGCTCTCTTTTCAGACTCGGCGATGAGGTCGGCGTTGGTGCGACCACATGTTGAACACGCGTAGGAGCCGGACTCGTGGGCGAGCCGGCGGCGCACAGCGTCAGTCGTGTCAAGGCCGCCGAGCTGTCCGCGGGCGTCGGTTTCCATGAAGCTCCTGAGACTACAAGGGGGAGAATCTAGGTTAGCTCGAGGGCTTGGAAAGAGAGAGAATGGAAGACAGGTCGACGCACGCGACTATGGCGGTCCGAATTCCCCACGCAGGCTGCCAGGTCTCCTCGTGGTGGCCGCTGATGCTCAAGCATATTTCGCGGTTGGCCTCGAAACGGCCGTTCGGTGTCGTGAAGCGGAAACTAGGTGGCCGCAGGGGGTAGGTCGGCGGCAGGACTATGCGGCCGTGGTACACGCCCTCGCTGTAGGCCGAGTTGGGCGGTCCTCGTAGGGTGAAGTGCCATTCGAAGAGGTCAGACTCGAGGGGCTCGGCGGTGTAGTCTGGCGATGGCGAGTTGGACAATTCAGCGGCTTCGCGGACTTGAGACGGTTTATTAGCAGCTGGCTTACACGATGGTGCTCGGCAGCTCAGCCGGGCGCTGGCAACTCACGAATGCGCCGGATTGTCGGCGATTTTGAGCTGAGTTGAGGGGTGCTGTTGTTGGTGGCGGAAGCCATGATGCCCAGACGAAGTGCGTGCGGCCTCGGCCTCGTGCTTGCCTTCTGGCGGCTGGCTGGTGGTATCGTTTTCAAGAGTCGTCACTTATCGCCAGACACCAGTTGGTCCCATGGCGCGCAGAATGCGGGCACATATGTAGCGGTGGAGCGATGCAGGTGGGTGCGACAAAGCCCTGGAGTAAAGAAGGCAGGGTTCTGCCGGCGAACGCAGGGTGGAATGCGTCGCAAGGCGCAAGGTTTCGATGTGTCGACGTGTCCAGTGTCTGAGGGGCTCGAGGTTGACGGCCGGGATGACGATGGAGAGCCGGGAAAGGGTACCTATTTGTCGGTACCTACAGAAAAGGTAGGCAGATTACCTAGCTTACTTCATAGAAGTACCAAACTTACTAAATCCATTACCTTAGTAGTACCTGTAGGCACCTCTCTTAGTACTTTATTAGTGGCGACGACCAAAGGCGTCAAACCCCTACCAGGTTGGTAAGTATTCGAGTACTCCATACCGGCACCCACACCGATGGAGACTGCTATTAGGCAAGTACACAGGTACGTAAGGAAGGTCGGTACCTTGTCCCACCCTGGTAGGTACTTCGTACTGTGTTTCGCTCGTTGGCAACTCCCCAGGAGGCTGTCGGGTGCTGGAACCCATCAGCCAATCAACCCGCGCAAATTCTCGCTTAGTCATTACAAAAGATGTCGCTCGCGTCCCAGCACCTTGGACGATGCGATGCGTCTCCAGCAGTGTCGACCAAGACAGCCCTCTATCTGACCATCAACCGCCCACAACAAGATCGCGAGGCCGACCGCGTCTCGCATGTCAATTAGGTTCGTTCACTCGTGGACTGCTCCTGCCTTCGGCTTCCACGTGGCGACAGGCGGCGACCCTTGGCTTCGTGCTTTTCCCGGCCCGCCAGCTCCCCCCGCCCATACGTCCTCCCGACGGCAGACACACTGCAACACGATCCACGACGGCTGACATGCTATGCGCTTTCTCACAGCTCGTCGCCTGATAGGTAGCTACAGGAGCCACGAAACTCAGACTACGGACGTGCGCGCCATGGGCCCCCCGAAGCCTCCCATGCCCCATGTGGCGCCAATCTACCGGCTGACCGCAACCGCCCTCGGTGCTGGCATGTGGTTTTGGGTGCGTTATTCCCCTGCATGGCCATGAAGGCCTGAGCTGCTTCCCCTCTCGGCATCAAGAGGACAAGACAATCGTGTTGCTGACTTGCTTTGCTGCAGTTGATGTACAGAGCCAAGAAGGACGGTACGAAGAATCTCCCTCGCCTCTGGCCTCGCCGCCGGCAGTCATTGCCTGTGCGCCCGCATGCCCATCAAAAAGCTGCTAACTTGTCTGTTCTCTGCGTTAGGTCCGGTACTGATGGGCTGGAAGCATCCTTGGGATCATTGAAGAGTTGGCGCGGAAGCAAACTTGCACTCCTCGACAGGAGAAGCGGACCGATAGAGGATCAAACCCCATGTACAAACAAGAAAAGCTATCAACTGTCTATCATGCCACGCCCACACTACGACCCCATAGCTTCTTTTGCCGTCTCTTTCTCAAATAGGTAATGCGCCACCCCCCAGGTGTCGCCTCCGTCGTATGCAAACAGCTCCGAGCAGGCCATGTAGAAGATTTGCCAGCGATTGTACCACGTCGCGGCACCCTCGTCCCCGTACGTATCTACTAGGTGCGGCCACATGTTTCTCTTCTTGGCCATCATGGATGAGAGCCAATCCTCGCAGGTTCGTGAATAGTGTGTCCCGTTGACCCACCATTGCTTCTGGATCTTTAGATGTCTCTGGAAATAGAGAAGCAGGTCGGCCGAGGGCATGGTGCCGCCCGTGAAGAAGTGCGTCGTCATCCAGCCCTCTTCGTAGTCGTAGGGGGTCGACTTATGGGCAAAGATATGCACGAAGAGCTTGCCTCCACGGTTGAGGGCACGCGACACCTTGGCCATGAGCAGCTCGTAATTCTTCATGTGCTCAAAGAGCTGCGACAGACAGACAACCGCTCTCGCGTCAGTTTCCGTCGTTGAATGTACGAAGAAGGATTGACAGTGTGTGGAAGTGCATACCTCTATCGACACCACGCGGTCGAAACTGCCGGGCTCAAACTCATAGTCAACGACATTGCCTGTAATGACGTTTACGTTGGAGAGGCCACGACGACGAGCCTCGGCATCTATATGTTCCTTTTGCGTTCGCGAGTTGGAGAAGGCGGTGATGGAGGAGTTGGGGAGCATCTCTGCGAAGAAGAGGGTGCCGGAGCCCCAGCCGCAGCTGCCGTCAAACACACAGGGTCCGTTTCAGCACCAAGTAACTAGCGGGATATAGGTACTCTACCGGATGATGCTCTTACCCAAGGTCTAGAATGCTCATGCCGTCCTTGAGCTCCGCCTTGTCGAGGTACGACTGGAGCATGGCCACCTCGGCCTGGGCAAGCGTCTCGCCGCCTTTGGGGTACAGGCAGCACGAGTACTTCATGCGCGGGCCGAGACACGCCGCCAGCACGCCGGTGCCGACCTCGTAGTGCTGGGCGTTGGCCGCATCCGTCTCCACGGCCATGGGTTGCGTGCGCAGCCGCTCGATGTAGGCCATCTTGCTGGCGACGGCGTCGGCCAGAGACGTGCTGGCGATGCATGTCAGCCGCTCCCGCAGCTGGCGCCGGATGCCGACGCGGATGACGGCATGTGGCAGGTAGCCGCCGTCGAGAATCCAGTCTGCCCGCCAGAGTGAGTGAGCATGATATGATGCCTTTGTCCACGCGTCAAGCAGGCGGGCCTCACCGTAATTCATGGCCGGCGACTCGGGGTCGAGTGCGCTCACTCACGACGAGAGGGCAGGTAATGATACAATACAATTAATTGACACACACAGGAGGGGCAGGATCAACTTCTCGCTTCATTTACATGCGTGCCAAGTTGAGTCTGACCTGACCCGGGCCAGGAACCGTGTTTCAGCGCGTCGCGCCGTTTTGCGGGCGGCTGCAGGCAACGAGTGAGTGATGAGGTCATTGACTCTCAGCCGAGACCATATCTGAAGCAGGCCGGGGGGAGGGGGGGGGGGGGGGCAACTAACTAGTTACTAACTGGGTTCCACGCCTGTTGTACTGTATGTATGTGCATAGACAGCCAAACAGGTGTTGAGAAACAAGACCCTACGTACAAAGTGCTCGTACAATGTATGTCAAATTATAATGGCATCGACTGTGCATCGCGCCGCACCGAGCTGGCTCCCCGTAAGTAGGGCGTGCGTCTTCATACCATCCATGGACAACTGTCTATCCCCAACGCCGTCCGCCCACCCCCGTCAGCCGTCAATACCTTCGCCGCCTACTGGCCCCAGATACCCTCCTTGATTATTTTGTACTCCTTGCGCTTCTTGCCTCTTCCCGTGAGACGCTCCTTGGCCGCCCCAAAAACCCTCGCCAGACGCAGCGCCAGATGCCGCTCAAATCCCCAGGCTAAGCCTATGTATGCCACTCCAAGCCCTATCAGTGCCATCTCGTACCCTCGGCTCATGCTCGTCAACTGCATAAGCTTCTTGAGCCAATGCGCCGGGGCCAGCACCATGTACACCGATACACCCAGTGCCAAGGTGATCGTCGCCATAAAAGGCCCTGCTTCCCGAGTCAGCACAGTAATCGAGGAGATGGGTCCCCCGTTCAACACCTGCAGCAAGTAACGTACAGTTCTGCAGGGTGCCCTGCCGGAAAGGCGGCCCTGCATTCAGGAGCACCCCCGACAACACGTACTCAAAGCACGACACCAAAAACAAGGCCGTATTCTCCGAGTTTTTGATGCTTGATTCGTCGTGCTTGACTTTGGGCGGTATGTACCAGCTCTGCTCCCGCACCGTCACATACGCCACAGCCTGGACAAAGATGCAGATGCCCATGAGGCCCAGAAGCGGTGTCAGGACCTTGCGCGACACCAAGTCCGCCGTTGGTCGCTTCCGGCACAGCTTCGGTGAGGGGCCGGCCCATCCCATGAATATGGCGATGGGCAGGATCAGAAGAAGGTCGATGAAGAGGAACTGGAAGTCGCCAAGGTTGGATGCCTTGGCGTACAGAAAGCTCACGGACGTGAACTGAATTGCCGAGTAGAGGCTCATGTACTTGAAGCAGCTGAAGCTCGTCACAAGTGCAGCCCTCCCCTCCCTAGTGGCCCTGTTAGCACATGCATGCTCCCCTTGAGACGAGGCCTTGAACGTACTTGATGACTTCGAGGACACAGCCAATGTCAAACACCCTCGACGTAAACGGTGCCGCCACGGACGCTTCGGCTTCTGACAAGGAGATGCCAACGTCCGCTGCCTTGAGCGCACCGCAATCGTTGGCGCCATCACCGCAGAACCCGCAGCAGTAGTCTATGCTTTGAAGCTTCTCAACCAGTTCATGCTTCTCGTCTGGCGACATTCGTGCGAACACCTTGCCCTGAACGAGCATCTGTTGCGCGGACCGTTAGATCCAACCGCTTGTTGCCACGACAGGCATTGAGCTTACCGTTCGCAGAACCTCTGGCGATGCATAGTCCACAATCCAGCGGAAGGCTTCTCCGCTGACAGCCAGAGAGTAGTTGCGCAGATTCGAAATGTCAAACGGCAAAGAAGCGTCAGCCTCAGGGGGCACAGGTAAAGGCTGCCACATGGTCAGAACAGACTTGCTCGTACTCGGGCGACTTGCATGTCTCACCAGCAGCGTTCGTTTATCAAGGCTGTAGGCGTTGTTGTCAATGCTTTCCCAGTGCAGCTCAGCCATGGGATCGCGCGCATCACCTGCAGAACGTTAGCAGTCTCAACGCAGGCCGTCCCCGTACATGCGACTCACCACGCGTGAACCGCGGCACGAAGCAATGCGCGTTGCGACTCAACATCCCGCATTCCCGCGCGACGCTAATGGCTGTGAGGATATTGTCGCCTGTCACCATTACCGCGCCAATGTTGGACTCGAGCAGTTCCTTCAGCACGCCCGCTGTGGTGGGCTTGAGCTTGTTCTCGAAAATGATGAACCCCACAAAGTCAAGATGGCTCTCAACCTCGTCTCTAGTCATTTTCTGGGCCTTGACCCAGCTAAGCTTCGGCAGGTGGCGTGTCGCGCAACCAATTACGCGATATCCCTTGTGGGTGTAATACGACAAAAGCTCGTCGTAGTCATGAGGAACTTGATCGTGTCAGCAGACGCAACGAATGGGACAGGCTTCGCTCACAGCTCTCCGGTCGACAGATTTCTCGCATCGCCTCGGGCGCTCCTTTGACGAAGATGTCGCCGCTCTTCTGCCCAAAATGACGGACAATGACGCTAGCTCGTCTCAGCTGTGACACGAACTCGAATGATTTCAGAACACCGAGCTCGGCAGATCCCTGGTCCCCAGAATTAGCCTGTTAAGTCACTTGCCACCGAGTTCTAAACCTACGTCGGGTGGGCGCGCGATGGAGGGGGCAAGTCCGCCTTGATCTTCGTCCTCGCCATCGCCGACCCGGTGCTTGCCTTCCTCAAAAGTCCAGCCGGTAAACTCGAACATCTTGACGTCTAGCGGGTCCCCGACGAGGCCACCGTCCACAGACCGAAGGGAGTGGCACGTTGCCATGGTGTAAAGAGCTGCCTTGGTAGGGCTCCGCTTCTGTGACACGGCGTTGCCTGTACGGCTCTCCATGGATGGCGGCTCCGACATGACGTCGCTGAATTTGTGCGTCTCCAGGCAGACAACCCGGATCCCCAGCACATCGAGGCCGTCCTCTGTCAACGTTCCTGTCTTGTCGAAGCACATAATGTCCAGTTTGCCGCCGACGTTGACCCGCTGAGGGCTGATGCAGAATATCTGCTTCTTCTTGAGGCGTGCAAGCGCGAAGTTGGTGCCAATGGTAAGGGTAGCGGGAAGGGCGGGAGGCACAACGATGGTGATAAGATCCAATGCTCGCACGATAATCAAGTGCCACGCGAGGTCGAGCCTGACAAAATTGATGAATGAGGCCACGAAGCCAAGCAAAGCGACCATGGCCATGACACTGATGTATCTGAAAGAGTCGCGATAGAACTTGAATCCCGAAGGTTTAGGAAACAGCATGGAACGGACGAGGGCGCCTTTGGTCGTGTTGAAGCCAGTCCGCACCACCAGAGCAAGAGCAACGGCGTCACCACCCTCGTCCTCATGTGGTCGCCTTGTACGGATAATCTTGGTACCGCAGAACAAGAAATGTCGTGCAGTCTCAGGTGAGACGGACGCCGCTCCAAGGTCCATAGCCCGGAGCACCTCATCCGTGGCTGGCAGCTTCGAGACCGGCACAGATTCACCTTTGACCGTCAGCTTGCTTGCCCTAGCCGGTCGCGACCCAGGTAGCCGGCCTTGAGCTTACCGGTCAGCATGCTCTCGTTGACAATACAGTCTCCGCTCAGAAGCAGTCCATCGCTCGGGAATTGTGTCAGATTAGGGTCGCTGAGCTCGTAGATGTCTCCTGGGACCAGGTCGCTGGATGCGACGTATCTCCCTGATCGGAGTGATTAGTGGTCTGCCGCGTTGGATAGTGCAATACAGTCAGCTGGCAACCCACAGAATCCATTTCGAAGAACGCGCACATCGCACTCGAATCGTGATATTTCCCTGAGCCTCTTCATGGTCTGATCTTTGGTCAGCCCGCCCTGCTGCAAGAGCCACCTCATGCAAAGGGCAACGCTACTCACCGCGCGGGTCTCAATAAGAGTGGCGGTAATACTACCAACGGACATGACGAATATGCAGGCGGCGTAGTAGTAATACGAGTCCATGGACCAGAGAACCAGGCTGGCTACTTGGAACATGTAAAAGGGATGCAGTACCTTGGCGGGTGGTTTCAGAACGTGGCCCCACGAGAAGTCCAACGTGTGTCTTCTGACAACTCACCTCGTCAACAAGCAGCTGGCCAACAGGCTTCTGCTCGACATCGATCAGGTTGCTGCCAAAGATAACCTCGCGAATGTTTTTCTCGTCGCTGTCAAGCCCAGCGCGCACGGCACGGACATCAGTCCATTCTGGGTCCTTCCACCCAGTAGACATGACGAACTTATCCTTTAGAGGGTGGTAGCAAAGGCGAACATAGCGATAGTCGAGGGTCCGGAGATTATCCATTAAAGGATCGCTGTCTTCATCATCGAGACCATAGGCGAGCATCTTCTCAGAGACGCCAAAGACAGAGGAGAGAGGTCGCCCGTAGAGCTGCGTCCTGACCGATATCATGGCGAGCTCGCCCCATTGATTTTCGATGACAACCCAATGGCACTCTCTTAGTGATGACTGACGACCGGCAAGCCCAACATACCAACGCGGAAGCCATCGGAAAAGTAGGAAAGCAAGGCCACAGGATACAACGCACATGGAGACGTAACAGGCGTAGCCGACCTTGCTAGTGCGAAAGCCGGCAACGGCGATAGTCAGGTCCTCGT
Source organism: Purpureocillium takamizusanense (assembly GCF_022605165.1). NCBI lineage: Eukaryota > Fungi > Ascomycota > Sordariomycetes > Hypocreales > Ophiocordycipitaceae > Purpureocillium > Purpureocillium takamizusanense. The sequence continues at coordinate 2,444,068 of NC_063071.1, forward strand.
TGGGCATGTAGATCTTTTGACTTGCGCGACCTTCATGACGAGCGCTTGCTGCCGTTGCAGCGCTATCGTGGCGGAGTAGACGGGCGTGGACCGAGGTGCGTGACTGGGCCGAAGAGCATCTGCGGAGGACGTAGTCGTCCTCGGTAGCCTGGTACTCGCGATCGGCTGAATCTTCGTCATCGTCGACACAAAACTCGAACTCGTTTACGTCACCAATGTCGCTGATACTGCGGCGCATGTAGCTGCCAGAGGTGCTCGGCCTGCGATAGATACTTTCGCGGTCGTCGTCTGGTTCCGGCGCGAGCTCGGTCTCCTCTTCGTAGTATGTGAAGCTCGCCGTTGAGTCGGCCCGTACTCTGCGATGGGAGAACGCCGATACACTGGTAGGCAGGCTCTCGGCCATGGGGCCGGAGTAGAGCTGGGGCAATGTTAGCCATCAGAATTGCTCACGGCCCGCCAGAGCCGCGAAGAGTTGCTTGCCTCTTCATGCGCCATCTCCACATCCTCGAAGACGCTCGCATTGCTATGGTTAGAGTTGAGGCGATACAGGGATGTGCCCCCATTGCTTCTTGGCTCGTGGCCGGCGCCGCGGGGGCTGCGACGACGGCCGCTCGTAGGGGAGCTCGCGGCGTCTGCCATCGCCAAATGGTCACCAGCCGAAGCTCTTCATCGCGAATGCGACAGCGCGCGGTTATGGCGATCTGTGCTCGGTATTCGCGATCCCAAGTTCGGCGCAGTCAAGACCAGAGCGTATCTCCGTGCACGATCGTTAGACTGGGAAGGTATCCGGCAGCGTCGACTGTCTGTATCTACCGTCACGCGACGTGGGCAGGCAATGTGCGTCGAGATCGTCTCGTGCGTCTTCCGCAGCTCGCGAGTTGGAGCTTGGCCCCACTGATATCGGCCTAGCGTCAGTACCTACAGTACGTACGCGGAACATTCTCTCCCGTCGCCGTCTACGTTTGTAGTCCCGGGCGGCTGGCTACCGGGCCACGTTACTAATTACCGAGTCTTCCAGTACCGAATGTAACTACCCTATGTGCATATCTTTCTCTTGGGATATGACACCTGTCAGGTATGCCATGGGTGTGCAGTTTGATGCATACGATATTGCCCATGCGACGACCTCTATCGCGTTGACAGATATTGATATTGTGCGAAGTAATGGGCCCGCGCAGGCAGAGCGCGCCCTGGGCCTAAGTCCATGTGCCGCTGCATGACTACATGTGCAAGGGAGGCGGCGATGGCGGCAAGAGCAAACACCCGTGGATAGCGGTCTGGGCGATCGATCACCAGCAACTGGTCTTCGCAACGGGTGCAGAACAGCTTCTCCTAAAGTCGGTGAACCAGCCGTATTGTTGCCTTGCACGACCTCTGCACGAGTCAAGACAAGGCAGGACCAGTCAGTGACTGAGCCATCATGGTGTGCATTGTTTCCATGGCAGGCCCGCGTTCAACCGCTGCCACCAACTGCCACCCGCCCTCTCAATTGTCGGGCGCGTTTTCTAGGTAGAGCCACAGTGCCAAAAAGCGCCTGTTTATTAGATCTTGCTCAGCGTCCTCAAAATGTTGTTAGTGCATCGTAGGTGTCGCTAAGGGCCCCATCAGCTTCCTGGTCAGCCGCAAGCAGGCCAGCGAGGAGCCCACGTCCACCTAGAGGGGCACAGTGTGGTCCGCCCCCAGCCCTACGGAGCCCCCCCCCCCCCCCCCCCCCAACAAGCTGCGAGCAGCCCAAAGTTTTTCATTTCGCTGGTCGCAAATACCGCCCTTACCCCTCTATTGCGGGACCGCTTACGTCGAAAGGCTTGGTGCACGTTCTTCTAGGTTGCGTGCAACACGAACGCGAGGCAAGGTGCCGCCCAGGAAACACTGCCCGCCTAGCACCAAGTAAGTATACCCCCAAGGCAGTACTCTGCCTTCGCCCGTCCTCCGCGCCTGCCTTAGGTACCTGTTGCCACCACCCACCACTGTCCACCAGGCTGGTCTGGACTTGAACCCCACCGAATTTGGCCAGACGCCAAAATCACCGGCCTCACCAACTTTCTCTCCCTTCTCCCCTCCCCCCATCATCACCATCTGCGCATTCGCCTCCCCCCATCCCTTCGTGTTCCCGCCTTGAACGCGCTTGCATCTGCATCGTTATTGAACCTCACTCAGCGATCAGGCAAGCAGGCAGCAATCAGACACAATGGCCGAGCCTATTCGGAACAAGCGACCCGACGTGACGGCGCCGTGAGTGACCTGCTACCCTCCTCCGCAAAATGCTTGACCGCTTCGCTAATGGCTCCATCTCGATATAGCACGCCGCAGAACACGCCGGCCTCCAATGCGCCCATTTCCTCCCATGCCCAGCAGCCTGGCGTTGCCAGCATCAAAGAAGGTATTGTTTTGGCTCAGCGTCCACGTACCGCCTTCCGCCCGCTGACAACAACTATCTAGAGGACATGGATCGCGCAACCGCTGCCTCCATCTTTGCCCAAAACCCAAAGCTCGTCCAGATGATACAGGGCCGACTTGGCTCTCTCATCGGCCGCTCCTCCGGTTACATCGAGTCTCTCCCAACTCCAGTTCGTCGCCGCGTCGCCGGCCTGAGAGCAATCCAGAAGGAGCATTCAAAGCTCGAGGCCGACTTTCAGGAAGAGGTCCTCCAACTCGAGAAGAAGTACTTCGCCAAGTTCACTCCTCTCTATGAAAAGCGCGCCGAAATCGTCAACGGCAAGGTCGAGCCCACCGAGGAGGAGGTCAAGGCTGGCGACGACGAGGAGCAGTCGCTCCTGGCTGAAGACGCCTCAGCTGAGAGCGCTCCCAAGCAGTCTGATACTTCTGAGAATGTGACAGGCATTCCTGAGTTCTGGCTGTCTGCCATGAAGAACCAGGTTACGCTGGCCGAGATGATCACCGACCGCGACGAAGCTGCCCTCAAGCACCTGGTTGATGTTCGCATGGAGTACCTCGACAAGCCCGGATTTCGCCTCATCTTCGAGTTCAGCACCAATGAGTTCTTCTCCAACAAGACTATCACCAAGACCTACTACTACCAGAATGAGAGTGGCTATGGTGGTGACTTCATCTACGACCACGCCGAAGGCGATAAGATCGAGTGGTATGCTGGTAAGGACTTGACTGTCCGTATCGAAGCCAAGAAGCAGAGGAATAAGAGTGAGTGCCGCCGAGCCGCTGCCGATGAATACAGATTCGTTAACTGTGCTTGCAGCTACCAAGCAGACCCGTATCGTTAAGAAGACGGTTCCCACTGAGTCTTTCTTCAATTTCTTTTCGCCCCCGAAGCCGCCTACCGACGACGACGACGCCGAGGAGGATGACGCCGGCTCGGATATTGAAGAGCGCTTAGAGCTGGACTACCAGCTCGGCGAGGACATCAAGGAGAAGCTCATTCCTCGCGCTATTGACTGGTTTACTGGTGAAGCTTTGGCTTTCGAGGAGCTTGAGGATGATGACCTCGAGGCGGGCGAATTCGATGACGACGAGGACGACGACGAGGACGACCTGAGCGAGGATCACGATGAGGAAGAAGAGTCTGACGACGATGTGAGTAATCACCCATGTGATACGGGGCCTTGGTTGGCTGAACTAACGGATTCGTGCCAGGACGACTCGGGCAAGCCCAAGCAGGAAGCCGCTGAGTGCAAGCAGAGCTAAACTCGCGCGGCACGTTTACACCGGACACGCGAACACATGGCGACGATTACGGCATCTTGAGTCCGGGCAGACTTTGGAAGCAGAGCAGAGAGGAAGTTTGGCTGGCCATGGGGCGGGGCGCAGCATGAGCGCAGGAAGTCAGACCGCGATCGTTGCGTTGGGGGGAGGGGGATCGTCGGGTTGGTCAGTTTGACAATTGCTCTGGATTCCGTCGATAGAACGCGCGAAATGGCGTATGCGGGATGGCATACCTCGTACAGTAGTGTCCTTCACATCTCTTTGTTTTTGCTTGGTTTTGCTTGCTTCTTTTTTGGCTGAGATGCGCATCGTATCGTAGATAGATAAAGTGATGGGTAATGAGCGATAACAGAGCAACGGCACCCAGGAAGTCGTCTATCTTTTGTCCGACGCTCGTCTCAGACTTGACTGAGACCAATATGCTGATTGCTCTTGTGCCAGTACGCATATTAGCCATTGCCCGCGGAAGCATTGCCCAGCGGTCAGCCCAAAGATGCAAGCGGTGAGAACGGTACCTAGGTGTTACCATTCACTTCTTGGAAAGCATCCGAACATGGCCGTGGCTTCCGCCCTTGGATGGGGGCGCGGCGCGGCGCCCTCTTCGGCCGTGGCATGAACTGTGCGCTGCGTACACCGGGCCGGGTTGTCGGTCGGCTGCAGGGCCGGGCCCCGCTGCGGACGCACGAGCGAGCGGTAGTGCTGTTTGGGGAAAGGTAGGGCGCACCGGTGTGTCGGAGCCATCTCAAGGCACCTTGACGGGCGCCGATTCAACATCAGGCCTGAATTACTAGCCCGGGGTTGGCATTATTGGCGAGGATGATAGGCAAGGTTACCAAGGTAGTACTTGGAAGTTACCCAAGGTACCTAGTAGGTAGTACGTGTTGCTACTAGGACGGATGGGCAGGGCAGGAAATACCAACAGTATCTACTAGTAGCCTACTAGGTACCTAGGTAGGCACCTTAAAACCGCCGGTCACCTTGGTAGACAGGTGAGGTTACCTGTAGGCCCTCTTGCCCGAGTTACGCCTCTCCCATGGTTACTAGTGGCGAGTCCACTCCGATCTCGCCAGTGGGCTTCAAGATGCGTTTGGCAAGCTTATAGTAACCAGCTTTTAAGTGCCAAGGCCCTGCAGGCACGGTCATTCATAGACCCGTATTCTGGGCGTCCATCGAAACGACCGCTGCAAATGGGTTTGAGGGGACCTTGCTCCAAGGCCAACCAAACCGAGGGTTGATACCAAGTACCTTATATTGCACAGAGGTATACTGTACGTATCGACCTCGCTGTGTCACACAATGTTCTAGAATGCGTAGTCGGGATGATGTGACGCATTGCATCCTGTGGGACCCCTGGCTGCTTCCGCACATCGGAGGGTGCGGTGCTGGAGTACATTGGTGGACGGGTCCAGACTGCCTAACAGAAGCCACATGGAAGCGGCGCCGTTGTGTGTCCAGGGGAATGTCTATGCTGTTAAGGCACTAAGGTGTGGGTGGAATGCTGTCTGGTGCCAACACGGAGGCCAGCCAGCGACGTGGTGCATTGCCAACAACCCCGCCACCAGCATGGGAGAGCATTGAAAAAACTTTTTTTTTTGGCGAGTCAGAGTGGCTTTGGGCAACAACGTTTGACGCTGCTGGAAAGGCGCACAAATGGATGGACGCGCACGCCGGTTCGCTGTGACGGGCAACGCACATATTGTGCTGCGTCAGGTAGGTCGATGCCTTCTTTCACACAAGGTCGGATTGCGGGTGTTGCAGCTTGAGGTTGAGGTTTTCGCCTGGTCGACGGGCGAGGTTTTGGTGCCGCCATCCCTGGCATGCCAGCGACACCACTCTGTTGCCAGCGCTGAGCAGCAAGGAAGCAGGAAGTCGGATGAAGCCTTATCTAAAGGCATTAGGTACTGCACAGTACTGGACGCGGTTGGCAAACACTAAGTTATACGTATCACCGATTGGATTGGCGTGGCGTCAGATGCAAGGGTCCCGGCGGGCGGCGTGCTCAACTGCGAGTGTGAGCGACGGAATGACGGAGTGCCTGCTTCTGCCATCAACGGCTGCAACAAGGTGCCCACTTGGATGGAGCCCCTCCCGTGTGGTCTGCGTGCGCAAATGGCCGCAGGGTCCGCCGACTGAGAGAGAAAGCCTCCCGAGGACGGAGGCTTAACACGGTAGTGCCGGGGGTCGAATAAAGCTTGCCTGGGTCCCTCACTGCTGCGCGAACCTCCCACATCATACACACCTCGTTACCGTACCTCGCCTTGTAGACAGACGACATCGACGGCGGCACATTGCCTTTCTGATACCGGCCCACGCGGCAGTCGTCAAACGCACTCACTCCGCGCGTTCATTCGTGCGTCCCCGTGCGTCCCCGACAGGCAGCTGCCTTACCTTAGGACCAGCCGAGCGAGCACTCCGCCACCAAGCCATCGCCAGCCCGACCTCGCAACGGCAGCATCATGACTCCGGCACGAGACATCCAAGGCAGCCACCCCGCTGCGGCGCAAAGAAGCGTCTCCCACAGCTGGGGCAACAACCTGTCAACCTCACCGACCGCCACCTTCCACTCCCCCCCCGGCAGCTGGGGAGGCAACCTGCCGTCGCGAGGGGCTCCCAAGCAGCTGAAGCCCTTCAACACGCAGGACATCAAGATTCTGCTGCTGGAGAACGTCAACAAGACGGGCCAAGAGACTTTGAAGGAGCAAGGCTATCAGGTCGAGGCTCTCAAGACATCCCTCCCAGAGGACCAGCTGATCGACAAAATCCGGTAAGCCATTCAAACCTGCCGCCCCCCTCCTATCCTTGGCGCACACAAGCATACGCACGCACGTAGTACTGTACTGACGCTGCATGTTCTGTTACGAAGCGATGTGCACGTCATTGGCATCCGCTCAAAGACGAAGCTCACCGAAAGGGTGCTCCGTGAAGCCAAGAACCTGCTCGTCATCGGCTGTTTCTGCATCGGCACCAACCAAGTCGACCTTGACTACGCTGCTCGCCACGGTATCGCCGTCTTCAACTCCCCCTTTGCCAACTCGCGCAGTGTTGCCGAGCTTGTCATTGCTGAAATCATTACGCTGGCCCGCCAGCTCGGCGATCGCTCCAATGAGATGCACCGCGGCACTTGGAACAAAGTCAGCGCCAAGTGCTGGGAGATTCGTGGAAAGACGCTTGGTGAGTTGAGGCTGTGCGCCTTAGTCCGCCTCCGGCCACTGACGCGACACGACACCTGTCTTAGGCATCGTCGGCTATGGGCATATTGGCTCCCAGCTCTCTGTCCTCGCCCAGGCTATGGGCATGAACGTAATTTACTACGACGTCGTCACCCTGATGGCCCTGGGTACTTCACGTCAGGTCTCGTCGCTTGAAGCCCTGCTCGAGGAAGCTGATTTCGTCACTCTGCACGTCCCTGATCTTCCAGAAACTCGCGGCATGATCTCGACGGCCCAGTTGGATGGCATGAAGAACGGCTCGTACCTCATCAATGCCAGTCGCGGAAGCGTCGTTGATATCCCTGCACTCATCAGGGCCATGCGCTCGGGCAAGATCGCTGGTGCGGCTCTCGATGTGTATCCCCACGAACCCGCGGCCAACGGTGACTACTTCAACAACACCCTGAACCAGTGGGGGGAGGACCTTCGCAGCCTGAACAACATTATTCTCACACCCCATATCGGCGGCAGCACAGAGGAGGCTCAGCGCGCCATTGGTGTGGAGGGTATGTGCATCTCATCCAGTACCCTCAAAGACAATGCGCCCCACTAACATTGCCCTACCTGGGCTTGCACAGTCGCCGACGCGCTTGTGCGATACATTAACCAAGGTATCACACTGGGCAGCGTCAACCTGCCCGAGGCCCAGCTGCGATCTCTCACGCTCGATGAGCCAGACCACGCAAGAGTGCGTATACACGATTGCAATTGCATTGTACATGTCCATGCCTAACCCGCTTGCAGGTGATCTACATTCACCGCAACGTTCCAGGTGTTCTTCGAAAAGGTATAGTGGCCCCCGAAAAAGATTGGGCTTCTTGCTTCAAGAGGCTCACCCTTGCACAGTAAACGAGATTCTCGGAGACCACAATGTCGACAAACAAATCAGCGACAGCAGAGGTGATGTGCGTGACCCCCCCCCCCTCTTACTCTCTCTTCGCCGGTCCCCGTCTGGACTGATAGAGACTATGGCCTACTGACACCGTCTATCCAGGTTGCCTACCTCATGGCAGACATCAGCAATGTGCAGTACAACGAGATCAAAGATATCTCAGACAGCTTGGAGGCACTCAGCTGTAAGTACCGGCACACACACGCAACACGCGCCATGTCTGTTGACTGAACAACTTGCAGCTTGCATTATGACGCGTGTGTTATATTAGGTGTTTGTCGGCGCCGGAGTGAGCGGTTTTGCTTGTTCGGGCCGGAACTTCGTGATCCCAATGGCACTCAACGTTCCGGAGGGTTAAGATTTTTTCTCTGCTACATGGTCAGTCAAGGTCGTGAGATGCCCGGCCGCGCGGCGTCGGGACGACGAAGATGCCTCAAGTACAGATAAGGCGTTTCTTTGGGTGGGCGCAGATAGACTTCGGCAATGCCCTTGCCAAAGTGGCATGTCACGAATGGCAAACCAAATAGCTCTACTAGGTCTCTCAACGAACAAAGGGGGAGGTTGCCGCGATGCAAATATTTGGCGTTACTTCGTACATGCAGGCTGACTTGGCCGAAATCTCCTCTCCCCTGCGATGCTCTGGGCGTGCTCTGACATGTAGCCTCTTAGGCGCCGTGTAGACCTGGGTCCCTTCTCCGGCCATGTATTGGTGTACGATGCTATAGCGAAAACGTGCACAAACATGCAGCGCCAATGGCACTGTTCGCGTGGTAGGCGCGGTTCCGCGGCCTCGGTCGGGCAGGAGGACCTGCCTGACGCGCCAGCTGGGCAAAGGACTACCGAGTACCTGCCTAAGTCATCAACTCCTACTACGAAGTATAGGTAATTACCTTATCAGTGTCCAGGATGGAGATGGGTGACGCCACGGGAGCGCACGCGCGAACCAGGGCCGCCCGGGCATCTGGCTCGATGCGGGTACGACGCAGGGCCTCCAGGCGCAGGTGGGCAGAAAGGGGCACGCACTGCGCGAGAGGTGCATGCACGGCCGTTGGTAGGTTGGTTGTGTGCAAGGTACGAAAGCACCGTGCCCGCCTCTCGCAGTCTTTAGGGGCTGGTATCCAGACCAGCCCGATAGGCGCCACTCTGCTCCAGTACGTCGTACAACATGCGGTACTTCCTGGAGGTACTATGGAGCGAGTACCGGCCTAGTCAAGTACTTATCGTACTAAAGTATGGGAGGGTTCCTAAGTGCTGTGCTAGGCCATCTCGACGTAAATACGGATACATTTCGCAAGGAATCGAGCTTTGCGACCCCGGTAAGGAGTGCTTAAGCGTGCAGGTAGATAGGTATGTAAACGAAAGGTCGATGGAAGTCTCACAGGTAGTAACTCTTGAACCCTGGCATTGAGCTCTGCCCGAATATCAGGTACTTAATTTTATAAGCGCCGCTTTCATTAGAGGTGCCTAGGTATAAAAGGGCACATAGGTATAGTACTAAAGCAAATAAATATTATACTTAGAAATCCTTAGTAGATAACTTAAGATAACTGATAATAGGGTTTCGAATGGCCTGATTGTCTATTAGGTAGGTATTCTCGATAATTTTTGTCTAAACTTATTGAGGCGCGTGGGGGCGGTATAGCCGGTACAGTACATCACCTCATGCACTTTGCGAGTACCTGATGGCCGCAGGTACCTCCGACGCGATCCAGGGATGTACTGCGGCCCAGGCGCAAGCGGGACCCACTGAGCAAGCCCCCAACAGCCAACCTCCCCCTGGGCCTAGGGGCGGCCTAACCCAGAAGACGCGTGCTGGCATCACTGTTCCGAGGTACCCCCAAGCTGCCCGTGTGTCCAACGTCGGCCAGCCCCTTGCTTGACCAACATCCGTTTTTTTGTCGAAAAGGTCCTTGGTCTTCCTCTGGCTTTCCCCGAGGCCATTCTGTCCATCCTCAACCAAAGCAGCCGCCAGGTTCCTCAACCCTAGCCTGGCTGTCGACTTGGGCTTCACGACAAACCCCTTCTCTGCGGCTACCATTCGTTCCTGACGCCTGCCCCCTGGCTGAGTCCGTGTCCGGGCCCCGACACACTCGCCCGACTGCAGCATCCGTTCGAAGACCCAAGACCAGACGACTAGGCGACCCAGCCGCGCTCGTCGATGCGTTGCTCCCGACCGATCACCATTGTCAATATTACTCCTTCGCCCCTGTCCTCGGACACCCTGCCCGTCGCCCGAGCTCCATCAGCCGCTCGAGCGCCCCGGGCAGCTTCCCCCTCATGGCATCAACCTATGATGTTGGCACAAGAGCGTGGCAGCCGGACGCTGCCGAAGGTTGGGTAGCGTCTGAGCTAATCACCAAGAATGTCGACGGGCCCAAAGCGACACTCGTGTTCCAACTCGAAAATGGCCAGGTGTGTTTGTGGTCCAACCTGACAACTTTGCTTGGAGATCTGATTGCTGACATGCTTCCTCTCGTGCCATGCGCCGTATAGACCAAGACGATCGAGGTGCCCACCGAGGCTTTACAATCCGGAAACGACCCTTCCTTGCCTCCCCTGATGAATCCAACGATGCTTGAAGCCAGCGATGACCTGACCAATTTGTCCCATCTCAATGAACCTGCGGGTAAGTTTCCCTAAATGCTTTCTTCCTGCATATAGAGCCAGCTCGCTCATGTCGATTACAGTTCTGCAAGCCATTCGACTGCGGTATGCGCAGAAGGAAATCTACACCTACAGCGGCATTGTCCTCATCGCTACGAACCCATTCGCAAGAGTCGACTCTCTCTACGTTCCCGGCATGGTGCAAGTATATGCTGGAAAGCAGCGTGCCACGCAGGCACCTCACTTGTTTGCTATTGCTGAGGAGGCATTCATGTACGTGCTCCAAACCCGCGGGCAGGCGGTGCGGCACTTGCGGATTACTGACTTCATTTTACAGTGATATGATACGAGATGGCAAGAACCAGACCATTGTTGTTTCTGGGGAGTCTGGTGCTGGCAAAACCGTCAGTGCGAAATACATCATGCGGTATTTTGCTACAAGAGAGTCTCCAGACCAGCCTGGGGCTCGCTCCAAGCGAGGGCCCGAGGCCATGAGCGAAACGGAGGAGCAGATTCTCGCCACAAACCCCATTATGGAGGCGTTCGGCAACGCCAAGACCACGCGCAACGACAACTCGTCCCGATTCGGCAAGTATATCGAGATAATGTTTGATGACCAGACCAACATCATTGGTGCCAAGATCCGAACATATTTGCTTGAACGGTCACGGCTGGTTTTCCAGCCTCTCAAAGAGCGGAACTACCACATCTTCTACCAACTCGTGGCTGGAGCTTCCGATAGGGATAGGCAGGAACTGGACATCCATCGGGTCGAGCAGTTCGACTACTTGAACCAAGGCGATTCCCCAACCATTGACGGTGTCGACGATCGGGCTGAGTTTGAGGCCACCAAAAAGTCCTTGCAGACCATTGGGGTGTCGGATGCCCAGCAAGCCGACATTTTCAAGCTGCTGGCCGGTCTTCTGCACCTAGGAAACGTTAAAATTACGGCCTCGCGCAACGACAGTGTTTTGGCCCCTACCGAGCCGTCCTTGGAGCGCGCATGCGACATTCTTGGTGTCAAGGGCGACGAGTTCGCGAAGTGGATCGTCAAGAAGCAACTCATTACCCGCGGCGACAAGATCACCTCCAACCTGAGCCAGGCGCAAGCCATTGTCGTGCGCGATTCCGTCGCCAAGTTCATTTACTCAAGCTTGTTCGACTGGCTTGTCGATATCATCAACCAGAGCCTCGCCACGGAGGCGGTTCTCAGTCAGGTCAACTCCTTTATTGGCGTCTTGGATATCTACGGCTTCGAGCACTTTGCCAAGAACTCGTTCGAACAGTTCTGCATCAACTACGCCAACGAGAAGCTGCAGCAAGAGTTCAATCAACATGTCTTCAAGCTCGAGCAAGAGGAATATTTGAAGGAACAGATCGACTGGACCTTCATTGATTTCTCAGACAATCAACCTTGTATCGATCTCATCGAGGGGAAAATGGGGGTTCTCTCCCTCCTAGATGAAGAGTCCCGACTTCCGATGGGCTCAGATGACCAATTCGTCACTAAGCTATACCAGAACTTTGCCGCAGAAAAGCAGCACAACTTTTTCAAGAAGCCTCGTTTCGGAAAGTCGGCTTTCACCGTGTGTCACTATGCCATCGACGTTACGTACGAGTCTGAAGGGTTCATCGAGAAAAACCGCGACACGGTTCCGGATGAGCACATGGCCGTTCTCAGGGCCACGACAAATCCGTTCCTGAAGGATGTCTTGGACGCTGCCTCTGCTGTGAGGGAAAAGGATGTTGCTTCCGCGGCCTCAAATGCTGTTAAGCCAGCCGCTGGCAGGAAGATTGGTGTTGCTGTGAACAGGAAGCCGACGCTGGGAGGCATCTTCCGGTCTTCACTGATTGAGCTGATGAACACTATCAACAATACCGATGTCCACTACATCCGATGTATCAAGCCCAACGAAGCTAAGGAAGCCTGGCAGTTCGAGGGACCCATGGTACTGAGCCAGCTGCGCGCTTGTGGCGTTCTCGAGACCGTTCGCATCAGCTGTGCTGGATATCCTACACGTTGGACTTACGAGGAGTTTGCGCTTCGATATTACATGCTGGTGCACTCGAGTCAATGGACGTCGGAAATCCGCAACATGGCCAATGCAATCCTGACCAAGGCTCTAGGCACGAGCACGGGCAAAGGCTTGGACAAGTACCAGCTCGGCTTGACCAAGATCTTTTTCAGGGCAGGCATGCTTGCTTTCCTGGAAAATTTGCGCACCAACCGTCTCAACGAGTGCGCCATTCTCATTCAGAAGAACCTCCGGGCCAAGTTCTATCGGCGTCGCTACCTGGCAGCCCGTGAGTCGGTCATCAGGACCCAGTCTGCCGCAAGGGCGTACATTGCGAGGAGACAAGCTCAAGAGTTGCGCACCATCAAGGCTGCCACGGCCATTCAGCGAGTCTGGCGCGGCCAGAAGCAACGCAAGAACTTCTTGCGCATCAAAAAGGACCTGGTCCTGTTTGAATCTGCCGCCAAGGGTTATCTGCGTAGAAAGCAAATCATGGAAACTCGGGTGGGCAATGCTGCACTTGTCATTCAGCGTGCGTGGCGGTCTCGGCGGCAGCTGGCCACATGGAGGCAATACCGCAGGAAGGTTGCCTTGGTCCAGAGTCTGTGGCGCGGCAAGAGCGCGCGTCGCGAGTACAAGACTATGCGCGAGGAAGCCCGTGATCTGAAGCAGATCTCGTATAAGCTGGAGAACAAGGTGGTTGAGCTCACCCAATCATTGGGCTCGATGAAGGAGAAGAACAAGAACTTGGCGTCGCAAGTGGAGAGTTACGAGAGCCAGATCAAGTCTTGGAAATCCCGCCACAACGCTCTCGAGGCTCGTACGAAGGAGCTCCAGACTGAGGCCAACCAGGCAGGTATCGCCGTTGCTAAGCTGCAGGCTATGGAGGACGAAATGAAGAAGCTGCAACAAGCATTCGACGAGTCGACAGCCAACATCAAGCGGATGCAAGAGGAGGAGAGGGAGTTGCGGGAGTCCCTCCGCCTGAGCAACACCGAGCTGGAGACGGCCAAGCAGACGAGCACCGAGCGAGAAAGGGACAATATGAGCCTGCGACAAGAGCTCGAGTCGCTCCGAGACGCACTCGACGTGGCCAAGAGAAGCGCTCCTGTTAATGGAGAGCTCACCAACGGCGCCGCGGCTCCTTCGGTTGCCAGTGGACTTATCAACTTGGTCTCCTCCAAAAAGCCCAAGAGGAGGAGTGCCGGTGCCGAGCCGCGAGACATGGACCGCTTCAGCGGCGCGTATAACCCTCGCCCGGTCTCCATGGCGGTCACGAACACGGCGCATCGCCAGAATCTTTCGGGCACGACGTACATCCCCGGCGTGGACAACATTGAGATGGAGCTCGAGACGTTGTTGGCCGACGAGGATGGGCTCAATGAGGAGGTCACCATGGGTCTGATTCGGAACCTCAAGATCCCGTCACCGAATACGACTCCGCCGCCCTCGGACAAGGAGGTTCTGTTCCCATCGTACCTGATCAACCTTGTCACATCGGAGATGTGGAACAACGGCTTCGTCAAGGAGTCTGAGCGCTTCTTGGCGAACGTGATGCAGTCTATTCAGCAGGAGGTCATGCAGCATGACGGCGACGAGGCCATCAACCCTGGAGCGTTCTGGCTGTCCAACGTCCACGAAATGCTGTCATTCGTCTTCCTAGCCGAGGACTGGTATGAGACCCAAAAGACTGACAATTACGAGTATGATCGCCTACTCGAGATCGTCAAGCACGATCTCGAGAGCCTCGAGTTCAACATTTATCACACATGGATGAAGGTGCTCAAGAAGAAGCTGCAGAAGATGATTATACCGGCAATCATTGAATCGCAGTCGCTTCCTGGCTTCATCACAAACGAGAGCAACCGATTCCTGGGCAAGCTCCTTCAGTCCAACTCGACGCCCGCTTACAGCATGGACAATTTGCTTAGCCTCCTGAATAGCGTGTTCCGTGCCATGAAAGCCTTCTACCTGGAGGACTCCATTATCATGCAGACTGTCACGGAGCTGTTGCGCCTTGTTGGCGTCACGGCTTTCAATGACTTGCTGATGCGTCGCAATTTCTTGTCCTGGAAGCGTGGTCTGCAAATCAACTACAACATCACCCGCATCGAGGAGTGGTGTAAGAGCCACGACATGCCCGAGGGCACGTTACAGCTGGAACATCTGATGCAGGCAACTAAGCTGCTGCAGCTCAAGAAGGCGACGCTCAACGACATTGAGATTATCCAAGACATCTGCTGGATGCTCTCGCCGAATCAGATACAGAAGCTGCTAAACCAGTACCTGGTGGCGGACTACGAGCAGCCGATTAACGGGGAGATTATGAAGGCCGTCGCGTCGCGGGTGACGGAAAAGAGTGACGTCTTGCTGCTCCAAGCTGTGGACATGGACGACAGCGGCCCTTACGAGATTGCTGAGCCCCGCTCGATCACAGCGCTCGAAACATACACCCCATCTTGTGAGTCAATCCCTGGGTTATGGGGAATTGACGATAAGACCTCAGCTAATGGACACGCAGGGCTGCAAACACCACGTCTCAAACGATTGGCGGAGATAGTATCTGCACAAGCCATTGCGCAGCAGGAGAAACTCGAGTACGCAGATGGCGACGGCTTTGACGGACAGGATACGTTGGCTGAGGTGGACGAAGCCGCCGAGGAGGCTGATGAGGCTAGGTAACGAGGAGGAGTCAAAACGCCGTCTAGGGCTCTCGATACGGTTTGCCCGATAATAATGTCAACGCGACATGTACGCATGGGATATAAGCTACATTTACTGGGGCTTTAGCGGCTCGGGTGTCCGGTTTTCTGTTCCCATGCAAGCGTTTTATAGCGCGTGGGGGTCGAGGACGGGTGGCTGCGTTCGCGATTCTCACATCCTTCGGGCTCTCTTGCTCCCCCGGTCCCTTCCTCCCTGTATCTTTAGTTCTCTCTCTTCTCTCTCTTCTCTCGACGAAAGTGCGTGTACCGTGGCTATCATACACGTGCTGCACGTACTACGCGAGAATCGCCACCATGAAGAGGCCATGGGCGGAGTGGATAGAAGCAGATCATATGTTGGGGAACAACGGCGCTGCAGCCGACGCTGCTCGTCATGTCATGTACGGATATGTGTACTGCGCAAAAGTGGAGGAATCTTGTTTGCTGCTGTCTTCGTCTTACTGCCTCCTCTGTCCTGCTATATTCAGGGGTGATGACGGGCATTTGTTTATATAGATAACGTATACAAGACCGCGGTGTTTTCTTGAAGACAAAGATTGATTGACAACTGGGGTGAACTGTGGTGGCGCTGGTGGTTACTTGGCACAGGGGCAGCTTATTTATTAGCTGACTTCACTGTCGCCGCTCACCCGCTAGATGCATATGGCCAAACTTACCTAGTCGTCGCCCCACAATCTCTGTGCCTCTCTCTGTCAGTGCGGGCTGGACTTTTTCAGGTGAATTATTATGCTGTTCATACTTTTCCGTTTACACTCACTCAGAGCGTCGCCGTTACCTCTTTTCAACTCTGATTAGCTTCCTCTTGCGTCTGAGGCCGGGGAAGCGCTCAATTTCCGTCAAAGCACTTGATCCTCACACGCAAACTTTGCAGGCGCTTATTGCCGCCCTCGAGTGTCGAGAAACAACGGTGGACGAAACCTGCAGCGATGAGGCAGGCGCCCAACATTGTTGTCACGGGCACGCCAGGCGTGGGGAAGACTACACATTGCGAAAGTCTCGCCGAAAAGACAGGTCTGCGACACATATCGGTCAACCAGGTGGTCAAGGATAAGCAGTGCCATGAAGGCTGGAGTGACGAGTATCAGAGTTGGATCGTCGACGAAGACAAGGTTTGTGCGCTGTCCGCGGGGTCTCCCTCGAAAAGATGATGGCACCAATGGACTGACGCCCGCCATGAAGCTGCTCGATGCCATAGAAGACGATGTCGCGGCGGGAGGCTGCATCATCGATTGGCACGCCTGCGATCTGTTCCCCCGTAGCTGGATTGACCTTGTTGTCGTGCTACGGGTTGATTCGGCGACCCTCTACGATAGGCTCAAGGCAAGGTACGTAGCCCAGCCCCAGGAGCCTTTGCACTTTGCTGGAGGGAGTCCTGGCCCCCGGCCACGCCATGCGCAGCTTCTGATATGAAAGGGTAGAAACTACGCCGAGGCCAAGCTCCAGGAGAATCTCGACTCGGAGATCATGGAGGTACTTCTGCAGGAAGCGAGAGAAGCTTATGACGCGGAGGTGGTTATTGAGCTGACGAGCAATACCTCTGACGAGATGGAGAGCAATTTGGACCGTATCGAGGCTTGGGTGAAACAATGGAAGATAGACAACGAGCAACGATGACGATGTGGTGTTGATTTACGACTCACAAGCCAGCCACTGCGCCGTTGATGTCCTCACAAACGATTCGCCCAACACCACCTTCTCATAGCCACCCAGCCAAATCCTTTTCCGTAGTAACATGAGAGGTAGCATTGCTGGCGGAGCGACGGTCTCCCCACAGTGCCCGCCTGGGCGACGTATAACTAGTTATGCGCTTATCGGGGCAGCGACCTAGTAGCTTGCATTAGCAGTGTGGCACGTCGACTCACTCCCTGGCCTGTGCCTAATAAGAACCTTGAAGTGACTTGCAGAGTATGTGAGGTAGAAACGTCTTGCCTCAGGAAGTCGCAGAGAGCGCCCGCACGCACACGGCCACCGAAGAAGCCTGGCAACACAGCTGCACCCCGGCTCGGTAGTGCAAGCTCGTATCTTGTACACTGAGCTGTGTGCAAGGGCTCACGGCCACCACTGCTGCGGAAAAGGAACACGGCAATCATCATGACGACCCGTGTCAACTTCGTCACGGGCAATGCCAACAAGCTCAGAGAGGTCAAGGCGATCCTGGAGCCGGTCATTCAGGTCCACAGCAGCCCACTCGACCTCGAAGAAATTCAAGGCTCTATCGAGGAGGTGACCGAGTCTAAATGTCGGAGGGCGGCTGAAGCCGTATGTTTCCATCCCAGTCTCCCATCTTCCCTGCGTGTGCGCGACTCATAGGCGACTTCTGTGTCTTACAACGACGCATGCAACTAACATTCGCCTTACCTGCAGGTAAGCGGTCCCGTGCTAGTTGAAGACACTGCGCTGTGCTTTACGGCTCTGGGCGGGTTGCCTGGTCCTTACATGTTGGTCTATCAAGTCATCCATGGCTGCTGGTCATTCGTCTCACATTCCACAGTAAATGGTTTCTATCGGAAACTGGCCACCAAGGGCTGAACAACCTGCTCGCAGCCTATCCAGATAAGTCGGCAGAGGCCGTCTGCACGTTTGGCTATTCCGCTGGCCCCGGACACAAGCCTGTCCTTTTCCAAGGGCGCTGCCCGGTAGGTGCAGCCTGAACGACATTAGTCGATTCCAGCCCAGCTGACAGACTCGATACAAAGGGTAAAATCGTACCCCCCCGAGGGCCACCTCATTTTGGTAAGCTAGCGAATCCTTCTTGCCGAGGAGATATGCGCAAGAGTCGGTACTAAATTCCGCCTCTCCCAGGGTGGGATCCCGTCTTCGAGTACGAGGGCCAAACGTAAGTACAAAATAGTCCCCGTGGTCGGCCTCCGCTTGCATCGGTGTATGACTCGGCAGTGCTTTTCTAACGCAGCTGGGCACACAGGTTTGCCGAGATGGACGGTGCACAGAAAAACGCCGTATCGCATCGAGGCCGTGCCCTGAAGAAGATGCAGGAATGGTTCGAGAAGCACTCCGATGGCAGGTAAATCACAATGTCTCCGATGCCGACGTCCGTGTCTTGGAGCTGAGGCTGCTCCATCGACGTCAGTAAAGCACAGAAAGACGGAAAGTGAAGACAGCGTCGGGAAAGCGGTTGCAGGCGCACCAGAGAATCTCAAACTCCTTCTGCTTGATCAAATATTTTGCCCCTCGTCGGTAGGGCTCCGCAAGATCCCCCGCTCCAGCCATATCTTTGCAAACACGCCGGCCGACGTGTCTCTTCAAAACGGCCGAGTCCCGGCAGGATGGGTCGAACACGAGAAGGTTAAGCCGGCCGTCTTTTCGTTCCTCAATGCCGACGACGGTGAGAGAATGGCCTGGCGGTTGAGGGAAGAAGTTAGAATGTCGTCAGGGCGGTACCACTATCTACCGTGTGAATAGCCAGCTCACCTTGATGCTGTAGATACACTGGCGGAAGGCTGGTGGTTTGAACCTTCTTCGACTCATCATTCCCGCCACATCCCGCTTTAAAGTAATGGTCTATGGCCTGCAGCAATTTGCTTGCTGCGGCCCCATCTTCTGAGTCTCGGAAGGACTGCACGGGCGAGCTGTGCATCTGTGGTGAGTGATGAGCGCAGAGGTGCGCCTGTGTGGAAGACTCACGGGATCTGAAGGCTGTTGAAGAGGGCTTGCGCCTGGGCATTGCTTAGCTTGATCCCAACCAGCATCCATCAAATGGACATACCTCTGACGTGCCAATGAATTTTCGCGTCCCTTTGATGCCGCCCGTTTCAATGCGCCCCTGGGGGTTGTGACCCATGTCCCACGCGGCCTCGATGAGGTCTTGTATGTCAAAGACGGACGGGACTCGGTTGCCAAAGACCTCGGCACCGAAGGCCTTTGCGCCAATAATGTAGGATATAAGCATCTGAATGTTTCGATAGCCACAGAACCCGCCTGTTACCCGCTCAGTTTTAGCGCTGCCGACCGTCGTTGTCCCAGTGCTGGCCTCTGGACGAACCTTCACGTCGTAGTTTTGAGATGTGCTGTACGCAAGGATGGCACAGGTAGGCACGAACGGTTCCTGATGAATGCTCCAAAAGCTGCGCCAGTACTGGGATCATGTCTACATAGACGTATACTTAGTTCCGCGCGGAAGAGGTCGAGCTTCGCTGACTGACCGTGAGCAGAAACGTAGCCATTCTTCACCAAGGCCTTGGCGAGCCACTGTGGCATCTCTTTCTCGTGGGCGAACTTTCCCAGGTGCGCGACCTGGCATGGCCTATGTCAGAGACCATCGTGTTGGGGAGAAATGAGAATGGCTGGTAAACGGACACCCAGCTGGCTGCCTTGTTGAGCCTCGTGCCGCCCAGAGACCTGTGAGCAACCTTGCTCATCGGAGGCGCAGTTGGACTTCTTGCTTCGGTGCCGGGGTCGCGTGGACGCCGCATTCCCCTGCCGCGACTGATGTCCGGTGGGGCGAAGAAACCGCGCCAAGGTTTGAAGCACGGTCCGTCTCGTTGAATTTCTCTTTCTCAACTCCTCTGAAGAGGTAGCAGGCCTCATATTGGCCGCCGCCACAGTCTGGCAAGGCCGGCGACGAGGTGGAGTCGGCCCACGAAGATGAGGCTGTGGTTCTTCCATGCCGCATTGGCCGTCATATATCATTGGCAAAATCAGCTACTTCGGTCATGGCTTGGAAGAGCGGGAGTCGGCCGCCGGTGCTGCGAACGGCCCTGGTCGCGGACCTCATTGAAGACAAGATGTGTGCCTGGCCAGGCCTGATGGTGGGCACGTGGCTTATGTTAGTTGACAACTTGAAGTGCTGTCTGTCGGCCCGGCTCAGTGACCTTAGTGGACCGCCCGGACAAGTACCTCGGGCGCAGCAATGCAGCACTGATTGACAAGAGAACCCACAGGCAGCTATGGCAACCCATGCAGCTGCCTGTTCACTGATTAGTACCAAGTACTTCGTACAAGCCTGCTAATTGGGTAGTGGGCACGGGGAGCAATAAGTGGGTTGACCACTGGGCCACGGAGTTCAGTTCGAAAGGCGTGGAAATGTCTAACTTACTCGCCCGCCGAGCACGTAAAAGGCCTAATCGGGTAAATTATAGCTGACAAACACTTTATATCCCCGCGGGCCATCATCTTCCCTCCATGTTACTTCCACGTTCCCCCCTGCCCTACGCATCATGGCATCGGCAAGTTGCCTACAACCCGAGCTTCAATTCTGGCCCTTTGTCCTCTGGGGCAGCGACTTTTGGGATGTCGACTCCTTGGGCAGCTCCTTTGCAAACGGAATGAACTCGGGCGCCCCCGGCAAGTACTTGCGGAGGGGTTCCGGGACGCGAAGGCCCTAAACAAAGCCTCATTAGCATATACCCATGATCATGTTTAGGTCGTACAAACACTTACGTCTTCTGTCTGGTAGTTCTCGAGGATGCAACACATGGCCCTCGTCGTTGCACAGAGCGTGGCGTTCAGGCAATGCACATACTTTTTCTTGGTGTCCGTCTGTTGCTTGGCTCCAAAGCGGATTTCGAGGGCGCGTGATTGGTAATCGGTGCAATTTGAGCACGACACAAGTTCCTTGTACTCGCCCTGGAAAGGGAACCAAGCCTCCAGATCAAGCTTCTTAGAGGCGGCGTTGTTGAGCGCTCCAGAAACGATCGCCACGACCTGATATGGCAGACCCAGCGACTGGTAAAACTCTTCGGATACGTGTATCATGTCATCAAGCGCCTCCCATGACTTTTCAGGGTCCGTGAGGAGAAACTGCTCAATCTATGCGGAGAGTCGGATCAGCACAAGTCACGGTCCATAGGACTAATCCCTAGTACCTTTTCAAACTGATGCACCCGATAAATGCCCCAGGCATCTCTGCCGTGAGAACCAGCCTCGCGGCGGTAGCAAGAGCTATATCCAGCGTACCTATACAACGTCAGGCTGTGTCTGGCATGCTGTTTCCCGCCCATCTCGAACACTCACTTGATGGGCAACTCTTTGGCGATAAGCCATTCGTCGGCATGAAAGGCCGAGATTGGTTGTTCGGACGTTGCGATGAGGTACTTGTCATTTTTGGCATCTCCGTCAACGACCTTGTAGAGTTCTTCGTCAAAGTCCTCGAGCTGAGCTGTCTTGGCCATGTACTCCTTGAGCATGAACTGAGGAGCCTGCAAGGCTGTGTAGCCCCTCTGCGTGAGGAACTCGAGGCCGTAGTTGATCAGGGCCTGATTGAGAAATACGCCCCATTGGCGGAGGAAGTAGCCGCGGTGGCCGACGACCTTGACTCCACGATCAGGGTCGTATCCGTCGAGGCGGAGGAGAACCTCATGATGGGAGAGGACATTGCGCTTCTCGGGCGTGATGCCCTCCGGCCACGTGCGCAAGACTGCATTATCGTCCTGCATTGTAGTCGACCGTCAGCAGCCAAAACGCCAAGTCTCACAGTCTCGCTTCCCATCGACTGGCTCGCCGTACCTCATTGTTGCTGACAGGAACGGAGTCGTGGACGTAGTTGCCGATCGTCTTTATCTTAGTCTTCAACAAGGCATCCTTCTCTGCGGCAGACTCGACGAGGCTCTTCTTCTCCTTTTCCAGCTCAATTTTTTGCTGCAGCAGCTCGTCGGCATTCTCCTTAGCCTGGAGCCTCACAATTAGTCCCGTGCCCCAGAATCGCGTCGCAGCCGGCATACCTTCTTCTTCGCCCCAATCTGCTTCTGAACCTCGTTGATCTTGCCGTTCACCTGAGTTGCGCTGTACTGGGCTGCAACAGAGGGGTGCACATTAGCACCCACCCGACCTCCACGCTAGAAAGGCGGCATAGTGACAAACTTTTGCGATGATCTTCGAAAAGGCCGATGATGTCGTCCACAAGCTCGACATTGGCGTGTCTGCGTCGCTGGGACTCGCGAACCTTCTCCGGATCGCCACCCCGCTCCTTGATGAAGTCGTTGACGTCTAGCATTGTGACGGGGAGCGGTTCGTTTGGCGTCAGCGTGGCGACCTCGATCCTAGACACCAGCGGGACTCAGTAAAGAGACAAGCGAGGAGATACCCGGAGCCACAAAGGCGGGAGGCGTGGTTGCATATTTACCTTATCACAATTCGGGGATGTAGCGGACCAGTGCAGGTTGAGTCACAAGGCTGGCCGCTGCCGGAGAAGGGAAAGGTCGTGGTGGTGCAACGCAAGGTGCCTGATTTTGTTCATGGTGGGGGCGGGGTATGACCACCACTGCACCAGCCGGCCAAGCATGGTCCAAAAACCATGGCGGGGCTGCCGCCAGGAGGTGGGGAAGGGGAATCATTCAACCCATTCGCAAGCCGCCTGGGTAGGAAGAGGCTCTGAGTATCGTCATCGTGGTTGTATTTCACGTCCATAAGACTTTACTTGTTTGTACACTTGTTGATCCTTCTTGACGTGCCTCGTGGTCTGGCTCCTCTGCCCAGCGTTCGTCTTTCTAACCCAACTGACCAGCCAAGTCTACACAGTCCCGTCCGGTACAATTACACAGGTGAAATGACTAGCTCTTCCGTCCAAAATTCCCTGCATGTTCTTCAAACGTCGCCCGGCTGGAAACGGCCTGTGGCTGCCCGCAGCCTTACCCTCGGTCATTGTGGCCCTCCCACCGCGCCCTTTCGCTGCCCGCCTCACATAACACGGCAGTTGCTCTTTTCAGGTGCCTCTCCGGGATTCTGTGACTTCTCAATTTGAGCAATTAGCAGCTCGAAGGCCCGGCCAACATTCTCGTTGTACCGCGCGCTGGCCTCTGTCCAGCCGCACTGGAGCTTCTCCGACAGCTTCTTGCCCTCTTCAGTGCTAACCTGCCGTTGCTCCGGTCGCAGGTCGCTCTTGTTGCCAACAATGACAATCGGCACAGATTCGGTGCCCTGAGGAGCGCATGAGCCCATGGATATCAGCAACTGGGACAAATTCAGTTGGTCGAGGCTGCGACTCACCAGGTGATTGAGGATCTTCTCGCGGATGACCTGAACCATCTCGAAAGACGGCAACGAAGAGACGGAGTAAACTAGCATATACCCATGTATGCCGATAAAGTGTTTTGAATTTAGTATGCTGTACTCGTCTTGGCCAGCCGTGTCGACGATCTCGGTCGAGAAATCTTGCCCTTTGTATCGAATCGTCTTGCTAAAGGTATTTTCAATGGTCGGGTAGTAGCTATCGACGAAATGACCGTCGACAAACCTTACCGCCAAGGACGACTTCCCTGCAGCCAGATATTGGTTACTGCATGTACTTCCGGATGTAAACTGTGACACGGCGACATACCGACGGACCGACTGCCAACAATGGCCACCTTCCTCTGCTTTGGTGCGCTCATTTTGTTTTACGAGTTTGGCGTGGCTGCTGATGCGATATACGTGTTCCTTCGGGCGCGACGCGCTCGTGGCGAGGTAGACTGCTGGAAGGATTGCTGAGCGACGATTGACCTCGTCTCGACCGCTGGGTGAGGTAGAATTGCCCTCGTGTATCGCACTGTTGAACCGACTCTGTCGCCTGCCTGAATTTTTTTGGGAATGACAGCCAGGGAGTCCCTTCACGTTGTATCCACGGTGGGAAGAGTGACCGTCGTGGCAATTCCGAAGCCGTGATGAAGCGATGTCGTTGCTGTTCGACGCCCTGGTGTATTGGTGGGGTAAAGAAAGCTAGCGGCCCCTCCGAGGCTCCGACGGGGAACGTGCAGGTTAGTACCAACTGTTGCCACTTTCATGCGCAGAGTACTGGGAAGCACACACATGTGCATTGCAAATTCGTCATTCCACCCGCCCGGGTCAGCAGACTCGGCACGAATACCAGCGGGAGTTAGCCGGAAGCAGCTCAGCCCCGAAACGCCGGCTTTGGTCCAACGCTGCCATGACACCGCGTTCGACATCATGAACGGTGCACCTCTCAGCATACCTAGTGACCCGCGTACCCGCCTTTGAACACAGTAGGTCATTTCATAGGCAGGGCAGATACCTATTGTGGAAGGTAGTGACACTTCTTGAATAAGCAGCGCAACCAGTTACGCGACCCCACTTCATCAAGTGTGTCGCTCCAGTGCAACTTATGCCCACCCGTCAAACATAAGTCCGAGGCTATTATGTAGAGAAAGTAGCGGAACGACCAATACTCTGTTCCTGGAGTCCCGATGCGTCTATCTGCGCACGTCCTTGCCAACGCCAGAGCTGCCTGCGGGGCTGTGGGATGAACTCCGCGCTCAGGGTGATGTCGCCGTGTCCCGTCTATCCTCTACTAATTCAACACCCTGCAAGGTCCAACTGCCGTATCCAAAGCGCCGCGTCCCCGATCTAAACCACATGCTCATTCGCACGCCGTTGTCTAGGGCCATTCGTCACATGTCGTTAAATATCAATTAGCCTGCCCATCAGAGGCCTCGTGGCGCGTCATCGCATTGCCAGCCTCCATATCAGGTATTTTACCTGGAATGAGCCAATCTTCGCAGGTCCGTGACAAGAAGCTCCAGCTCATGCGATTTGCTGTCGACAGCCTTGTGCAGAGCTGCGAAATCCCGAATCGACCCTATGAGGCTCCGTATGCCATCACTGCCTTCCAATCTATCCCGGCCGCGCTTGTTCAGGCAGAGGTAACCAAGGAAGACCGATAGATACTCAATGGCAACGCTGAGCTTTGACTTGTCCACCGAGTCAGCCTGTCAAGCACTTGTAGTTAGCATTGACCGGTGTCACGCAGCAGCTCCAACCATGAACCCGGTAATCATGCGCCCATGATACATGCTGGAGCTCACATACCTCGCGTATTAACTGCTGGTTCTCGCGCCAAATCTGCACTAGCTCGTCCAGCGGCTTGTCCTCGACCGACGCCCGCGCCGAAGGGCAGTGCTCCACAATGTTGATCATCAAACCCAGAATCAGCAAGAGGCCGTCATACATGTCGTTTTCCAGAGGCCCGCTGCCGACAGCCTGTTGTGCTTTGACGATTCCCACCACAACACGCTCTATTAGCTTCGATAGCAACTTGCTGTCATCGAAAAAGCGTGCCCCGTGTGCAGTGTTGGTCGTATTGATTGCCAACTTCAACGCAGCCTCCTGGGTCTCGCCTCGGGTCACCGGCCACCCTTCGACTTCTTTTGAGAGAAAGCTTGCAATGTTGGCTGGATGTCGCGATACCCAAGCTCCCGCATCTCCTGACCCCGGTGTGATCCCAGCGCTGGACAGTACCTCAAGGCAATGAAGTACGAGCCGATAGTCCGCGTCTTCGCAGGCTTCCTCAGCGCCAGCACAATCCGCTGCAACGATGACGAGCTCTTGCTCCAATTGCCCCAGCATCTGTCTGAGCAAGCTGTGTTCGGAGCTCCTCGACAAAGTCTCCAGGAGCCGCAGGCCGAGGGTCCGAGGACATAGTCGACGCGGCGCTGACCCATGCCAAATGGGCATCTGGAGCAGGTCGTTCCTGACCTCACGCAGCGAGGCTCGCGTCATCTCTGGGAGACTACTGCTTCTCTGGGATGCGATGACAGCAATGTCGCTGTCTTGTTGTAGAAGCCGGCCGAGGAGTATCCCTAATCCTTGGTCGCAGAGCCGACGTTCAAGGTGGGGTGCTGGCCCGCGATCGAACAAGACAACAAGGGCCGCCACCAGAGCAAACGCGCTTGTTGGGTCATTTTCGTTGCCAACGCCCCTGGCGACATTGTCGCGCGAAGGGTGGTCGCGGAACTTGAGTGCGAAACTTTCTCGCCGCAGCCGATGCGCCAATTCGCACAGCGCATTCCGCCTCATCGTCCGCGATGGCCCATCAGGCCTTCCAATTCTCCCCAACAGGTCGTCCATCTCGTCTGAAAACCGGTGGTTCGCTCCGGCGCGCCGTAACTCGTGTACACTCTTGATGGCTGGCTGAGCATCTTCGTCATCGGGCAGATCGTCGAATACGAAGGATGGCGGTGCTGCGGGACTAGACGGACCACGAGCCTCTGAGCCTGTGCCATCCTCTTCCACACCCAGAAGCGGCGATTCTGCAAGATCCTCCTGTTTCTGCGATTCGCTCAGCGTGCTTCTCGCCTGGCTGTATGTGAACTTGATCCTGCTGCTCGCAGGTGTGCCACCCCTCCGATCGCTTCCCTGTAGTTGTGAGTCCTGGTCGGCGGTGGAGCAACGCGCCAAGGACGGGCTGACGGCCTCACCAAGATCCTGCTCGTGATCTGGAGTCACGTCTCGCTGTGCGGCAAGAGCGTCTATAAGGCGTCGGCGTCGAGTCGTCGTCGGGGTGCTGGCTGTTGCTCCTGCGGGCCTCGCGGACGTATCAGTATAGCTGGCGCGCGTCCCTGCCGAGCTACCGTCGACGTCATCATCGCGATGGTCTTGAGGATGTGTACGTTTAACTGTTTTGTCGCTCTTGCTGATCGGAGATTTGCTCATCGTTCGGGCGTTCAAGCGTTGCCCAGGCGCGAGATGTTCACTACTGGCCTGAGAATCGACCGCTCCCGTTCTGCTAAACGGCACGTGTTTCTTTGGGCTCCCTTTCATACCGAACGCTGTTGTGTGATCCCGTTTCCGTCCATCGCTGATACTGCTTGCACCACGTGCAGCTCGTGACGGCGATTCACCGGGGTACGTTTGTCGAGTGAGCGACATTGAGGACAAAGTCTCGTCCGTGGCAGTATCTCCTCTGATGCCGGTGGGAGGCAAGGTCTGTGTGTGACGAGCGGCGAGGCCATGGCTGTCCAGTATGGATTTGCTCGCAGAAACAGATTTCTTCCGAGACGACGCTCCGTATGTCAGAGTTTTCTTTTGCCCGGCGGACCGGGCTCCAGAGGGCGAAGCCATAGCTGGTGGTACGCGGACGCGGATGCAAGTACGGCATCAGTTTGGCGTTCGTTGCAAGGTGTGATGGTGCATGTTAATGTCAGCATGCTGGCTCACGCTAAGTCTGTTTCTGCCGAACACTGCTACTTCCGGCATGTCGCGTCCGCACCGTATATATAATAAGACCACCGCTTTAAGTGCTATAATTAAGGAGTATAATTAACTAGCACTATATTAATTTCCCGCTTTTAAAATTATTTTATTATTTTTATTTATTCATTTATTACTAATTAAGCCTAGGTAGACTATCTAGAGCTAAGAAGTAAATTTACTAGAAAATCTTATATAAGGTAAAAAATTAATATAGTTAGTTTAAGCTAATAAATCGGTTCGTAATAGTATAAAGATCAGTCTTACTACTAATATTAAAGAGATATAATTAAAGATATAGCTAATAGTTATAATTAATAAATATTCTATCTTATACTATTAAATTAAAGTCTATTAGCGTAATAATATAATATATAGGCGGGTTTAAGGCTTAATAATATAGCTTTTTAGCTAAGGTAGCTAAGGCTAGCTAATATATAGCTACTTATAAAGTAATATATTAAATAAGAGATTTGTAAATTAATTTTATTTAATTTTATTATTATATATTATTATTTATACTTAATAAGTTAGTTATATAGATTTAAGCTAATTAATTAAAGCTAAGCGCCTTAAATATAAAAACCTTTTTCCCCTTTCTTTTTTTTCTTTCTTTATTATCTTTACTTTATTCCTTTATAGTAACTTTAATATTTATTAGCTTACTAACTTATTATTTTTTAAATAATATTAATATTATTTTAACTATTATATTTTATATATTATAATAATAAGATTAACGCTATTATATTATTATATTTATTTTTATAATAGTAATAAATTAAATATATTCCTTTTATTTTTAAGTTAATTATATATTAATAATTATAATTAAAGCTTAAAGAATTTAATTACCTTTATATATATTATATTAAATATTAAAGTTATCTCGATTTAGCCCTTTATAATTATATTATTAAAAAATAATTTAGTTAATATATATATTATTTAAATAATAATTATTATTAATTAAGTTTTTATTCCTTTTTTAAATATTATAATATTAATAAGAAAACTTAATGATTATATTAATTAATATTTAAGTATTTAATAGATTATAATATATATTTAGTATATTATAATTATAAAAATAAAAGCTAAAAAAGAATATAATATTAAATAATTATATTTTTATTATTAAGCTATAAAGTATATAATTAAAGGTATTTTACTTATATTATATTTTATATTTATTAATTATATTAATAAGTTACCTATAAGTCTATATATATAAATAAATAAATTTAATATTTAAGAAGTAATTATTATATTAATAATATTATAAAAGTAAATAATATAATATTTTTAAATATTTATTTATTATTATTAAGGTTATTCTTTATTAATATTTAATAATTAATAGATTTTATAATAGTTTAAGAGTAATACTATTTATATAGATAGAAAAGTCTAGCTATATAGATAATCTACTTTTTAATTTTTTTTAGCTAATCGCGTACTATATAGCCCCTACCCCTATACGAATAAAGTATATAAGCGCGGGCCGCCTGCAATAGCCTATTATAGCCTACGCAATAAATACTATATAGCAATACGATAGGCAATATTACGGCTACGCCTCTTAACGCGACTCTAATAGCTATATCGCGGGCCCGCCGCTAAGGGCAGAAGACTATAGACGACGATAACGACGATAACGATAGCTAGGAGGGCATTATGAGGTAGCTATAGCGGCGGGCAGCAAGCGGCGTAAAGAGGGGGGGGGGGGGGGGGCCTACTTAAGCCCGTTAATAGCATTATAAGCGGCGGTAGCTTTAGCTTCGTAGCTAGCCTAGCCCGGCGTAGAATAATATAGCCCTGATATTATAATATAAGGAAATAGCGGAAATGCGTTTTTAAGCGAATTAAGCTATACTAGCGCGCCGGTATAGGCGCTATATTATAACGATATTAGTTAATTAAGATATCGGCGTGCATTATAGCGCGCCGGTCTTATCTTATACTTATATATTAAAAATAGCTAGTATAGTTTAGGGGTAGGGCGCGGACTTAGAATTTAAGTAGATTATCTATATAGCTAGACTTTTCTATTTATATAAATAGTATTACTTTAGTTTAATATTATTATAATCTTTAATTTTAAAGATAAAATTAAATTAAAGTAAAAGCTTTATATATATATATATAAAGGTATAAGTATAAGTTTTACTATTAGTAAAGGAAGAAAAGTCTAGGGGCAAAGGTATTCTATATTTTTCTAGGCCCGCGCCCCGCCCCTAGACCGCGCTAGCTATTTTTAATACGTAAGTATAGGATAAGATAGGCGCGCTATAATATATACTAATATCTTAATTAAATTATATTATTATAACGCCTACCTATATTAATGCGCTAGTAGGGCTTAATTCGCTTAAAAACGTATTTCCGTTATTTCCTTATAATATTATTATATTTAGATAGATATTCTTCCGCTCTAAGTTAGGCGCTATTAGCGCCGCGCTTATGCCTACTACTATTACTACCCGTTAATTACGCCCGTGACTTTATCTACCCCGATAGGGCTTAATTCGCTTAAAAATAGTATTTCTGCTATTTTCCCCTAATATTATAATATTAAGGCTATATTATTCTATACCGTATTAAGTATAGGTATAAGCGCTATCGCTTATAATACCGTCGGTCGGCCTTAAGCGGTATTATTATTATGCCGTTAATAGCGGGTAATTTATAATGCCGTTATAGTTATTATTCGAGA
Source organism: Purpureocillium takamizusanense (assembly GCF_022605165.1). Classification (NCBI taxonomy): domain Eukaryota; kingdom Fungi; phylum Ascomycota; class Sordariomycetes; order Hypocreales; family Ophiocordycipitaceae; genus Purpureocillium; species Purpureocillium takamizusanense. The sequence continues at coordinate 2,473,821 of NC_063071.1, forward strand.
CCTATTATAAGGCTATTATAATACCGTCTCTAGCGTTATACGAGGCCTACTATAAGGCTACTATAATACTTTATTACCGCCTTTTTCCTCGAAGCGAGATTAATTACGTTTTATACTTAAGTTTAATAAGTAAATGCCTTAGCTATCTAGCTAGGCTATTAGCGTAAGCTATTATAGCGAGCCTATAAATTTACTTACGATATTAGCTATAAGGCTTAGCGTTACTATATACTATTAGCCTTAGCGATATCGTTATTAATACTATTAGTATTATTATTATTATTAAGTTAAAAGTAATATAAAACCTTAAGCTTTTTATTAGCTATATTAAGGCGCGGTTAGCTATAAGTATTTTTAATAATAGTTAGGTTATAAATCTTAAGGTAGCTATCTTAAAGGTTTTAATAATAATTAGTTAGTAAATAGTCTTAAAGTAAAATATAACGTAAAGAAATTAACGATATAAAAGGCATAAACTAAGGGCTTTTTAAGCTATTAGCGAGGGGTAATTTAATTATATTATAGCCGCGACTTCTCTATAAAGTATTTAAAGATTATATAACTATAAAATAGCCTATATTAATATTAAAAGTTACTTATATAGGCCTATAATAATATTAGCTCTTAGTTTAGTATCGTAGTAATAGTAAAGTAGTATTATATAGTAAGAAGGTTAATAGCTAAATATATAAGTTAATAATTTAACTTATTTAATTAAGTCTATTAAGTATATTAAAGCTACTATTTATAAAGTTACTTAATAGCCTTTTAAATATAGGCCTAAGCCTTATTTTTAAGTATTAACTTTAAGCCTTTATAAAGATAATAAAGGTCTAATATATTAATTATAAGATAAGACTTAATATCTATATAGGTAGTCTTAATAAGATTATTAACCCTTTAACTAAAGTTATAATATTAGTTAATATAATACTTAGCTTATTATTAATACTAAAGTATATATTTATCTTAAATATATTAAAGGGTCTATTTTTAATAACTAAAAGAGTCGATAAAAGACTTTTAGGTATCTTTAAAGAGATTATAATCGGCGGTATAAATAATAGCTTAAAAGGCTTTATATATATTATTATAAATCTCGTCTTAAGTATTTAATAGGCTTAAGATACCTTTTTCTATCTCTTATTATATATAGTCGCGATCTTTAAGGTTAAGGTCGAGCTTTAGCTTAATAACTTAAGTATTAATAAGCTAGCCGCTATTATTATTATTATCGCTATTATTATTATTATCGCTACCTTTTTTATCCTTTTAATAAGTATTAATCTTAGCCTTAATATTAGCTAAGATATAATATATATATAGCTATTATTATATATTAAGAAAGACCCTTATAAGGGCTATATAAAGAGCTTATTCTTTATCTATAATTATAACTTTTAGCGTTAATATTATAAGGCTCTTATAAGAAAGAGGGATAAAGGCAGAGGAAGGTAAAGATAATAAGGAAATAGGGATATATAGAGACAAAAGGGGTAATAATAATAGAGAGATAAAATAGGTAATAGAGATAGTAAAGGTATTGAATTGCTTAATCTTCTATCTTATCTAGACTGGGAGGCAACAGCCCTATATATAATAAAATAGACTCGGCCTTCGGTCTGATTATCTATCCGTCGGTCTAATACTATTTTTCAGCTTGGCGTTATAGCTAAATATAGCTGAATTCAGCGTGGCTTTAGTCTTCAGTCTAGACCTATAGCTGAATTCAGCGTGGCTTTAGTCTTATACGCTAAAGTCGGTATAATAGACTAGCCGTCGGCATAATAGACTAGCCGCTATTATAAAATTCTGGATAAATATTTATCCGGCTATAATATATATAGGATAAATATTTACCTAGGTATAAAATATAACTATTAGTTAGATAAATGTTTATCTAGGTATTTAAACTAGATAAATATTTATCTAGGCACTATAATATATAGTTATATTATATATATAGTTATATTATATATATAGTTATATTATATATATAGTTATATTATATATATAGTTATATTATATATATAGACTAATAGCTCTTATAGAGCTTATTAAGTTATTTATAAGCTATTAAAAATAATACTCTTTTTTACTATTAATAAAGCTAAAGGCGAAATTAGCGATACTTTTATAATCTATAATACTTATAATTTAAAAGAAGGGTATTTTAAAGCGGTTAGTCTTATATATATTATCGAGATTAAAGACTTTTAGGAACTTCTTTTATATCTCGTAATATTAAGGGTAGGTCTAAAAAAAGGCTTTAAAGTAACCTTTATCGTTAAGTAATTTATTAACTTTAATCTCTCTTACTTATTCGAGCTCTTTAATAAATACTTATATAGCTATAAGGCTATTAAGGCATTCTTTTTTAATAGCTTAATAATTATTATAAATATCCTTCTTTTAAAAGAAGCTATAGCTTAAGTTAGTATTATAAATAATATTTACTATCTCTTAGGCTTATATACTATACTTAACTATAAGCTCCCTTTCTTTATTTTATTAAATTACTATATAATAGCGGAAAATAATATATATAAATAGATTAAGAGACTAACTATAATTATATTAACCTTTAGCTACCTTATATACCTATTTTTAACTAAAAGACTTAATAATTAAGGCAATAACTTTAATAAAGTAATTAAGCTTTTAGGTTATTAACTTCTATATATTTATACTTTAAGATACTTACTTAAGGCTATAATTATAATAAAAGACGATATATATAGGTTAAGAAATACTATTAATCTCTCGTTAATCGGTAAAAGAAGCCTTAACGATATAGGCGCCGTTTTTACGGTAGAAATTAATTAAGAAGTTAAAGAGTTTTTAAAAAGTATCGAAGAGCGGCGATAGCGATAGAAAAGGTATCGGTATAGTAATAAAGCCGTTATCTACGTCTATATTAAAATATCGTTAGCTAGCTCGTCGGCGTTATAGCTAATAAGGAACTTACTATTAGCGGCGTTAGTAGCGGGCTTATTAACGGCGGGCTAGGCCGCGTTAAGTATAAGATTAAGGTCTATACTTATAGTAGGCCGGTCTATAGGAGAGTAAATTAAAGGCATAATATAAGGGCAATAGCTATAATATAAGGGTAAAGCTACGATATAAGGTAAAGGCTGCGATATATACGTTATATTACGGCAGGAATAAAACGTAGGCGGCTATAGGGGTAGCCCCGCGCTAGCCTAGGCTGCGAACCTTATTTAGGTATAGCGGGCTATATAATATATAATTAGCTAAAAATTTTAAGAGATATAGAATACCTTTACCCCTAGACTTTTCTTCCTTTACTAATAGTAAAACTTATAAGTATCTAATTACTTTATTATTATAATAAAGCTAAATAAAGAAAAAGTGTTTAATAAAAAAGAAAACGAAAAAGTTTTCTTTATAATATTTAATTTATAAATATCTTAAAAGTCTTAAAAGTCCTAAAAGTCTTAAGTATTATAAAACTCTTAAATAATAAATATATTAAAAATATTATAAATAAAGTAAGTTATTACTTTTATTACCTTAAATTAATTAACTTTAAGAGCTATTTATTAAATAGAAAAGGTAATATATTATTAATATTTAATTAAGTAAATAGCTTACTTTAATTTCTATTAAATTATTTTAATATAAAAAGGGGAAAAAGAAATAAATATATAAAATTAAATTAAATTATAACCTTTATAGCCGATTTAAGTCTAAGAGCTATAATAGCTTAAGATTACTTTTAAAATATAAATAGAGTAATACTAGCTATATAAATAGAAAGTACTAGCTATATAGATATTCTATATTTTTTAAGCCTACGCCCCGATCCTATACTATACTAGCTGTTTTTAGTATATAAGTATAGGACGAAATTAACGCGCTATAATATATATTAATATCTTAATTAAACTTTAATTAAACTATTATTATAATATAGCGCTTACGCTAGCGTATTAATATAGCTTAATTCGCTTAAAAACGTATTTCCGCTATATTCTTATAATATTATAATATTAGTGTAAGGGCAATAGCACGGTTAGTTCAGTCAGGCAAGAGAGACAATAGCTGCATTAGCCGTTGGGCTGCGCCTATCGCCACGGACTAAGACTGAAGCTTAAGGAGCTTAAATGGCGAAACGCGGGCGAGCCGTGTGGGGATATTTCCCCACGGCCAGCAGTCACGTGGCTGCTGGTCCTGACTGCCCGGGATCTTACAATTAGGGACTTATTTTTCTATACTATACTATATTAGGCGGTAAGAGTACCGCGCTTATATTTATGCCTATTACTAATTTTACCTACGCTTATAACCGATATAAATAAGGCTATAGTATTAATAGGGCCTAAAAATATATTTCCGTTATTTTCTTATAATATTATAATATTAGGGCTATATTATTCTGGGCTAGGTTAGGCTAGCTATAAGGTAAAAGCTACTACTATTTATAATGCCGTTAATAAGCTTAAATAAGCCCCCCCCCTTAGCGCCGCTATTATTACCTATTGCGATAAGACCTTATAATGCCCTCTTAGCTATTATCGCCGTTTATAGTCTTTTACCTATAGCTATAGGCCCGTAATATAGCTATTAAAGGCGCGTTAAGAGGTAAAGTTATAATATTACTTATTATATTACTATATAGTATTTTTCCTTAGGCTATAATAGGCTACTATAGGCGGCCCGCGCTTATATACCTTATTTATATAGGGGTAGGGGTTATATAGTATATAATTAGCTAGAAAAATAGCTAGTACTTTCTATCTATATAGCTAGTATTACTTAAATAAAAAGGGTAATAATATTTTACTACTTTTTAATTATAGAAGTTTAAGCTTAAGGAGGTAAACTATAATACCTTTAATAAAGAGATATTTATAATTATAAAGAGTAATACTATTTATATAGATAGAAAAGTCTAGCTATATAGATAATCTACTTTTTTATTTTTTCTAGCTAATTCTATACTATATAGCCCTTACCCCTATATAAATAAGGTATATATATAAATATAAGCCGTTTATAATAGCCTATTATAGCCTATATAAAATACTATATAGTAGTATAACCGGTAATATTATAGCTATGCCTTTTAACTTACCTTTAATAGCTATATTATAGGCCCGTAACTATAGGTAAAAGACTATAGATAAAGATAGCTAAGAGGTATTATAAGGTAGCTATAATAGCGGGCGGTAAAAGTAACGCTATAAAGGGGGGGGAGGCTACTTAAGCTTATTAATAGTATTAGCTTTATAGCTAGTTTAGCCCGGCCTAGCCTAGAATAATATAGTTTTAATATTATAATATTATAAGGAAATAATAGAAATACGTTTTAAGCCCTATTAGCGCTATAGCTTTATCTACCTTAATTAATAATAGGTATAGGTATAGGCGCGGCGCTTTATTACTTAATACGGTATAATATAGAAAAACGATTTCTTAATATTATAATATAATAAAGAAATAACGGAAATACGTTTTTAAGTAAATTTATTAATGCGCTAATATAGGCGCTATATTATAACGATAATAGTTTAATTGAAGTTTAATTAAGATATCGGCGTATATTATAGCGCGCTAGTCTTATTTTATGCCTATATACTAAAAATAGCTAGTGCGGTCTAAGGGTAGAGCGCGGGCCTAAAAAAAGTAGATTATCTATATAGCTAGACTTTTCTATCTATATAAATAGTACTATATATTATAAAATCGTTTAAATACTAGCGATATTATACTAAGGGGGTAATAAGCCTTATTAAAGTCTTATTAGACTATTATAACCTTTAGATATTTATAAGCTAAGTATAGCTAAATAAGAGGTAGGTATAATAGTATATATATAGCTTTAGCGCTATTTAACCTTATAATTAAATAGTATTTAGGGAAAAGTAACTTTATAAATAGGCTATTAAGAAGGCTTAATTATATTAGCGAAACGCTAGTAAATACCTATTTACTATTAGATTTATAGAACTAGTTAATAGCCGTTAAAGAACTAATAATAGGGGTAATATATTATAGGGGATAAAGTAAAGAGTTAATAAAGGAATAATATTCCTTTATCTTAAATTAGGGCTAACCCCCTTACCGTATTAAAGACCCCTAAACTTAGCTATTAAGCGAGGAAACGTATTATAAAAAAGAGGGATAAAGGTAAAAGAAAGTAAAGATAATAAGGAAATAGGAATATATAGAGATAAAAGGGGTAATAATAATAGAAAGATAAAATAGGTAGTTAACATAGTAAAGTAATTTAATTACTTAATTTTTTTTTATCTCGTTTAGACTAAGAGGTAACGGTCTTATATATAATAAAATAGATATAGCCTTTAATTTAATTATCTATATTAGTCTATATAATATAACTATATAATATAACTATATAATATAACTATATCATATAACTATATTATTAGTCTATATAACTATATAATATAACTATATAATATAACTATATATTATATAACTATATACTATAACTATATACTATAACTATATAATATAACTATATATTATATAACTATATACTATAGATAAAATATCCCGACGGGTATTTAATAAATATCCGACGGATATTTATATAAGAGACTAGGCGATAATAGGTATAGTCCTAATTACTATATAGAGACTAGACCCGACTAGCCTTATTAAGGTTCTAGCTATAACGCTATGCTAAATTTAGCTATAGGTCTAGACTTAAGACTAAAGCTACGCTAAATTTAGCTATACTTAGCTATATTCAGCTATAATGCCAAGCTGAAAAATAGTATTAGACCGACGGATAGATAATCAGACCGAAGGCCGAGTCTATTTTATTATATATAGGGCTATTGCCTCCCAGTCTAGATGAGATAGAAGATTAAGCAATTTTAATTACCTTTACTGTCTCTATATATCCCTATTTCCTTGTTATCTTTACCTTCCTCTGCCTTTATCCCTCTTTCTTATACTTATATACCCTTAAGCTACTATAATATTAAAACTTAATAGTAAATACCCTTACTTACTTCCTTATTTAAGCGCGAAATAATTACGAGTTATTAATAAAGTAATTATATTATATAAGCGAGAAATTAACTAAAAGGGCGCCTTAAAGATTTATTCTTAATAATTAAGAAAATAATAAAGGAAAGCTATAAAAGGAAGATTAATAAAGGAAAGATTAATAAAAGAAAGATCGATAAAAGAAAGATAATAAAAAAAAGATAATAAAGGAAAACCCTAAAATAAGAGACTTATAAAGGTAGGCTAAAATACCTTAGAAACCCCTATAATGAAACGCTATAAGATAGCGGAATCTCCTTATAAATATCGTCGAAACGATTAGCTATTAAATACTTAAAATCGATAATTATAGTTTTAATATTATTAATAAATAATATCTTTACTATAATCTAACTTATATAACCTATATCTCTATCGAATAGCTAAAGGGTAATATACCTCTTTTAAAGGCTTATATCGTCTTAGCTAGCTTATATAAGAATATTAGTAATTCGCTATAGAAATAGTTATAATAATATATTACTTACTTAAAGGCTAGGATATAGAAATATACCTATAAGAAAAAAGCGGCGTAATATCTCTAAAGTAGACGCCTAAATACGCTACTATTAGTCTATATATATAATATAACTATATATATAATATAACTATATATATAATATAACTATATATATAATATAACTATATATATAATATAACTATATATATAATATAACTATATATATAATATAACTATATATATAATATAACTATATATATAATATAACTATATATATAATATAACTATATATATAATATAACTATATATTATAGTGCCTAGATAAATATTTATCTAGTTTAAATACCTAGATAAACATTTATCTAACTAATAGTTATATTTTATACCTAGGTAAATATTTATCCTATATATATTATAGCCGGATAAATATTTATCCAGAATTTTATAATAGCGGCTAGTCTATTATGCCGACGGCTAGTCTATTATACCGACTTTAGCGTATAAGACTAAAGCCACGCTGAATTCAGCTATAGGTCTAGACTGAAGACTAAAGCCACGCTGAATTCAGCTATATTCAGCTATATTCAGCTATAACGCCAAGCTGAAAAATAGTATTAGACCGACGGATAGATAATCAGACCGAAGGCCGAGTCTATTTTATTATATATAGGGCTGTTGCCTCCCAGTCTAGATGAGATAGAAGATTAAGCAAATTCAATACCTTTACTATCTCTATTACCTATTTTATCTCTCTATTATTATTACCCCTTTTGTCTCTATATATCCCTATTTCCTTATTATCTTTACCTTCCTCTGCCTTTATCCCTCTTTCTTATACTTAATTACTATAATATCGAAATTAAAGAAATAAAAAATATAATAAAATACCCTCTTATCTATAATATACGCGCTTAAATTATATTATTTAAAGAGGAAGCCCTTATGCTATTTATTATTATTTAAGCGGCTTAAGATGCTTAGCCCTTAGCGGCCCTTATTTTAGGAATATAGACCTTATATAGGCTAAGGCTAGGAATAAAGAAAGATATTAATAAGATTAAGGGTATTATTATAATTAAAGCCTTATAAATATTAAAGCTAGCTATAAAAATACCCTCTATAGTTTTAATACCTTTATTACTTATATTATTTTTAAGAGCTAGCTTTAACTTAAAAATTTTAGCTATAAAGTAATAAAATAGGAAATACCTCTTAGATTAAGGCAATTCTATTTAAAAAGTAATAAAAAGACGATTATATATTAAATATAGAAGTAAAGGGAATAGGGTTATTATAGCGAAGTAATAAACTTATAAGTAAGACTATTATAGCTTTATTAATTAAACCTTAAGCCGCTATAGCTTTATTAATTAAAACTTAAGTAACTATAAAGCCGCTAGCTTAAGACTAATAGATTACCTTACTTAAGTAAAGTAATAAATTTACTATTAAGGAGATAATTTAATAATGCTTACTTATAGCCCCTTAAATATAACTTAAGTTATTAGCTAAGAATACGCTAAAGGCTATAATAAAAGGTACCTTTAAGCCCCTTAAGGGGTAATTAAATATTCTAACCCTACCTTAAAGGCATTATATATAAATAAGGACGAAAAAAATTAATAATAAATAAGTTTAAAATAAATAAATAACTAATATATAATATATATTTAATATAATAGACCTTATATATCTTAGGTAAATAAGCTAGATAGTTAATATTAAAGTATAAGCTATTATAGTAATAATACCCGATATATTTCTATAAGTAGTAAATAAGTTCGAAACTATATTAAGTATACTATTAAGCTAGACTTACCTTTCTTTATTACCTCTAGGGGTAATTAATAGAAACTTCTAGCCTATAGTTAAGTAATTAATTAAATCCTATATTATAAAAGGACCTTAAATTAAATATAAAGGGATATTAAGAAAGACCCTTATATAAAGTAAACTAATAAGTAATGCCGCTAAGACTCTATAAGTAAAAAAGGAGTTAAATAAACTATAAATCAATATAATAGATAATAAGGCGCTTATAAAGAGATAGCGATAAAGATAGCCCTAATATTATAGCTCTTTCTTAAGGTAAGGGTATCTATTATTAAGGAAGAGTATATTAATAAAAAAAGGCATAAAAGAAGGAATAAAAAAGAATAAAAGAGGGAAAATAGCTTAAGGGAGACGAAAAATAGCTAAAGGAATAGCTAAGGGTAAAAAAGGGCTATAAGGATAAGACTATAAGGATAACTATAAAAAAGGGAAGCTTTCTTAATTAAAGGGAGTATAATATACCTCTTTAGTTATAGTTAATAATATTTATTCTTTTTACCTTATTTTTAGTACTTTAGATATAAGTATACTTTAATAATATAAGTACCGTACTTAAGGCGCGGATCGCTATATAGTTTTATAACTAAGTATAAATATAAGTATTTAACGTTAAAGATTATCTAATTAGCCTATAATTAACCTTTCGGCTATAAAGATAGTTTAGAATTCGGTATCCTTATGCGGTAATGCATTAAGTAGAGATAAGAAAAAGTAAAGGACGAAGAGGATTACGTCCCGCGGGTTTAATATCTTTCTCGCCTTAATATAGTACTTACCGCTATAACGCTCGATAGGCTCTTTATATATGTTTTTATTAGCGTAAAAGGTAGTATAAATAATATAACGCTTTTATAGGTTACGATAAGTATAAGCTTTAAGGTATTAACGAACCGTTATTATCTTAGCGATTAAGGCTTCCTTATTTCTAAAGGAATCTTTATGCCTTTAATTAGCGTTCGTTATTATCTTAATAACTAAAGATATATATATTAAATAAGCCCGCTAAAGTTAAGGAGCTTTTTAATCTTCGTTACGCGAAGCTTTAAGTTATCGTAGAATAAGTTTTCGGTTAGCTAAAGAGGAAGTTTAAGATCGTAAGGTATAACCTAGCGGAATACTATTTCCGCGGCTAGATAAAGATTATATATACCGTAACGGGCCTCTAGAACTTTATCTAGCTCGATAGTAATATCGATATATTATTTAAGGCCGGGTTAAAGGAAGATCTTAATTAATTACGTAAGAAAGTAATTTAGCCGGCTAGCGAGATAGTAAAGGAGTTTCGTAACGCTATCGCGAAGGATAACTAAGATATATTAAGGTATACCTTATAGATATAGTAGAAAGCGAGGATATATTTAATAATAGCTTTAACGATGAATAGAGAGATTAATAAAAGGTTAAAAATATAGCTATAATATATTATATTATAAGGGAGTAAAAAGGTATATTCTATATATATTTAAATAGTTACCTAGCCTATAAGGCTAGCTAGCTAGCCGCTTATATAAAAAAGTTATCGTTTTTATTATTAATAGGGCCTGCCCTTTAATACCTATATTAATAGCTTTATTAATAGCTTTATTAATACCTTTAATAAGCGGCCTTATTTAACTATTAAGGTATGCCTTCTTTAGCGCTTTATTATCGCTAGCGCTATTCTATATAATTACTTAATATCTCTCTATTATAGTAGCGGTAAACTTAATAAGTTAGTATAGCTATAACTTCTTAAACTAACTTTTATAGTCCTTTAAAGCCTTTCTAATATTATTAGCGCTAAGCTTATAATTTAATATTACGAATAAAGTCTATAACGATACTAAATTATAAAGAAATATAAAGACTAAATCTAATAAGCCTATAATATTATTATCGATTATTTATTTCTTCCTTAGCTACTATAATAATAATATAGAGCTTATAGTCTACTTTATTATTTATTAGTTAGATAATAAAGAAGTAACTAAAATACCTTATATAGCCGGCGTTATCGTTAATGCCCTTAATATTAGTATTAGCGTTAGCGGCTATATGCCCTTATCTTTAATTTCGTCTTTATTTCTAGCTTTATTATTAATTTCTTTAATAGTCTTTTAGGCCTCTTTTACTTATAAAAAGCTATTAAGATTAACTACCTCGATCTCTTTATTATTATCGACTTTAATAATATAGCTAGTAATAAATATATTCGATAGGAATATAGTATTATATAGACTTACCTAAGATAAGCTAATTATATATAATTAATACCCTTTTTCTTTAAATCTTTAATTATATTTAGCCTATTATTTATTTATAGCCTTAAATATACCTATCTCTTCGTTATATATATAGCTTATACCGTAAAAGTCTCTTATCTATAAGAAATAGCGATATTTCTTCTAAAGGTTACTATAATAGTTATATAGTCTCTTAATAGTCTAATTTAAGTATAGCGACGGAAAATAGTCCTTAAGTAATAGTATAATCGTCTTTATTATCGACTTTATATATATAGCTTTATCTAACTCGAGCCTACCTTTATTTCGAGCCTTATATAAGAATATTATAAACGCTAGATATAGAAAGGAGCTAACCTAACTAAAAGAGGCATAAGGCTTAGGACGGCCTAATAACCGGCCTAATAGGGCTAGGCAGCTAGTAAAGAGAAGCACCCTAGGTAGGGGTTACGTAACCTAAGAGGTAATCGAAAGGATTATACTTTAATTACCTCGAATAATACTAGAGATTAAGAGGATTACTATATAATTAGGAAGATTAATAAAGAGATAGGTAAGTATATATATTATAGTTATTATTAAAGTAAATAGCTAGATCTTTAATAATTAATTTAAATATCTAAGTATTTATTACTTAAGTAAGAAATATAAACCTTCTTAATAGACTTTATAAATCTTTATTATTTATTATTAAGCTTAATATATTTCTTAAGTAATAATAAACCTTAAGATCCCTTTAAGGCTCTATTATATTTTAATTACTTTTATTTAATATATTACTCTTAATAACTAATAAATAATATATCTACCGCTAGCGGTAATACTTAAAACCTTAAGTAAATACTTATTAATATATAAGCTAAACTTCGATAATTCTATAAGTAAGTTTATAATAATATTAAAGGAAGAACTTTAAGTATCTTTAAATTCCTTAAGCTTAAATCTTATAACGGTTAGAAAGGTAATATTAGATCTTTCTTAACTTAAGCTAAGGCTTACCTTTATATAAATAATATTATTATTAGACTTATTATATAAATATTTTATATTAGGAATCTCTTAATTAAAAAAGCCTTTAAATAATAAGAACTTACCTTAAGGAATTACTTAAATTATAAAAATAATATAAATAAAGATAAAGAAATTAATAATATCTTTATTAACTATATAGCCTTTAAATAGCGATTTATAATTATTTTTAGAGACCTTAATAAAGAAAGGACTATTATATAATATTTAAAAAATCTTAAATAGACTAGATTAACTATATATTATAATCGTAAGTTTTAATACTATATATTTAAACTTAATCTTAAAGATAATGCCTTTATAGAATACTTCTATAATAGACTTTAAGAAGATATAAAAAATAAACTTAATAAGGTCGATAAACTAAATAAATTTAATAAATATATAAAAATAATAATTAAGATTAATAATTATAATTATTAATATTAATTAAAACGAGAAATAAAAGAGGGTATTTTATTAAAACTTATATACTTTAAGTTAATTAAAGAAAACCTTATCGATATTATTTTATAGCTTATAGATATTATAGTAGACTTATAGACCTTAATGCTATTTTATATAATAATAAAAAGTAAAAGACTTATTATAATTATAAAAAGATTAAATATTTTATAAATAAATATTAATAGAAAAAACGAGACTAAAAATTAATCTTTAAACGATAAGCTTATATAGTTATTAAAGAAAGAGTCTTTAATTATATAAGCCTTTACTTTTCGGGATATTATAATAATAATTATTAAACTTATAAATCTAATAAAGATAGATTTAAATAATACTTAAAGAAGCTTAAAGAGCGATCTTTAACTATAATATAATAAGACTAACCTTATCGAAGGGATATTAAAAAATGCCTTATTAATATATAATAAAATATTAGCCTTACTATATAGTAATTTATATAAGATTAAGAATATAAAACCTAACTTAATAAATATTATAACGATCGACTTAAATATTATAGGATTAAAACCCTAAAGGGAAAAAGTAATATATCCTTAAAATATAACTATTATATAAGCTTATAAGAAAAGGTAGCTTTATTACCTTCTTTTAAAAGATATAAAGAAGATATCTTAACTATAAAGTAACTTCTCGCTATTATTTAATAAAAATATTAAAAATACTCTTAAACTTAACTAATATAAAACGACTATAATTTTCTTTACCTAAACTTATTAAAATATAGATATATCCTATAATTTAGCTATATTTATATATTATATCCTTTATACCTTTAAAATAAACTAAAATATAAATAAATACCTATATAATTAATACCTCTTTAAATAATACCTAATATTATCTATATAACTTAAGTATTAAAGTATAATATATTAATAAAGGGTATAAAATAAAAAGCTAAATTATATTATTAGCTATTAAATTAAGCTACCTTAATCTTACCTTTTTATATAAAAGAAACCTTTACTTACTTATATTAAAAAAGCTTAAATAAAGGGCTTAATTAATATATCTTTTTTACGGTATAATTTATAAGAGGAAATATAATATAAGAAAATATTAACTAATCTATATTAAAATTAATTTAAATATCTTAGATATTAATATCTTTTAGGATATAAATAGCTCTTTAAGTAATAGACTTATTATCGCTAAAAAACTATTAAGTAAGATAATAAAAGGATTATTATCCCTTATTAATAAAAGGATCTTTATAAATATAAAAAATAAAAATTATAAATATTTACTTATACCGATAAATATTAAAAAACGATAAATCTAAGTAATAATCGATAGTAAAGTATAAAGAAACTATATCTTATTAAATCTTATTAATAAATTAAAATTACCTTAAAAATAGAAAAATAAGCCTTATTAATTTAAAACTATAAAAAGAGAATTTATTAATTATAATTATAAAGTAATTAATATAAAAATTATATACTTCTTAATTATTATTAATAAAAGATAATATAATTTAAAGCTTAATATTATAGATATCTTAATATATTAAATTATATTAAGGATACCTTAATTATAAGTAATCTTAAAGTTAATTAAAGTATAGGCTAACTTTAATAAGATATATTAAAAAGTAAATTAATTATTAAAAAATAAATTAATTTAAAAAATTAAAATACCCCTTTAAATAAATCGATAAAAAGAGCCCTTAAGATTTATATAATTATTAAAGAGCTTAAATTAATACTTAACGAAAAGATTCTTAAAGAATATTATTAATATAATAAATTATTTAGTAATAAGCTAAAAATAAGACTTTTAAAATATAGCTAATAAGACTATAAAATACCCTTAAAGCCTAAAGTAAAACTTAAGTTCTATAAAATCTACTTATTTAATAAAGAAAAAATAAAAGCCCTTAATAGCTATTTTAAGGAAAACTTAAGGAAAGGATATTTTCGATTATTAATATTATTAATAAGATATCCTATCTTATTTATATTAAAGAAAAATATAAAATATAAAATATATATAGATTATTAATAATTAAATAATATTATAATTAAAATCGATATTTATTACCTTTAATTATAAAACTATAAGATAAACTCTATAGTATTAATTACTTTATAATATTAAACTTAAAAAAAGTATATAATTTAATTTAAATTAAAGATAGTAAAGAATAGAAAATAGCCTTTTAAATAAGATATAAATTATATAAGTATTTAATTATACCTTTTAGATTACTTAATATACCTATAAGCTTTTAAATTATAATTAATAATATCTTTAAAAAATACCTTAATATATTTATTATAGTTTACTTAAATAATATCTTTATCTTCTTTAAGATATTAAAAGAATATAAATAATATATCTATAAGGTTTTAAAGAAACTTTAAGATATAAAGCTCTTTATAGAAGTAAAGAAATATAAATTCTATAAATAATATATTAAGTTCCTAAAATATAAAATTACCTTTAAATTTATTAATATAGACCTAAATAAAGTTAAGACTATTAAGGATTAGCCTTTTTTAATTAATATTAAAGAAGTATAAGCTTTCTTAAGTTTTATTAATTTTTATTAAAGATATATTAAGAATTTTAAAGTAATTAATATTTTTTTAATTAATTTAATAAAAAAAGATCGACTTTTTATTTAAAACGAAAAGGAATAAGCTATATTCGATAATATTAAATAAATAATATTAAAAGAACTTATTTATACCTTATTAAACTTATCTCGATTTTTTAAAGTTAAAATTAATATCTTAAATTAGGTATTTAATAGATAACTAAAATAATAAAATAAAGAAAGATAATTATACTTTATTGCCTTTTATTTAAAAAAGCTTAATAAACTAAAACTTAATTACTTAATTTATAATAAAGAACTTATAGTAATTATTAAAGTATTTAAAAAATAGAAATATTATTTAAGTAATATAATAATAATAATTAAGGTCTATATTAATTATAAAAACCTAATTAGCTTTATAATAATAAAGGAATTAAATAAATATTAAATTTAATAATATAAATTTTTATTAAAGTTTAACTTTAAGATTATTTATTATAAAAAAAGCAAAAATAAATAAGTTAATATATTAAGCTAACGAAAAGATCTTAAGTCCTTAATAAAAATATAATAAGTCGCGATTTTATAATTAAACGATAAAGGTATATTAAAATTAAATATATAATAAGTTAATATAATATAAAAAGTCGAACTTAATTAAAAATAGAATTAATATATTTAATAAGCCTATATAAATAACGAACTTATAAGTAAATAAAAAACGAACCTAGCCTTATTTAAAAAATAAGATATACTTTTATTTAATAATTAATATTATATTCTTATATAACTTTAAAAAAAGCTTATTAAAGAAATATATAAGTATTAATTATATAAATATTAAGGGGTCTATAAGACCCTTACGAGACTATAATAGACTTAAGATTTCCTTAAGGTAAGATATATAATATAAAAAGTTATTCGAAACTATAATATATATAATAAAGCTAAAAGTAATTACTATATACCTTATAAAAAACTCTAATTAATATTATTATTAAATAAAGTATAAGATATAATTATACTTAACTTTATTATTAAGTTATTTTTATTAAAGGAATTAATAATAAAAATAATTTATAATAATATCTTAATTATTATAAAGAAGCTTATAAAATATAAGTATTTTATACCTTATAAAGAGTTAAGTATAACTTAAGACTTAATATATATATTTATTTAAGTAATAATAAGCTAATATAGCCTATTAAAATAATTAATCTTAGATCGAGATAAACTCTTTATATCTAATTTCTAAAAGAGCTTAATATAATAACTAAAAGTTAAATATTCCCTATTTATAATATTTTACCTATAGATAAATAGATAAATAGATAAATTAAATAACTTAATTAAATACTTAAGTAATATTTATAATATTATATTAATTATAAATAAAATAATTAAGTAAAGCTATTATTAATAGCTTAATAAGCTTATAATAGCTTAAATAATAAAGCTATTAATATATTACCCTTTAAAATAAAATAAAATATTATATTAATAAAAAGAGATTAAAAAGATTAACTTTAAAGGAGGGGGATAAAGTATATCTCTTTCGACGAAATATTAAAATAAAGAGACCTAGCGGAAAACTCGACTAAAAGAAAATCGGACTATTTAAAATTATAAAGAAAATCTTAAAAACTAGCTATAGACTATTACTATCTTAGAATATAAGGATATACCTTATATTTTATATTTTATTATTAAAATTAATATTTAAGAAAGTAAAGCTTAAAATAAATATCGAAATAAAAAAAATAAGAATATAATATTAATTAAATACTAGACTTAAGACTAAGAGAATATAGAATTAAGTACCTTATTAAGTAAAAAGGTTATAAATATATAGAAAATATATAAAAACCTAGTTTTTATTTAAAGAAGTACCCTTAATTAATATATTAATTCTATTAATAAAATTAAACTTTATTAATATCGAGAGAGATAAGGCTATATCGAGGTAGACTATATCTTACTCTTTAATAAAATCCGATAGAAGTTAATCTAAGCCTAATAAAGTAAGGCGCGCCCCCTTAACGTAACGCTACTCTTTCTTTACTTCCTCTTACTTAACCCGCTTAAGCTCCTTTACGCTATTAATCCTATAAGAAATAGCCTATATTATTTTCTTAAACTATATCTTCTTTTATTTTCGAAGCTATAATACTTATTAGTACTTAGCTAAAGCCTTCTCCTTAGCCTCTTTTAATTCGCGCTCTAGCTTTAAGTATTACTTAGTAATTCCTTATAGTTATAATAGCGATATCCCTAAGATATTATAACGGGATTAATTATCCTTAATATACTATATATAGCGACTAAAGTCGAGTAATAATGCCTAATACTATACTAAACCGCGCGATTAATAATATAAATAAGATAGTATAGTAAAGATATAAGGATTATTAAGGATAGAAGTAAGAAAATCGTTATAACGAATAAAAGACGATTTCGCTTTTACTTATTACTTAAAGATATAGTTAAAAGATATTATAGGCTAGGATATAAGAAAGAAGAAGCTTATTAATATATAAAAAAGGACGCGACTTATTTATATAGCCTTAAAGGTAAGACTAAAGAAGTAAGGGAATAATATTATAAACGCTAAATAAAAAAGGGAGCTAACTTAACTAAAAAAGGCATAAGGCTTAAGATAGCCTAATAACTAGCTTAATAAGGCTAGGTAGCTAATAAAGAGAAGTACCCTAGGAGTTATATAACTTAAGAAGTAATTAAAGGGATTATATTTCGATTACCTTAAGTAATACTAAAGATTAGGAGGATTACTATATAATCGGGAAGATTAATAAAGAGATAGGTAAATATATATACTATAGTTATTACTAGAGTAAATAGCTAGATCTTTAGTAATTAATTTAAGTATCTAAGTATTTATTACTTAAGTAAGAAGTATAAACCTTCTTAACGGACTTCGTAAATCTTTATTACTTATTATTAAGCCTAATATACCTCTTAAGTAAAGTAGTACTAGCCGTATAGATAGAAAGTACTAGCCGCATAAATATTCCATATTTTTCTAGGCCCGCGCCTTACCCTTATGCCGCGCTAACTATTTTAGGTATATATATAGGACGAGACTAGCGCGCCGTAATATATGCTAACGTCTTAATTAAATTATATTATTATAATATAGCGCTTACGCTAGCGCGCTAGCTAGGCTTAATTCGCTTAAAAAACGCATTTCTATAGTTTCCTTATAATATTATTATATTCGGATAGATATTCTTCCGCTCTAAATCTCTCCGCTAGGCCCGGTCGGGCGCTACCGGCGCCGCGCCTATGCTTACTACTACTACCTATTAATTACGCTTATACCTACGACCTTATCTACTTTATTACCGGTAAGGCCTAATTCGCTTAAAAATAGCGTTTTTACCGTTTTCTCCTAATATTATAATATTAAGGCTATATTATTCTATACTAAGCTAGGCGCTTATATATTAGGTACTATAGCTTATAACGCCGTTAGTCGGCCTTAAGCGGTATTACTACTATATTATTAATAGCGGGTACCTTATAATACCGTCGTTATTATTATTGTCCTATAAGGCTTACTATAAGGCCATAATAATACTATCTCTATCGTTTAAGGCTACTATAATAGCTACCTAAGCTCGTTATTAAGGTCGTCTCTTTTAAATTAAAAGGCCTAATAATAAATACTTAGATTTAAGTATTAAGTACCTTAACTAATAGTTTAATTAAGCTACTAGCTTAAGCCCTTACTTTAACGTTATTAAGCTTAAGTTTATAAAGCTTAAAACTATAAAGCCTAGCTTTAAGATATAATATCTACTTTAGCGTCGTTATTATTAATATCGTTAGTATTATCGTTATTAATAAGCTTTAAGTATTATAGTACCTTTAGCTTTTTATTAACGGTATTAAAGTAAGGCCGCCTATAAGTTCTCGATATAACGGTTAGGTCGCGGATATTATAGTAGCTATCTTCGATATTTTATAGCTATTAATAATTAAGCTTAAAGGTAAAAGGTAAAGAAAGTAACGATATAATAAGAAGACGAATTAATAGCTTTTTAAGTTATTAATAAATAGTAAATTAATTATAAAGTAATAGCTTCTCTTCTATAAAGTATTTAAAGACTATATAACTATAAAGTAAGCTATATTAAAGCTTAAAGTTACCTATATAATCCCTTAATAGCTTTAGCTTATATTAATTAAGTATAATAATAAGGGTAAAGTAATATTACTTAATAAAAAGGTCGATTATTAAGTATATAAGTTAGTAACTTAACTTATTAAGCTATACTTATTAAGAGAATTTATTTCGCTATTTTTATTTATATAAGGTAGTTATTTAATTATATTTTAAGCCTTATTTTTAATTATCTCGATAAGAGATTTATAAAGCTAAAAGAGGTCTATTATACTTATTATAAAAAAAGACTTTATATTTATATAGGTAATCTTAACTAAATTATTAATTTATTAGCTAAAGTTATAATACTAATTAATATAGTATTTTACTTATTACTTACGCTATAGTATATACTCCTTTTATATATATCGTAAGATATACCTTTATTTATAGCTAAAGGTCTTAATAAAGGACTTTTATAAGTCCTTAAAGGTATTATAATTAGCGATATAAATAATATATTTAAAGGCTTTATATATACCTTTACGATTATAGTCTTTTAGGCTAATAGGTATCTTAAAACCTTTTTATATTTATTATTATATATATTTTAAATAAAGCTTAGGCTTAAAAGGGTTAAAAAGGAAATTAGCAAAAAAGTTAAGGTTATTATTATTAATAAAGTTAATAGTATTATCGTTATTAACGGTATTATCGCTAGCGCTATCGCTAATATTATTATCCTTTTAACTAAAGTTAATTCTATAATAAATATAAGCTAAGATATAATATATATATAGCTATTATTATATATTAAGAAAGACCTTTATAAAGACTATATAAAGAGCTTATTCTTTATTTATAATAATAACCTTTAAGGTAAGTATATTAAGGCTCTTCTTTAAGTCGTTAAGCTACTTAATAAGCTATTAAAAATAATACTCTTTTTCGCTATTAATAAGGCTAAAGGCGAAGTTAATAAGGCTCTTTTAATCTATAACGCTAATAACTTAGAAAAAAGGTAGCTTAAAGTAATTAGTTTAGTATATATTATTAATATTAAAGACCTTTAAAAACTTCTTTTATATCTCGCGATATTAAAGGTAGGTCTAAAGGATAGCTTAAAGTCGTCCTTTATTATTAAGTTACTTAATAACTTAAATACCTTTAGCTTTTTTAACGGTCTTAAAGAATTTAATAAAGGCTTATATAAATATAAGGCTATTAAGATATTCTTTTTTTATAGCTTAATAATTATTATAGATATCTTTATTATAGAAGAAGCTATAGTCTAGGTTAGCTTTATAAACGATATTAGCTATCTCTTAAGCTTATAAGCTATACTCTATTATAAGCTCTCTCTCTTTCTATCGCTATAATAATATATAGTAATAAAAGGTAATATAAGCTAATAGATCGAGAGATTAGCTATAATTATACTAACCTTTAATTACCTTATATATCTATTTCTAATTAATAGACTTAATAGCTAAGGCCGTTACTTTAATAAAGTAGTCGAGCTTTTAAGATATTATCTTCTAAAGCCTTATACCTTTAAAGGCTTACCTTAGGCTATAGTCGTAATATAAGACGATATATAAAGGTTAAGAGATATTATTAATCTCTCGCTTAATAAAAGACGAGGCTTTTATAAGGTAGGCGCTATTCTCGTAGTAAAAGTTAATTAAGAAGTTAGAGAGGTCTTAAAAGGTATCGAAAAGCTATAAAGGTAGTAAAAGAGGAATTAGCGCGCTAACGAAATTATCGTTAGCTACCTTATTAATTAGCTAGCCTATATTAAAATCTTATTAATTAACTTATCGGCATTATAGCCTATAAGAAACTTACTATTAATAGCGGGCTATTTATCGGTAGGCTATTTATTAGTAGGCTATTAAGATATATTAAGAAGAAGACTAAGATCTATATTATAGTCGTAGGCCTATATAAGAGCTATATAATAGCTACTTATATCGTAATATAGCATTCGAGGCGTTACGATATAATGCCTATGATAATATTAAAAGTTAGCGTAGGTACTTATTATATTATAGGCCTAACTATATAACCGGTTTTAATAGGGTAGCCCTACGCTAACTCGCGCTATAAACCTTATTCGGGTATAGCGGGCTATGCGGTATAGGATTAGCTAGGAAAAATAAAAATATAGAATATCTATGCGGCTAGTACTTTCTATCTATACGGCTAGCACTACTCCTTAAGTAATAGTAAACCTTAGGATCCCTCTAAGGCTCTATTATAAAGAACTTAAGGAATAATATCGTTATCTCGGGCCGCTATATATACCTCTTTAAGCCCTTTTTCCCCTTAGTCTCGCTAGCTATATTATTATCGTTTAGGGTAGCTTTAATAGCGCTTATCGAAGCTTACTTTAGTCTTATAAGCGGCGGCGGCGGCGGTATTAATTCTATCGGACTAGGCTCGTTAGAGACGTCTTCCGCGACGATAGATATCTCTTCTTCGGTAGCGGGCTTAGTAATAGCTATAGTAGTAACGGCGGCATGGGTCTTTTTATGCGGTATCGTAAGGGTTATAGGTATAGTGTTTTAAAAAGTAGTAAATTTAATGATCCCGAGACTAGAATACTGCCGTAGCTAGTCTCAATAAGGAAGGTAGTGAGGGAAAGTATGCATAACGCGCTAATAGGGGTCGAAAACGGTACTTTGACCCCCTAGCAGCTTTTTATATAGTGGGCCGAAGTCACTCTCTAGACCCCAAGGTGGTGCTAACAGAGCTAGCCGAGCAGGGCCTAAAGCCGCTAGAGACCCCAAATGCCTGAAAGACGTAGGCCGCATCTAATATTTACTGTCGCTCTACTCCGTACTCTCGGTCGCCATTTCCAAATTCATCTGGTGCAACATAAAGGTTTCAACTGCTCTGCTGACAGTCATGGCCAGCCTCGCAGCGGCAATTCCCGGCGTCCACGAAAACGTTCGACGAGCACCTTGCTCTCCCACAGTGGACACTGCTATTAAAGCTGGAGTCGCGGCAGTGAATATGGCATTCAGCGTTGCCCCACCCCAAAATCTTTCGCTGGCCCTCGACAGTGGGGTCGCTGCCTTTTAAGAAGCGCTTGGCTGTCAGTAGACGCTTTACGGCGGCCAATGGAGAAAACCTCAATAGTGAGCTTATCTTGGAACGGACTACGGCATTACGATTCCGCATTGGACGGTTTGAAACGAGGCAGTGGAAGATAATGCACTTATCATCGAGCTGCGTTAAGTGCGGGAGTTGCTGGCCGTGTTGGTTTGAAATTCAAGATCAACCAGATGTCGCGATTATTGGCGTGGCCAGCTGCGATAATGCAAACAATGTCAATCGATTCGAAGTCCTGTGGTTATTGTAGCTAGGCAATCTTGATCAACTTCTATAGGTTTCGGCAATGTCTGCGGATACAAGTCGCGAATTGAATCAAAATGACAGGGGTGGGCGTCTGAATACGGATCAGGCGACATTTCCGCAAAGGCCTAACTACACGTCGCACCGTTCCGTTCCTACCCAGGCAAGCGGCCAGCTCCCGCAGGGCGGCCAAGAAATTCGCGTTGGTTAGCTGCGTATCCTCCTGGTCGGGCCGGCGATCGAACCATCATGGGGCCAAGCCCGGTAGCTTCCATTGTGCGTACGTCGGGCAAGCGCGCAGCTAGTCCGGCCGGTAACCCGCGTCTGAGCTCAAGCGGCTGAGGAAGCTGAGGAGGGCATGCTTCACTTAGGCACTGCAGCCATGACACAGCGGTTGGCATGATTGAGGCGTAGCGGCCGGCAGAACCGATTTGACGGCGCTCGGCTTCCTCGAGCTGTAGGGCCAAGCGTACGGGGCGCGGCAGCTTGAAGAAGCCCTCGGTCGAAGGTTGGGCGGCATAGGAATCGTAGGCCTCCCAAGCGTTCAGTTCCTCGACGGCCTCGAGCGCGAGATTGCGGTATTGGCGTTGCCCAGCTTGTGGGGCGCAGCCACTGAAGCTGCCCCTCGCTCCCTCCATCACGGCGCTCATCATCAAGAGGGTCAGCTGGCCTAGAGGAAGCCGTACACCCCATGACCGCTCTCGGTACCGGTCAAGTACGTCCACTACTGATGAAGTGGCGAGTACGTAAGGGCGAAGAACGCATAGGAAGAGTGACGGTAAGACGCGTTCGCCATATGCCAAAAGGGAGCTGATCAACTGGCTCCGGCCCTGAAGCTCGCTGGAGCGGGCATCCAGCGCCACCTCGGTGTAGTTGCCACCCCCTAACCGCGTCGCACGCTTGCAGAAGTCCAGGACAATGGCATTCCCGTAACAGTAAAGCCCCACAGCGCCAGCTAACTCTTTCTGAAAGGGCAGGCCGGAGTATGCGCATAAGCAAAGCCCAACGAATGGTGTCATAGCAGCCTCTGCGCGAACCATATAGTGCGCGGTAGTGTCCCAGTCAGTAAAGACGTTCTTGTCTTGCATAACCAATCCGAGATGCGCTAATTTCTCGCGGTTCTGCAAGAATACACTCGAACGGAGGGCGTCCCGGGCTAGGGCTAGCCAACAAGCCGCGTCCTCACGCCCGTCACACTCGACCAGACATTCGTCCCATAGGTCGCCGATTCGACGTCCTAGGTATACAGTTGTGTCGAGGGAGTCAATCGGGCAGAAGAACTCATCCACTCCAATGCAGAACGCTAACAGTATGGTGAGGGCCGGACGGGTCGCGGGCGTACCTGGCAGCCACTGCTCCGTGAAGTGAATAGTGTCACGGAGCGAATAAAACTGCTCAGCGGCCGTGGCACCAACAGGAAACGTATTTCCGGCATACGATATCAGGTGGCTCTCGTTCGGAGCCTCGACATCCATCCAACCACGGACTAAGTCGCCGACACGCCGTGCCGAAGCAGGCAAGTCGAGTGACCCAGCCCACGTCGCCCCCCCAGCGAGCTCATCGACAAACGTTCCCCCTCCTTGCAACAACCGAGCCGCCCATGGACCTGTGGCAGCGAGAGTACCGAGTGGGGCAATGCACGGATCGAACAGTTCAGCGCCTCGTCCCTTGATGATTGGGTTGGCGGCCAGAAGGTCGAGCGCTTCTCCGCGAAGAAAGTCAACGTCATATCCCACGGTCGCAATATAATCGAGGAAGGATTGGGAGACCATAGCCCGAGATGGCATCTGATGAGGGTCGAGAAATATGCGAAAGTGACGACTGCACCGTCGGGTCAAACCAGAGGGTGCACGATAACTAAGGTCGCCAAAAAGGGGAATGCAACAAACGAACAAGGCGTTGATCCAATGCCAGGTTTCTGGGGCTACCCTTTAAATAGGGTAGAGCACTCGCTTCACTAACTAATGGACTCGGTTTGCCCTATTCTTGGAAGTAATCAAGCTAAATGATTCTTCCTTGTTTAAGTCGCCGAGTGAGCAAATGCCAAGCATCCATGCAGTAGTGGGTGTTAGAATAACCCTGTTACGGGCGCTTGAACGTAGCCACTGTATCATCGCCCTCGCCTCAAATGGAGCATGTGTCGGCATATGCTCCACTGTAGCGTTGTTTCTAACAGGACATTGTGAGACCTCCATACCATCAGTCATTCCACGTCAAGAATCTTTCCACGTCATGAAACACTCCACATGCCTTGGCGGGTAAGCCTTGTCTTCCCAAGGAGCTACGATCTCTGTAACAACGATCCCACCGCGTCTAGCAGGGATGTGTTACACCACGGCTGCTCTCCCACTTCTTGCAGTACGGGTCACACCGCAAGCCCGCGCCGCTCGATTCTAGTGTCCCCGCCTACCTTATTTGTTATGTAGTGGTCTGAGCGGCGTAGGATTCGTTGGGAGTAAAATGGCTGGGGAGATACCTTTCGCGAATAGCACTTATATCTTTAGAGCTCTCGGCTCATTAACTACAATTGCCGGCGGGTATATTATAATAGGTAGCATCGCCGCTATTATATAAACGCCCTGTTATTAACTGAGCTTATAATCCTAAGTTTATTATATTATACTTAATAAGATACTATATTAAAGTAAGAAAGATGTTAAATTAATAGAGTATATAGCCTTATTTTATTTTATTTTCCTATTTTTACTTAACTTAATATAAGTACTTAATAACCCTTAAATTATTTTATACTAAGCTTAAAAGATATTTAAATACCTTTATCTACTCTCTATAGTAAAAATATATATAGTTTAAATTAAAAGGGATATATAATATTAAGAGCTCTAGGGCTACTAAGTAGCAGTTAATAGCCCCTAATATATTATACGCGGCATAGGCAAATAGAGATTTATAACCGTGGGCAGATAATAGTAGTTTCTCTATAGGAGTAGAGATGCGATCGACGATTGGCGTCAGCAGGCTACGCGAGACGATAGGCTCCATGGTAGGTGAGGCTAGCACCTCTAAATCATCCCACGGCCGGGCATTGTGTCTGATAGCGCCTCGGGCAGTAGCTACGGCAAGAATCGTAGAGGATGAATCGGCAGTCGCGGGTCTCGGCATAGGCTATGAGTAACCAGTGAATCCCAGAAAGCCTGTCTTCGACGATGGAGAGCGTAACGTGGTCCCGGACAACTGAAAGAATGAGAGCAGTGCATGGAGCACTTTGGCTCAGCTCCGCGAGGCGAGACCGCGAGGTGGATGTTTCCGACGAACTCGAGAACACAGACTTGCTCGGCGTTTCAACTCGCCAGGGTCCAGACGCGCTTCGTGATGACTGGCAGTGCACGGCAGCCGCGCTACTAATTCCGGATGGTGCACCGCTTACACGCAGGTTGATCGTGGGCTGGCCGTAGGCGACTGCGGCATGGACTTCGGTCACTCGTTGAGCCGTTGGAGGAGCATCTCGTGACAACGCATGTGCGCGCATTCGTCAGGGGCAAGTGCCTGAATAATTTGCCTTTGATTTGATGCTGCGAGAATGGGCTCGGGGCGTTGTCTCATCTTGGCGAGCTCATCCATGGTGGTCATCATGGTTGCCGGCGTGAGTCGACACTCCGTTGCTGCTCGGTGCGTCGGCGTCGGCTCTCGTCAGCTTTGGCGCTGGTCTAGGGACTCTCTTTTGACTCTCTCGGCTCCGAGGCAATATGGGGACGCGCTGTCCGAGAGGGGCTTCGGCACGGGTCCCCATTCGTCGACGATACGCTTTTCGGCTTCGGCTTCGGCTTCGGCTTGCGTGGCCGCACCGCTGACAGAAGCCTCGCTGACATATTCTCAAGACTCGCAGCACAAGCGACGGACATGGCTGGCCCAAGGGCGCACCCAAGTGGGCCGTGAGGCGTTCACGGGCCAATGTGACTTACACGCGCGACTCCCGAGCACGACAGAACTGGAAACGCGCACAGGGCGCGGCAATGACTCAGCCTGGCCGTTATGAACGTGACAATGTGCAAGGCTATGCTCGCAAGCCGAACCGAAGCCGACCACCATGGTGGTGGTGATGATGATGAAATGTGGCGAGCTACAGCCTGTCGTACGTGCCTGCCAGTTCCTCTATTTAAGTTGACCGCTCCGCCAGCCAACGAGACGCTTGAGGAAGCAAGCAGCACCACAGTTGAAGCCATCGCAACTATCTTATACCTATCAGCACACACAACAAAACGAAAGAGGCAGTCGATATAATATACACATCCGGGACACAATCAGCTTAGGCCTACCTGAGAACCAAGCAGGCTGAATCTCACGCATTTCATCGCCTTTCCCCAGTCATCTATCCTCGGCTTCTTAAGCTCCAAGTCACCCAACAACTCGACATCGTCACAATGCCCTTCGCTTTCGGCAAGAAGACCGCCACGACCTCTGGCAAGCCTTATACGCACCAGACAACGTCGGAGGCGACGCTCGTCGACCACACTCTTCCAGAAAACACCAAGCCTGAGATCCGGTCCCGGGATCTCACGTCCAAGTCCTCTGGGAAGGACAAGGTAGATCACAGGCGGAATTGGGAGGCTCTAGCGTGTAAGTCGCAAAACGACACAGGCCGCGCCGAGGCGAATCGAGGACTTCACTGACTTCCAACGGGTCCAGTTGCCGCCATGACCCGATGATGGGAGCATTGGCGAACTGTAACGATGACATGCAGCTGCCCGAGTTCTTTGTCCAAAGCGACTTTGCTTCCCTTTTTGTTCTTGCGCCGGTGCCGGAGACGCTAGGGGCGATATGATTTTGGCCGCTGTAATACGGAATGATGTTCCTCCCTCGTTGTCAATCGGGTTGATTGGCTCGATCAATAGCGGCGTTAGTCTGGACCACTGGACATTTTGATATAGACACGGACCTGGAATATGGCTAGAATTGCATTACCTTGCTATCGCGCCCTAATAAATACGTTGCTGAACCACAATCACCGGAAATTTTAATGCATGTACGAAGTACGAAGTATTCTTATATGAGTGAAGGCTTGATTATGCCCTCGTAATCCGGCGCCCTGTTTAGCAAGTCTAGTACTAATGAAGTATTTAGACCGGAGTAGTAGTACGACCAGCTCCATGGGGATACTTAGCACCGCTCCATAAATATATGCCTTAATACCTTATTTGCGTATTGGCCTGTATAAGTATCTACTTTATAGGATGAGGCGCGAAGTACGTGCACAAGTTGGTCTTAAATGTGAAAGAGGTACCTACTATTGTGGTTGGGTACCGGACTGCTACCTCCTTTAGTAGTATCCTAAGCGTACATGAGAGCACGTACTTCGTATGTACTTTTGCCTATTGTCCCCACTTGCCGCTTCGAGACCAGAAAAAAAACGACAGCGTCTGCGATAAGATAAGGACGCTAGAGAAAAAAAGTTCACCAGCGGAGCACTCTCCAGAGTTGATGGAGTTCTCATCTAAGCCAGAGAAACAAAACCCTGTGCGCCGTCTTGAGTCCTGGGCCACATCGCCTTGGATCGATTGCTTTCGCAATCATTATCAGGGGGAGTTCGACGCCACCCAGTCTTACTACGCATCGTCCGCTTCCGCAGGTCGACTTCCACGACTCCAATGACGCCTCCAATGGCGTCGCGCAAGCGTAAAGGCTCCGACGCTGCGACTGTCTCCTCCCAGCTCGGCGAGGATGGCTTTGACGGGGATCTTCTCGATGATATCTTATCACAGAGTGAGGATGATGCCTTCGAGGGCGTTTCCGAGGCTGAAGATGTCGCATCTTCTGCGTCAGAAGATGATGAGAACGGCGGCGTATTCAGCGACGACGAGGATGAAGAAAATAGCAGCGTCAACGAGGAGGCGTCAAGCGGCGAGGACAATGACGCTGGACCAACAAAAGCTAACAATCCTAATTATCGCATCGCGACCGACGCCAATGGCGGTGAGCGCTACGAGTACGCCGAGATTGATCCCGTCTACGACAGCGACGACAGCGATGCTAAAGAGCCCGCAAACACGATTGGTAATATTCCTCTTTCCTTTTACGACTCTTATCCGCACATCGGCTACGACATCAACGGCAAGAAGATCATGCGCCCGGCCACCGGAGAGGCTCTCGACGCTCTCCTGGACAGCATCGAGTTGCCCAAGGGCTGGACAGGTCTTACCGATCCACAGACGGGCAAGCCACTCAATCTCACACAGGACGAACTTGAGCTGCTACGACGCCTTCAGATGGGAGAGGTTCCTGAAGATGGATACGACCCGTACCCAGTATGTTATGTCCTAAACCGCCTTTCCGGTTCTTTCAGGCCCCAATAGCATCTCTAGGCAACTGACCCCATACGATCAGGATCTGGTTCCGTACTTTACGAGTATCGAAGAGAAGATGCCGCTCAGCGCCGCTCCCGAGCCAAAACGTCGTTTTGTCCCATCCAAGCATGAAGCCAAGCGCGTAGCCCAACTCGTGCGAGCCATACGCGAAGGTCGGATCCTGCCGTACAAGCCGCCCGAAGAAGCCGCGAAGGAGAAAGAGACCGAGGAGGAAACATATTATGACATATGGGCCAACGAGGAACCCCAAGATCCTCATGTCATGAACATCCCAGCGCCAAAGCTGGCGCCTCCCGGATATGACCTCAGCTACAACCCCCCGGCGGAATACCTGCCGACGAATGAGGAGCGGCGGGTGTGGGAGACCGCCGACCCTGAAGACCGCGAGAAAGAATACCTTGCGAACAAATATGACTCGTTGCGTAAGGTTCCTGGCTATGGCTCGTTCGTCAAAGAGCGATTCGAGCGATGCCTGGACCTTTACCTCGCTCCACGCATCCGGAAGAACCGACTCAACATTGACCCCAGTTCCTTGCTTCCCAAGCTTCCTCGACCAGAGGACTTGAAGCCGTTCCCAACTGTCTGCCAAACCATATACAGGGGCCATGAGGGCCGCGTGCGTTCGGCTGCATTTAGCCCTGATGGTGAATGGGTTGCCTCAGGCGGTGACGATGGCACCGTTCGGGTCTGGACGCTCAATGGCCATCAAGATTGGACCGTGAAGCTCCCATCTGAGGAACCTGTGGATGTAGTGAGGTGGCGACCGGGCAGGGAGTCCTTCATTCTCGCTGCTGCGGCCGGTGAAGACATCTATCTCATGGTTCCGCCTCTATGCAGCGACGCTGTCGACAAGTCGAGCCGCGATGTGCTGGATGCTGGCTTTGGTTATGCCGCCAATGGCGGTACTAATCTGGCCACCAACGGGAACAAGGAGCCCACGGCTCGGTGGTCAAGACCTGGGTCTAAGCTAGAGGAGGCTGGTGTTCTCCTGAAGATAACCGTTAGGGCGGCGATCAAGACTCTCAACTGGCACAGGCGCGGCGACTTCCTCTGCTCGGTCTCCCCCACAGGGCAGCGAAGCTCCGTTGCAATTCACACCATATCAAAACACCTCAGCCAGATCCCCTTCCGCCGCCTACCGGGCCTAGCTCAGACGGCTCAGTTTCACCCGTCTCGGCCGCTCTTCTTCGTCGCCACCCAGCGCATGATTCGCTGCTACGACTTGCAAAGGCAGGAGCTTGTCAAAGTGATCCAGCCTGGCGCGCGCTGGATTTCGTCGTTCGATGTCCATTCCGGCGGGGACAATCTCATCGTTGGGTCCTACGACCGTCGGCTTTTGTGGCACGACCTGGACCTATCTAGTCGGCCGTACAAGACGATGAGGTTCCACGGGCAAGCCATTCGCTCGGTCAAGTACCACCGGGCGTTGCCGTTATTCGCTGATGCAAGCGACGACGGAACTTTGCAGGTATTCCACGGCAAGGTCGTGAGCGACTTAATGGAAAGTGCCACTATCGTCCCTGTCAAGATGCTTCGGGGACACACCGTTGTCAACAAGCTGGGAGTGCTCGATGTAGACTGGCACCCCAAGCATCCCTGGTGCCTGAGCGCTGGAGCCGATGGTACATGCAGACTATGGACATGAAGAACGGGCATGGGGCCGAGGCGGTCATGCCGATGCCGGCACTGTAGATGCCAGCGGGGGCGTGGTAGATCATGTAACATGGGAGAAATTATGAGAGCCGCCCCGGCCGCTATACTTGGCAGCGTGATGTGTGCAATCTGGCGGCAGTCTTTCCCAGCCCTGCTGGCACAATTGTGGCCTTTAAACAGCTGGGTCGCCGCCCTTCACCACAGATAGCCCCTACATTTGGAGCTCCCGCACAGGCATGGCGTCATCCCGTCTTGTTCGTCGTCAGGATCCTGGGACACTCCATCGACGTAGTCAAAAGTCAGCTCTTCGCCCCGCTGAATATCCCGAATGGCAAAGAGCGCTAGGTCATGCAAGTGCTTGTCGGCATGGTCGCCGACACGGGCGAAGATTCGCAGATTGGGGTCACATGAATGGTTGATGAAGCGTGTCGGGCCTGACATGAATTCGCCATCCACTTCCAAAGGCGGCCCTCGAAGGCGCGGATCGAGCGAGCCCGGGTGAGTAAACTTATCGAGCGCAAACAGGTACACGTCCTTGCGCTGAGACACGGCGGCAGCGTCACGCCGGCGGTCAGCCTCGGCGGACGTGATGATCTCGCCGACGTATCGGTCCACAAACTGTCCCTTCTTAAGGGCTTCCTGGGACCGGACACCTACAACCCGGCGCCGTGTCAGACTCAAGGGGACGTTTCGAGGCTGCACTGCTCCGCTGTCTTATTACATACCCCATCCACGGTCGGTGGTCCGGAAGATCTGCAACGGGACAGCTCGGCCACGTTCGACTACCCGGTTGGGGCAGTCGGTCGTACAAGAGCAGCCTTGGTGGCACTCGTAGAGCGGGACCTTGGAGTTGTGAAGTCTCGACCTGAGAAGGCCAGCCTTGGCGCCATGCATGTGGTAGGCGTACGTTTTCCTCCTCGGGGCATCGACAGCATCCTCGTCATGATCGCTGCCGTCGTCGCTATCGTTCTCCTCGTCGAGCTCAGCAAGGCACTGGCAGCCTGCGAACTGGCAACTGGTCGAGTCAAGGCAATCGCAGCCGCTGCGAAAGCTCACATCAGCTGGCCTGACGCCGTCGCCAAGGACGTTGCTGTTGATGAAGCGAAAGCCCCGTGGGAGGGCCTGGTCGTCCACTTCGTTCACAATGGTGACGGGAGCATTGCCATCTGTCGGGAAGTGTCGCAGCTGGCACCAGTGACAGTCGTCGCGCTCGTGGGCGTATTGCTAGAGGGCACGGGGTTATCGACAGTGGGCCAGTCACCATGGGCTACATTTCAGGGCCCGCGATAGCTGCGAGAGCCAGCCCCATGGAGGAGGAGAGGGATGAGAGGCATGCACTCACCTCTTTGCCGTGGCGAAAAAAGTGTCTACTGGTCACCTCCTCCATGGTGATATCTTAATGGAGCAGTGCCGCGCAGAGGCCTCTTGAATGTGCAGGACAAGTCATGTGCGTTTAGATGTGATTGACACCGACGGAGTGAGTGAAGAAGGGACGGGAGTCGTGGCGGTTGAGAAACGCACTGACAGGACGGAGCAGCGCAGCTCGGTTGCCCGCTGTTGTGGGCCGCGTTCGACAACCTTTACAACCTACCTACAGATTGCGCGGCGCCAAACCACCTGCCCGTGTCACATTCTGGTCTCATTGGGGCATGCTCGCCATTCATCAAGGACCTGTTTCTCATTCATACTTTTTTTTTTCCCATTTGAAACACGGGAACTTGGTGACATTTTCGGATCCAAGTTTCGGTCAACAAAGTCCCTCTATCCTCGGATGACACGCATCTCACGCCAGCATCGCAAGTGAAGCAACGCACACCATGGTAGAAAAAGTCCTAGAGGATACGACCCTTTTCACTCGTCCGAAGGCTCTGTAATCTCGAGAGCACGTGCTCGCGAACATCGCCTCCCAAACAAGCTTGATTCCCCCCTGCTCTTCACAGCTCCTCTCTAGCCTCCTTGGCCCTGGCCTTGGCCGCAGCCTCGGCCTCGGCAGCCTTTTTCTGGGCAGCTTGGCTGCCTAGATTCAGCTGATGAGAGATCCAGTTCCAGCCCTCTCTCGCCGTCTCTTCAATCTTAGCAAAAATAGTACCGCCAGGGGACGATGTCCCGTGCTTGAAGTACGTCGATTGCCTACGTGCCAGGGCCTTGAGCTCGTCTATCTTGGACCCCTGTGGTACGGGCACACCGTAGCTGTCGAGGTACGCCTTGAGATCCGAGTGCGACCACGAGTCAAAAGCGTCGCCTTTGGCGGCGGCAGTAGCTGACGAGAGATAGCTGGTCGCCGAGGCGTACGTCGCACCGCCGGCAGTAGATGCCGACGAGTAGGCTGACTGAGCGGCCTTGACAAGCTCGTCGCGGGACGCATCCTTCTTCCTCGCAGCAGCCTTGGCCGCCTTGTCGCCATGCTTGGACAGATACTCCTGGAGATTTTTGCGGGAAAAGTCATCAAAGGTCCAAGCCGTCCAGCCTGACGACGCCTTGTGAGAGTGCTTTCGCACGAGTGCACGGAGCTCGTCCGTGTTCGACCGTTGTGGCACGGGGATGCCTCGGGCATCCAGGTATGCCTTGAGTCTGCTCTCCGACCAGAGGCCAATAGCCTGGTTGAAGGCATCCTGTGCCGCCAGCGAGGCGCTATCAGTGGCCTTGGCGTATTCGTTGCGCGCGTTGGACGTGGCGGCACCAAAGGCCGACTTGGCACTGGCGTTGATGGTGTCTCCGAGGAACTCGGCACGGTGCTTGCGGAGAAGGGCGCGGAGCTCATTGATCCGGGTGCCTTGGGGAACCGGAATGCCGTTCTTGTCGGCAAATTCTTTGAGCTGAGACTCGCTCCAAGCATCAATGATCATGTCGGTAAGCGTAGCATATGCGGCTTGGGCGCTGGCGGTGGCGCTAGCAGCCTGTCTCTGGGCGTTCAGATACGCCAGCCTAGAGTTACGGCGGACCGAAGCAATGAGCTTGTCGCGAGTCGATGGCTGGGGGGCTGGGAATCCATGCGTGTCCAACCAAGACTTGAGGTCAGATTCGGACCAGGTGGCGTAGAGCCAATTGCCAGGATAGGAGGCAGTTTCGCCAGCCTTCTTCGCCGCCGTCTCGTAGGCCGACCGAGCCTTCTGGAGGACGGTGTCACGGTGTCGCGGCTGAGGGACTGCTCACGATGCCCAGTGGTCTTGATTAGCGGCAAACGCGGAGCCGATCGCTACAGCGTGAACAAGGCCACTTACCCGGAATGCCATGCTTGTCGCAAAACGACTTGAGCTGGCTCTCGGTCCACGTGTCGAGGATCCAGTCCTTGACATTGGCCCAGCCATTCTGAGTGGCATCCTCGGTCTCGTACCAGTTCGCCTTGACCTGAGAGATGAGGCTGTCCTTTGCGTCGTCGGCGTCGGATTTTGCATCCTTGCCCCGAGCCTTGAGGTAGGAGCTGAGCTGGGCAGTGTCCCATTTGCTGTACGGCTCAATGATGAGATCGTTCCAGTTCTTCTCGACAAGCGACTCCAGGTCCTTGCGGTCAGCTGGTGTCGGGTAGGGAACGTCATGGTCGGACAGCCAGCGCTCAAGTTCCGTCTCATGCCACTTGTTGTAGACTGCGCGACGCGGTCAGTTACTACTTTGGAAACAGAAAAAAGATTTGTTCAGAAGACGAAGGGAGCCCACGAACCAGCCTTGGATCCCGGGAACCAGCTGCTGGCGACGACACCAGAGGCAGCTAGGCCTGCCGTCAAGATGGAGGCGAGGCACCGCATGGTGATGGTGAACCGTCGGTCAAAGGCAGATTTGTTGGACGTTTTGCAAAGGGGAGTCGCTGGAGAACTATTGACAGTTGGCGGGAGGGTTTGGTTGCAACGGGCGAAAGCAGAGTCGGTAGAGGAAAACGGAGCGAGAAAGCAAAGGGGTGTTTAGAGTGTCGCAGCGGAGGGAGAAGCGTGACGGGCGATGACGACGATGTAGACGCCTCGAGTCCTACTTTACCCATGACATGGCCGTGTTGGTGCAAGTGCAGGTACCTGACGGGTTGCCCGCCCTGCTGCTTCAATGCACCCCGGGTGCTCTGCCATCCAGCATTTCCTAGCTCGGCGGTGGGCTCGAATGTGTGAGGCAGCTCCAGACCGGTACCTGTACTTGCCGTAGACTGCGCAGGTCCATGTCGTCACCGGAGCGTGGCCGTGGCTGGAATGTGCCGCCTGGTGACAACCCAACCTCGTCACTGCCATCGATCCCGTCCCCGCATCTCGATCCATCCGGCCACCTACGCACGCAATTCCCGAGTTGGCGTGCGCTAAAAGACCCCAAAAAAAATCCTAACTTTACCTGCTTGGCCGTAAAGGCAGGGAAGCGGCGCAGAGACTGTGCTAAGGTCTCGGACTCGGAGCAAGCAGCTCGTCTCTCCCCAAGCTTGTCAAGGTCGCGACCGAGACTGCGTTTGTTTTTATTTTGGGTGTCATTTTTGCCATTTTTTTTCTTTCTTTCTTCGTTTTTGCTCCTTGGAAACTGGACGAGAGCTGCCGACGTCGTAGAGGAGAGCTTTTCCAGAAGCCGCGCTCTTGCCGTCTTCATTCCAGACCCAGAGCTCCAAGCTGCCGCCACAATGACGTAGTGTGATGAGCCTGATTTGAGCCAAACCACCTGAGCTGCAGCTGGTCCTTATGCCCTGCTCGGCACGCCGCGGTTATAATAACCGCGCCCCGGTTGAGGGAAATTTTAGACGCAGATAAAATGAAAAATCGCCCTTATCCTCTTTTGGCCACCCAAAATTGCCCTGTTGAGCAGAATCGACCAGGGTCATGATTTATGCAAGCGTCTTAATGTACCCTTTGCCGCTTTACCTATTTTATCGTAATGTCTTAGCAACTATACCTAAAAAAGATACTTTTATAGATCGCGGTTATTATAACCGGGCATTTCTTATAACCGCGCCGCGGCGCGGTTTTAAAAAATGGCTTTCTTAACTGCGCCCCGGTTAGAGACGCGATATATCGAGGTCTCGAGCGCGTTTAGTATATTTTATATATATATTCGAGGGCATAAGAGGGTATTATAAGATAAAGGCCGTCTTTAAGACTAATTAAATATAGGGCTTTCGTTTTTAATACGGTAGAGCGGTAGAATCTATCGTTTTTAACGCAGTAAAGCGGTAAAATCTATTATTAGCTATAAAATTAGCTATAACGAGGGGGGTCGGCGTCGTTATAATATCTCTATAATAGTAACGTTATTAATAATATTATAGGCTTACTTTCCTAATAGCTCTTTTAGCCTTATTTATTAGCGTTATAGCTCTATTAACTATCGTTAATATAAAGCCTTTATTAAGCGAGGATCGTTAGGTCCTTAACGCTAGCGGCCCGGCTATAGCTTAAGAGTATATTAATACCTTTATTAACGGTCTAGAGGACTAGTTTTTCGAGCTCTTTCGTATATATCTAGATACCTTCTAAAAGCTCTATTAATAGCTATAATAAAATACTAAGCTTAAAGGCTTACGATATTAGACATTAAATATAAAGGTCTTAATCTTTCTATTCGTTTATATATAAGGCAAGACGTAAAGGGTTATAGCTAAGTTCTTTAGTATCGCTAAAAGTACTATATCGACTATTTTCTATATTATACTTAAAGCGATAAGGGTATTATATATAAGGTTCGTAAAGCTATCGCTAGATAGCTTTATATCTCTTAAGATCGCGAGGAACTTAAAGCATTACGCTTTTATTAATTATATTAGGGCTATTAATAGCACCCTAATAGCGGTATATATTAAAAGGTAGTATTAACGCCGGTTTTATAATCGAAAAGGCAACTTTACTTAAAATATATTAATAGCTATTTTACTTAACGGAACTTTTACGTATATATTAGCTAGCGTCGAGGGAAGTATAAATAATATATTTCTTTATAGTCTCGCAATAAGTATAAGCTTTAAAGTACCTTAAAGTCGTTATTATCTTAGCGACTCTAGCTTTATAAACTAAAGGGCTATTATTATACCGTTAGTTAGAATTCGTTATTATCTCGATAATTAAGATCGTTAAAGCAGTAATAAACCTTAAGATAGCCGAGAGCTCTTTAATCTTTATTATACCTCTATTTAGGTTATTATCGAGTAGGCATTCGGTTAATTAAAGTATAAGTAGAAGATTATTAAGAAGAACCTATCTAAATACCGCTTTTAAGATTAAATATATATCATATATATTATTATAGGGCTCTCGAACTTTATTTAGGTCGATAGAGATAAAGATACTTTATTTAAGGGGCGGTTTAAATAACGATTTATAATAGTTATAAAAAGAGGCTATTAACTAGCTAAATAGTAAGATTATATTAAAGCTACGCGATATAATAGTAAAGGAGATATAGGCTATAAGGCAAAGATATTTCGATAGCTTAAGTAACGATAAATAAAGGTATATATAGTAATAGTTATTATAATATAGGAGGAAGAAAATAAGGTATAGTAAAGGTATTAAAGGCGGCATTATAACAATAGTTAAAAAACGGGTATTATAATAGGTAGCTACCGGCTAGGTAGCTACGTTTAATTTATACCTCCTATAGTAGCTTTATTACGGTCTTCGCCCTTACTTCCTTTAACGCTTATATCCGGCCTTAGCTATCGATTTAATAGCTTTTTCTTTATTATAAGGTTATCTCTATTACTATTCTATATTATAGTATAAAACGGCTTCGTAATAACCTCGCTAAAGGTAAGATACCACTCGAGAGAGACCTTAGGTATTACCTAATAGTCTCGTAATATAGCCTTAACGTTATTAACGCCTAGCTTGCGGTTAAGCGCTAAAGCTATAAATAAGGCAGCTATATAAATCGACGTAATAAATAAGTCTATCAAGCTCGTAATGCCCTCTAATAAGTCTAAGTTAATAGCTAACTTCTTTACCCGACGATAGGCTTAGATTACCTTTACCTTCTATTTTAACCTCTCGAACCTCGATACCTCCGACTATAATATATCCGTTCGAATTAATACCGCTAGCGTTATTAATAATAACGGCTAAGTTAAGGTATTAAAAGATATCTACCTCGCCGGTCTACTTAAGGTATTATTATCGCCTTTATTATTAGCGAAAGGATCGTTATTATTACCGTTACTTTCTAAGTTAACTCTCTTAATACCCTTAATATCGCTAGCTTTAATAATATAATTACTAAATAGCATATTCCTTAAAAATACTATATTATATAGACTAGCTTAAGGTAACCTAAGGGTTCGAAGCTAAAGCTATTATAGATATTTATTAATATATATTATTTATTATATATTTATTACTATAATAAGACTAATATCCTCGTTATAGCTTAAGCTAGTACTATAATAATCCCTTATCTATAGGAAGTAATAGTATTTCTTCTTAAGGTTACGATAATAGTTAAGTAGCTAGTCTTTAGTCTAGTTAAGAGATAGAAATAGAAAGCGGGCTTTTAAATAAGGTATAATCGCTAATATTACGATCTTTAACTAGGCATTCTTATCTAAGTCAAGACGACCCTTATTATAGGCTTCCTATAGGTACTTAAGGAATAAGATCGTTATCTCTAGCTTCTATAAATACTATAGCGGCTTTACTAGCGCCTTAGCTATAGTCTTCTTTATCTTTAGCTTCGTTATATTACTCGACGTAATTAGCTACGAAATTACCTAGGACTCTATCTCTTCTATCGACTCAGTAAGGGTAGTAATCTTTTCGTCGGCGGTAGGGGTAATAGTCTTTTCGTCGGCAGTAAGGGTAATAGTCTCTTCGTCGGCGGTAATAGTAGTAGTCTCTTCGTTAGCATCGCCCCTTACGATAATTAAAGCGCTATTTATAGGCTATTAACCGTCTTCTATATCGATATAACGAATAGTAGTCTACCGGTTCCTACGGCGCGGAGGCATCTCTAACGGTTATAAAAGTACTATATTATAAAAGTACTATATTTAAGGGCATATTAAAGGCATTACGGACTAGCTATACGAAAAAGACCCCTATAGACTACGGTAGAATCTAATTGCTGACCCGATTAGGCAGGCGGCGAAGCTTATATACATAACTTGCTGACAGGGGTTAAAACGGGTCAAAAGGGGTACTTTGACCCCCCTGCTGCAGTTATGCCCTCTTAAAAAGTCACTTTTCAAAAAGCCCGGTTATCGTAACCGCGCGTGCCGAGCAGGGCCTTAGGTGGGAACTGCCACGAACACTGACTTTCACCCTGTCAGCGCTGTTAGGTAAGGCACGAGGATACGTAGGTACCTCGCACGGCGCACGGCACCCGACGCCTCGGGCTTCGCTTCCACGGGGCGGGCCAGTACCTAGGTAGGTAAGGTAGGGGGTAACTACCAGGTACCCCCTGCCAGGACGCGAGTTCGGGAGCAAAACCTCCGGCGGCTAGTACCTTCCAACTAATCTAGCCCCCCGGATCGAAAGCCATGAACAGGCAACACACGACAGCCGCGTTCGGGGTACCCCATTCCCATGGTCTCTAACTTGGTTGCATAGGTAAGGTAGGTAGCCAGCGTCCCGCCAACGCAACACGTGTGACGTCGAAGCTGTTAGATAGGTAGTCGGCCGCGGCGTGGCGGCACGGCGCGCAACACGAACATGCATATGGCCCCGAGCAACGCCTCGGAAGCAACCAAGTGGGCAGTCCGCGCCAGGAACCCGGTCGCCTATTATTGTTACAAAGTCTACTCTTCGTGCGTCTATGGACCAACTGCTACGTAGCAGCCAGGCTCGTCTGCGGGCGCGGCATCCGCCCAAACTCCACATGTCTGCCCACGTCTTGCCGTTGCCGCCACGCGCAACAACCGCCCACGCCTTTGCTCCTGGGAGCCCGCCTGAACATGACGGTGCATCATGCGTAAAAGTTGACAGTCTGTAGACCGTGGTCAGCTCACTGCGTTCGTCGCCCCCTGCGCTTCTGGTGTTACTCACGTCCTTCTTCTTGGCCTGTACTTCGGCAATTGCGTCCACGTAGTGCTCGTGTCCAATCTTGTTCTTGCCAGACCGCAGCGCAATCATGCCCGCCTCGACGCATACCGCCTTGAGCATGGCTCCGCCGAATTCGTCTGTGCTGCGCGCCAGTTCTCCCCAGTTGACCCCCGGGTCGACCTTCATCTTGCGCGAGTGAATCTTGAGAATCTGTGCGCGCGCCTCCTCATTTGGCAGCGGGAACTCGATCTTACGATCCAATCGCCCAGAACGCAGAAGGGCCGGGTCCAGCACGTCAACCCTGTTCGTCGCTGCCAACACCTTGATCCGGTCGTCCGACGCGAAGCCATCTAGCTGGTTAAGAAGCTCCAACATGGTGCGCTGCACTTCTCGATCGCCGCTCTTTTCGCTATCAAATCGCTTGGTGCCTACCGCGTCCAGCTCGTCGATGAAGATGATGGCTGGCGCCTTCTCCTTTGCAAGTGCAAAACAGTCGCGGACCAGTTTCGCGCCGTCACCGATGAACATTTGAACAAGCTGAGGTCCGGCCAGCTTTAGGAACGTCGCATCCGTCTGGGCCGCACAAGCTCTAGCCAACAGCGTCTTGCCTGTACCAGGAGGTCCGTACATCAACGCGCCTGTATACCTGGTCAGCGAACAGTTATTTCAACAGTGTCTCAAGCACCTGACGAGCATCCCAGAGCGCGGGGCCCAGGCCATGACAAGAGCCGGACGTGCACTTACCCTTGGGTGCCTTGATGCCAATCTTCTTAAACCGGTCAGCTTCTTTCATGGGCCACACGATAGCCTCAACTAATTCTTCAATCTGCTTATCCAATCCTCCCACATCAGTGTACTGCTCCGTCGGCTTTTCGTCCACCTCCATAGCCTTGACCCTACTATCGTACTCGGCAGGAAGCGTGTCGAGAATGAGGTACGAATCCTTGTTGACGCCGATAAGATCGCCGGGTTTCAATTTATCCGAATCCACAAGGCCGATGAGCGGGAGGAAGATGGTTTGCCGGGTCGAGGTCTTGATGACGGCCGACTTGCCCACCCTCGTAGCATCCAAGTCGATGTTGGCACCCTCCTCGGATGATTCAGCAGTAGGGTCTAGGTCAAGCAGCTCGACGACGTTTCCGACGAGGTAGGGCAGTTGCCTATTGACTACCGTTAGCCATCACGCGTTCCCGACACAGCTCATCAGACGGCCGAAGAACTAAAAGCATACCTGTTGTTGGCAATCTTGTCCACGTTGTCCTTGATCTTTTCACCCATGGCTGCCTTCTCGTGTGATAGCCGAGATAGCTCGCTCTTCATGATCCGTGAATCATTTTCGAGTAGTCGCTTCCGCGTTTGGATGTCTTGGGTGCTGAGGCCTCGAATCTCGTCATCGAGGATATCATCCTCGTCCTTGTCCTTCATGACCTCATCGCCATCTTTGCCATTGTTCTGGTCGTCTTCCCGGCCGCCGTCTCGCTTGCGATCGTCTTTGTCCCGGCGGTCGAGATCGTCAAGCTCCTCGAGTGTCGACATGGTGCCAGCAGAGTCGGACTCGCCCACAAGCTTCTAAGGTCGGGATGGGGATGAGCAAGGGAGCAGCTGCGCGTTGCTCAAAGAGTGCTGCGGAGGAGAGAAAAAGCCTCCGTGTGGGTTAAGGAATTCAACAGTTGCGATGACGAAGGCAGCGATGAAATTGACGGTTGGATTGCCGTGGTGTGGGCAGGGTGAGGCCGAGCGGCAATGTTGCATGCCAGACGACTAGGTAAGGTAGTAAGGTAATGAGCCAACGAAGGTACCTCAGGCTGGACCTTAGGCAGTGAGCAGGGTGCGCAATCCCGGAGCACCAGCCTCCACTGTTGGAGCACGTAGTAGTGGCAATTGAGATTGTGCTAATCGTGCCTGCCTCAGTTAAGTGTGGCGGGGAGAAATGGAACACATCGCTATACTTGCGACAGGCTAACCTATGATGTACTGATGCCATACCATTTGGTTGCGAAAAGGACTTCAAAAGGTCGCAAGCTCGGGTACTCTCCAGCCACACTGGCGGTCTGGTGGTGGACGTGAGAGGCTTTGTTCTCGGTGCGGCCCCACTTTGATCCGACATGGCTCGCAGAGGAGATGCGCTCAGAATTATGTTGATGGACCCTGTCAA
The DNA here is from genome assembly GCF_022605165.1 of Purpureocillium takamizusanense. NCBI lineage: Eukaryota > Fungi > Ascomycota > Sordariomycetes > Hypocreales > Ophiocordycipitaceae > Purpureocillium > Purpureocillium takamizusanense. Next base: position 2,515,969 of record NC_063071.1, read on the forward strand.
GTCTCTCTTTGCCTCTCTGTGCCTGCATGAAACGGCGCAATCGGCCTGTTCCACCGCCGCGATCTGCGTCGGCGCAAAACGAGGTAGAGAGACGAATTGAATCGGACTCTTTCTCAAACGAGTGCTAAATTCCTGCAGCTATGGTACGAGGACTAGGTCATTCCGCAGGGCCTTGCTTAAGGCAGCTGGCTCGCAAGCGGACGGCAACAATCAGAAGCTCCTGGGCCGCTTGTGCCTCTCGAGGGTTCTGTACGGGCACTGGTTTATCAACACAGGTGGCTTCGGCTTCTTCGACACATGCGGGACTGCAGCCTGTCGACTACGCACCGGCCACAAAGCCACCGAGCGCGAGACCAATCGATACCAGGAAGAGCCAACTTATTCGGACGTACACGTCGCTATTACGAACGACGCCCCTTGTTCTGTTCTTCCAGCATAGCAACTTGACGGCGGTGGAATGGGCGGCGGTGAGGCGTGAGCTCAAAAAGGCCTTGGCCGCTGTCCCAACCCCTGTCGCTATGGACGGGACGGTGTCGATGGACCTCTCTCCACGAGTTCAACTCCAGGTTTTGCGCACCAACATGTTCGATGTGGCTTTGAAGATCGTCGAATTCTACGACCCAACAGCGGCAGCGGCGTCGGCCCTCACGGCGCGAACAGAGCGTGGCCCGCTCGTGCACGACTTGTCGCGAGCGGCGTACGAGACACTCCGTAAAACCGAGATCCCCATCGATTCTATGTACGCGCAAATCGAGCCGCTCATGGTTGGTCCGTTGGCCTCTCTCGTGATGCCAGCCGTCTCCCCAGCCCATCTGGCTGCTGCGTTGAGCGTCCTTGCACCGATTCCGGGCAAGTTTCCGGCGCCGACGAGAAAGAAGAACCCGGGCTACCACGATCCGACCTGTCAAAACGGCTTGGCTAAGCTGCTACTCATTGGTGGGCGGATAGAAGGCAAGGTTTTTGACCAGGCTGGCGTCACTCGGGTGGGCGGCATTGAGGGCGGCATGGATGGGCTGCGCGCTCAACTTGTTGCTCTCCTCCAGGGCGCGGGTTTGGGTATCACGAATGCTCTGGAAGGCGGCAGCAGGAATTTGTGGCTGACCCTGGAAGGGCGCAAGAGCCAGCTGGAGGATGTGCCAAAATCATGAGAGTGGCCTTGGCCGGCTTGTGGTGTGACGATATTGTAATGGATAGATCAAGATGTGTGACAGTTCGTGTATAAATGAAACTAGATATACTTAAGCATAATGTAGGGGACGAGGCCGCGCGATTGTCACAACACAGCATCTCCAGGGCAAGGTGTTCTTTTCGTCTTGTCTAAAGCATGTTACTAACGCGACGAGGATACCATTTTTCCAGTTGAGTTGACGACAAATGTAATACGTACCTACGAAGTAGATAGTTACCTTGCAGGCTGAAGTGGGCGTCGTTGGAGTGACGGGTGCTCCCGTACCCATTACAGGCCGAACACCCATCAAAAAGGCACTAGACTCGAGGCTTGGATAGCGGGCACCAAAGGTAGTAGTACCTTACCTTGGTACCTAGGTACACCTAAGTACCTAATGCCTCACCTACCTCTATAGTAGTACCTCAGTATCTGGGTATGTACCTAAGTTACGTAGTAGTAAAAGAAGTAGTACTAGGTACCTAGTTATTCTAGTAGGCACCCGACTACTACCTACTTGCCTACTGTACTAAAGTAGGTAGGTACCTTAGGTAGTAGGTACTAAGGTACCCATAAGTCTACTACGGGTTGGTCCTGCCTTGTGCATTACGCACTCGGCTGCCGCATCCCCGAATCGTGCTTCATCCACTACAGCAGCCCGCCGAGCGACAATCAACACGCTTGCCGCTGCCGTTCTTCGTCGAGCGCTGGCCGCGCAGCTTGCGACCTTGATCGCCGACCCTCTCGTCACCTCCCGTACCGCCGGTGGCCTCTCTACCCGACTCGAACGAAGCCCAACGAAGTCCGCGCCACGTGCCAGCTCCTTGGGGGTGGGTGATAAGCCCTTCAGGCGGTGTCGGCGTCGAAACGAGAGATATTCCGCGACACTGCGGCGAAACGCGGCGCGCTCTGTCGCTCAACGTATCCCGCCGTATGCGACGGTGGTGGTAGCGCAGCAGAAACCAAAACCAGCGCCATGGACTTCGCGCCCTACCAGTCGTCGCCTCCAGAGCACTCGCGCGTGGCATCGCCCGAGTTCGCCGGCAATGCCACATCCCCTCGACCGTCGCACGATGCCGGAGGCCGGCGACCATACTCGCCCTCTGCCGCCTTCAACGCGAGGAGTCCCCCGCCTCTTCAGCACCCGCAGCCGCAGCGCGCATGGGGTGGCGACCTTGACGACCAGACACAGGCTGGCTCTTGGATCGGCGGCGGCGGCGGCGGTAACGGCGGTGCCGCCATGCCGGGTGCGTATCCCGCCGCCGAAATCAGCGAGTTTGATACCAGCCTCGGCCTGAGACTCGATTACGAGGCCTGCCTTGCGTATCTCGCCCTGCCACCCCTCGGCGCCATCTTACTGCTTATCCTAGAACGCAAGAGTGATTATGTTCGGTAGGCGCCCAGATGCTTTCACACATGGCTTTGGCTGACCTTGAGCACACGCAGATTCCACGCCTGGCAAGCAGCCCTGCTCTTTACCGCGATCATGGTTTTTCACCTCATCTTCTCCTGGTCCTCGTTTCTAAGCTGGCTCTTCTTTGTTTGCGACATGGCTCTCATCGCCTTCCTCACGTTGAGAGCGTATCGGGACGCCGAGATCCTGGACAGGTACGCAAAGACCCCCCCCCCCCCCCCTTTTTCCTTTTCGAAGTCCTGCCGCGGCGGATCGTATGCCAACCTGACTGTCTCTAGGTTCGAGGTCCCGTTGTTTGGCAGCATAGCAAGCCGCTTCCTGGATGACGAGTAGGACTTGAGATGCAGCGGTGCCGAATTACACCTGTCAACGAGGGGGTGGTCTGGTCGGCCTTTTGCCTACCTCGTTTCACTCGCCTGCTTCCTATTAATGTATAAAACATTGCCTGCATTGTACTTTCACATATACCCCTATAATTCATGAAGGCCTAAACTAGCTACCTTTCAGTCGCGCCTGGTGGACACGTGCGCAACGAGCATGGCTCCGTCTTTGCAAATACAACCTCAACAATGGTGCAACGCGTGTGAGCCAAGAGGTCCCACTGCTAGTGTGGGACATGTCAACCGCTTCAGTATGGGATCTCCAGCGGCAGAGCTCGAGACCAGCAGCTTTTCGTAGTCGGCCATGGAATTCCTCGCCTCAGAAAATGAGGGGTGGTGGTCGGATTGCAGTGTGCTCTATCTCGACGCCACACCCCTGACATCGCCCCTGATAGCCGGCTTGGGCTCAAAAATCCGTTCTCCTATGCCGCCTTCTGCGACACCACTATCGAGCCACCTCGCCAACAAGTCGTTGCTCTCCTTCGGCTTCACTGTGTTGTCGCGCGTTCCGATCGTGATGTGAGCCACGCGATTCACGCAGTCCCACTTGCCCTCCGCATCGACTAGGCGAACAACGATGGCCATGATGCGGTCGTCAAAGACGACCTTAACGTTCAGAGTGCCGCGTGTCAGTAGAATACTGTTGCTTGTGAGTGAGCGCCACATACCCTTTCCAATACTAAGCCACACTCGCCAAGCTTGTCCTCAGTCCCGACTGAAGCGTCATACAGCGCCGTGTAGCGGTTCCACAATTCAGGGTGTTGTTTAGCTGTCGCCCGATGTATAAGCGTTACATGGAATTTGTTCTGTATTCGTCGTGTCTGCTTTAGTTGCATATAGAACCGGGATGTCTTCGGGTCGACTCCCTGAAACGCCTGATCGAGTGCAGCAGTGATGGCATTGGCTGGAGTGTCAATGGACATGTACTCTAACTGTTTTCGTGTCGGCTTTCTCTGATTCTGTTGCGCTTGTGGCTGTTGCATCTTCTTGTTGCTACCGTTTGTTCGGTCAGGCAGCTCTTGCTTGAAATCCGGCCTGTAACCTATAGCGGCCTCGATGGCGGCATCGAGCTGCTCACTTGACGGCATTTCCTTGATCAGGTTGGGAAAATACTGCTGCAGCTTCTTGACAACGGTTTCGAGGTTCGTGCGGCTCCCAACTGTCGGGTCCAGATCAACGATGACGTCGAAACCGTCATCAGGCTTGAAGTGCGGGCTGCAAGGCTCGAAACGGTTAATGAAGCCCTCCATGACTCCCAAGAATTTGGCTTTGTCCGTTGCTGCGTGAATGGTCTGGTGGTTGTCACCGCGCGCCAAGACTCTCTCTTGTGTGATTCGGCGAATCTCGTCGATGGCATCGTCATTGTGGCGCCAATTGAGACATACCAGCTTGGCCGTGGCATGTTGCATCTTCACATCGGTGATGATCTGCTTCCTTTCGTGTTTCTGGGCGTTGTTGCGGTCAGCATACACCACGGGGTGTTGCGTGAGCTGCTCTAGCACGGCCCTGGTGAATCTAGGTGGACGGCCCTTGCCAGATATGTTGTCGTTCTGTATGTGGCCCCAGCCAAAGATATGTGCCAAAGCTAGGGCGATTGTAGTCTTTCCGCAGCCGATGGTTGCAATCGGACAAAGAATAACATCCCCAGTGACCTCGGTCATGGCAACGGGGTTTAGATCATCCATGTTGGCCGCGTCGGAGCCGTTGAGGTTTTTGAATTTGAGAAAGTCGTCACGAAGGGCAATGATGCCATGATTCTGGTTGTACAGCCTGCCCAGCCGTGGATCTGCGGCAAGGCGCTGGCGGGCGTACAAGAGGTATTCTTCGGTGATACGAACATGCTTCTTGAACCTGGGTGCCTTGCCGGAGATGAGAGCCTTGGTACATTCGCGCCACTGCCGGTACATCAGGTAAGGCTCCTCGAACTTGTATTTGAAGAACCAATCCTGGTACGGCTGCGAGCTAGGGTTGACGCTCATTCTGCAGCGGATGACGAAGCCTTCAACATCCCGACCATCATGTGCGCCAGTCTCGGCGGTTTCTTCAAGAAAAGACCTGACTTGATGGATATCGTTCATCACCATCAGGCCCGTCTTTCGGAAGCCCCACTGGTCTGCAAACTCCTGCACCGCGGGGCTTGGGTACGTGACAAACTCTGGCAGGTTGAGGTTGATACCATGAAGATATAGGCCAGCCTTGTCGGGGCCGTAAGCGAGGATGTGCTCCTCAAACGAGTCGTCGCATAGCTCGGCGACGGCAGTTGCGTTGCGTTGACGCAGGTCGCGGGCGAGATCCGCCTTCGTCTTGCCGATGGCGGCGAGCTGTTTCTCCAGTCGCTGTTCGCCAGCGGAAGCGTGGCTGACATCAACGTCAGATCGGTCGCCAGTGGAATGTTTGCTGCAGACTAGCAAGGTGTCGTCCTCGAGGCCAGCAACGAAGATGATGCACCCGTTTTCCTTGAGAGTCAATTCGTACGGCGGCTGAGTCCTTGTAGTGATGTTTTCCCACTTGGTCTCGTTAACCTCGCCGACATTGAAGAACTTGTCGTAGCCTCTGACTGCAATCTCTGGCTCATTGGAACGATTTCTCGTCGTGAACAGGCCTCGGGCGTAAGTGGGCAAATCCCGTCTCTTGTAGTCCCAGTCCTGCAGTCGCCAGGAATCTACCTGGATCCCGTCCAGGGAATCCTTCACGCTGAATGTCGTTTTCTTTATGGAAAATGCTCCGCGTTTCTTCTCTTTCCGGGCGACCTCAAGGGCCCCGAGAACGCGGGCGATCTCCTGTACGTCTTGGGGAACGAAGGGGGCAGCCATTATATGGGAGTGGAGAAGTGCCTTGGATGCAAAACGAGAATGCCAAGCGGCGAGCCGGAGATTCGACGCGCGGGCAAGAGAAGGCACAGCTTTTCCACTTCTGAACGCCTTCGGTCTCATGCGAAGGACGAGGTAGTTCACAAAAAAGGTTGCGTCCTGGGCTTCCACGAGTCTGAAACGAGCTTAGCAGCCCAAGTCAGGGACCGCAGAACAAAGCCTTGCCCTCTTCTGCGCCTGCTCATAGAAAATAGAAATGGTCAACAAACTAACCTCCGCTCATTGAGGCGACTCATCTTACCGACACGAGGGCGAGGCCCGGCGAGGTACCGGCAAGCCTCTCGACGGCGTGGAAGCGACGAAAATCCTGCGAGTTCTGCTTCGGTGCGAACGTCACAGTCGAACGGAGTGGGTTGGAAGCTGTCGTCGCCGGGTCAGGAATAGGTAGCTCCGCGAGTATCTTCTTTTGGGAAGTGAAGATCCTGGTGTGAGAACGGTGGGTGGGTGAAAGACCAGCGGCCGCCAGTCTTGGGGCAAGGACCGCAAGGTGCTGCTTAAGTTGGCTGGGAGAGAGCAGGGCAGTGAGCACTGAAGGATGGATACACTGCAGTGTGCTACAGCGGGTCGGCCTCAGGCACTACCCGCCAACCAACGGGCTACTAACGTATGAAGGCGTTTGGGCAGGTAGGTACGCACGGCGAAGAGAAGGAGCGACAAGAGAACGGGACAGAAACGATCCAGCATCATATAAGAGACGAATGCAAGAGCTGTCCGTTTCCCCCCAGCCTGCGGCGGTGAGTCACGAATTAGACGCGGCCGGTTCAGGAAGGCTGACTGCAAGGTTTCCCGCCAGCCATGTAAGAACGGTAATCTGCCCAGGTCTTGAGAGCACTGCCTCAACAGGGACCCGCGAGGTATTACTATTACTCCTCGCCGGGTGCTTCAAAACGCGCTCTCTGGGCCAGAAGCGTAACTTGGAGGCCAGGACACGGTTGAGGCCTCATGCAACAGTGCGGTGCAGCTGTCAATGCGGCTCGAAATGACTACTAACTTAGGTTCTCCACGCATAGGTACCTAGTAGGAAGTTCAGGTCGGACCTGGACCCTTCTGCTGCATCGCGGGGCTTTGGAGGGGCAAGAATTCCAAGCCCGCCAGTCCAGCCCAAGCCAGTGACGTTTGTCGGCGGCAGGCCAGCAGCTCATTTCCGCGGGGTACGTACCTACCCTATACTGTACTTGTAGTCTGTAGGCTATAGGTCAGGGCTCCGCGAGGGGCAAAAATTTAGGTGCTGCCGGGCAAGTACGACCCCCCCGACACTGCACCACGAGCTCTCTCCTCCAGCTCTCAATGATGCAGTCCTCCTTCATTACCTACACCCGCACAAAGCACCAGCTCGCCCCCATGGCTCCGACCCAAAACCCCTTTCTTCTTGCCGCTGACAACAGCCCTGCGCTGTTGCCCCTGCTCCGAGCGAATCGCAGTCTGGCTTCGGCGCAAGACGATCACGGCTACTCACTCGTCCACGCTGCCGCCAGCTACAACCACCTCGACCTGCTTTATGCTCTTGTGCGAGAGCTCAAAGTCGATGTCAACCTCAAGGACGAGGACGATGAAACGGCTCTGTTTGTTGTGGAAACGGTCGATGCAGCCCGCGTCCTCGTGGAAGAGCTTTCGGCAGACCTCTACCATCGCGGTTCCGAAGGCCTGACAGCAAGAGAAAAGATCGAGTCCGAGGGGGACTTCCCTGACGTCGCCCGCTATCTAGGCTCCCTCGAGAGCAGGGACGCCGACAGCGACATAGCTTCCGTGGCCGCCAACGCCATTCCTGACGTCATACGACAACCCCCCGAGGGCCTAGAGGTGACCGTTGGAACCATGGACCGGGCGGAGGATATCCCCAGCGAGGTCGACCCAGAATTTCGCAGACGCATCGAGGAGCTCGCCCAGCGCCCGGATTTCGATGCCCCAAGTGGCCAGGCCGACTTACGCAAGCTAGTCGAGGATGCGATCTTGGATCAAAAAATTGGCGAGGAACGAAACGTGCGCCCCAAGCATGGCTGAAGCTTCAATCCGAGTTCTTCGTGGCCACCATGAGGTACTCGCCCTTTGACTTGGAGGGGCAGAGTAGCGTCAAGTCGTTGCCAGTCCCTGCGATATCGTTGGCGAATCCTGTGGCGCTGGCAGAGAACCATTGTGCTGGGGCGCGTACCCCAATAACATCGGTAACCAACCCCCGAAACCAGTGTGGGGAGATAAGGCCCTGCCAGCGTATCAGGCAGACGTTTATGCTACCGTGGGTGGTACCAACATCGCCGGCTGGTGCCTTGTACCGCGACAGATATGGGTCAATCTTGTCGTCGATCGCCGTTCGTGGACTTTGCAGCCTCACAAGGCAGAGCCATTCGTACAGGTCGGCAGCTGCCCCCTCTAGTGCTTGGCGGTCACCGTTGGACAGCGTCGACGGCGGTATCTCCATCTTGATGTCCATAACTTCAAAGCCCTTGGCAACGAACGGCTGGGCAGAAAGGCGGACCGGCTGGAACTCATCCAAAGGATCAGGATTGACGACTGTCTGTGTCAGAATACAGTGCTAGTCGCGCTATGATAGTGGGATTGTCGTTGGGTGTGAAGGTGTTGAACGGACCTGACTGCGTTGTCCTGCAAAACAACCACTGCACGGGCGTGTTGAAGACATTCTCACAGGCTCGGTGCAATCGCTCGAAGCCCCTTTTCCCAGGAACCATGGATGGTGCGGTGAGATCCGTAGACACAACTAGAGAGATGAATTAGCTTGAGCGATCCGATATAGGCCGTGACCCAAGTCCTTGGGGAGGCTGTACTCCATCTCGGCTTGTCTCCGCGATTGCCCTTGGCGCCATGCGGTTTGCCTTCCATGCCAGCGCGTTCAAAGCTTTCCCGTTCAAGGTACAGCTTCAGTATCCCTGTGGCGGGTTAGAGTACTAGTGCAGTGGCGCCAGGGGCATGGCAATGGTCGGCACCTTTCTGTAGCGTGAATCTATCACCGTTGCCTCGGCCATTCGATAGCATCAGGGCGTCGCCTACGTTCAGGGTCTCAGTAAAGCATTTTACTCAAGCATCCGGCTTCGCGTCCGCAGCATACCCGTTTTGACGTAATTCGTGAAGAAGGACCCCTGAAGCACCTGTCCCAAGGCCATGGTCACTCGCGAGTAGCGCGGCTGCCGACTGTCTTGGGTGAGCGTCTCATGTAGCGCATCGTAGTACTGCTGGGGTACGACGAGGTCGACCTGGAGGGCAGTTAGCCGCGCCGCTCGAGGTCAGCCAGGTGGCGCAGGGTGGGCTGATACTACCTTGCTGATAAACTCCTGTGATGCGATATCCGTCCAGGGTCTGCTTCTGTAAGGCGGCTGCTTCGGGTCGACGTGGCCCATCGTCCCGTACGTGACGAAGCACGCCGAGGACTGGTAAACGGACGGTGTAGCGTTGGGAAACATGGTTGAGTCTTGAGAAGGACGTGGTCGGATAGGCCTCGGTTTGTTGCACCCGGTGTCTTTTGTGTGTCTTCCCAACTGGCCCTATGGGGATCGTGGGCGGCGTATAATGGAGTCGGGGGCAGCTGTGCCTGTGTAAATAAATCGTGCCTTGGTGTGGCGTGGGTGTGTGGGTGGCTTAAGTTTTTTGGGCCAATTTTTTCCAGCGCTCACTTGTTCGTGCACACCCTATACTGAAACGTACATGCCAGGCTCACGTTTCCATCCACTCTGCAGCTGGTATACCTTGCTGCGTTCTTCTCTGCCGCACACGGTAATTGTTTTGCCCATCCCGGGGTTTCATTCGGTGGTATTGGCCGTGCTTGCGAGCGCTTTGCTACCGCACCTCGCGACCCCCTAACATTCACATGCTCGACACGTCTCGGGCACTTTACACTCGGCAAACGCCGCTGCGAATGGCTACGAAAGGGGAAACGACAAGGAGAAACACAGCCGACTGGACGGCAGGACACAAAACAAGGCCTCGCGGCCATGGAGTTCATCATAAAGTTCGCGCAGACACACGAGACGTTTCGGCTGGCTGAGATCGAGGCCCTCGCTATCACTGAGGGTGTCGACCTGACGGTCATCGAGTACAGTGACCAGGTAAGGCTCACATACCTGCATATCATGGCATCCGGCGTTTTTGCTTGCTCACACTGCTCGCCAGTCACCACTATGCCTGGTTTCGCTTCCCTCGGTCGAGGCAGCGCGAAAACTCATCAGGCGGTCCATCCTTGCCCAGTCAATCCATGAGTTCTGGGCCAAAGGTGACACCCTTTCCACCCTCCATGAGTCTGTCAAGCTGCGGACATCCCATCTCTGGCCACAGTACAAGGAGCCCACCTTCAAATTCGACGTCGAGTACTTCCAGGGAGCGCGCACCGCCGCCCAGCGGTTGGCCATCATCAACTCCTTCGACTACCTGCCCTTTGACGGGCCCATACGCATGAAAGACCCGGAGCATACCTTCACCGTCTTTGAGATCTGGCCCTTCGACAGTGTTCCCCTGGGCATCGACAAGCCGGACATGGTATACTTTGGCCGCTTCGTGGGTGCCTCGTCACGCGACGTCATCCTCAAATTTGACCTGAAAAAACGTGGGTACATATCTACCACCAGCATGGACTCCGAGCTATCACTAGTCACCGCGAACATCGCATTGGCCTCGCCAGGAAAGCTCTTCTATGATCCCTTCGTCGGTACAGGCTCATTTCCTGTCGCATGCGCGTACTTTGGCGCCATAGGATGGGGCAGCGACATTGACGGACGCAGCTTCCGCGGCATGGGCGGTCACAAAAGCTTGCGCGGAAATTTCGAGCAGTACGGCCTCCAGTCATGCCTGGGCGATGTCTTTGCCGCAGATCTGATGAACTCGCCCATTCAGATGGGCCGGAGGATCTGGGATGGAATTGTGTGCGACCCTCCCTACGGGGTGCGAGAAGGCCTGAGGGTCCTCGGCCTTAGAGACCCGGAAAAGACCCCCTGGCTCATAGAGAAGGGGAAAAGGGATGGATCGTAAGTGGTTGAGTGAACTGATCACCAGAACCCCTTTCACACAGACCAATGGGCAGTATCCAGCTTACACTGACCCGACTCAGGTTGCCGGACTTTGTGGCGCCCAAGAAACCCTACAGCTTCTTCGCCATGCTCAACGACATCCTCGTATTCGCTTCAGGAACCCTCGTAGACAACGGGAGGTTGTCATTCTGGATGCCAACTGCCAACGACGAGGAGCAAGAGATACCCGTGCCGACGCACCCATGCCTCGAAGTAGTGGCTGTATGTGTCCAGGTGTTCAATAAATGTACTGCCCCCCTTGCCCCATGCGATCCCCTGAAACTGCCATTTCTGGGTCACAGGTCGTCCTGATATAAAGCAAGATCCCCCCAATCCATGGTAAGAGTCCTCGCTGACTCCCCGCTTTAGGGTCCAGGCGACTCATTACCTACCGGCGCATACCCGACAACGAGGTGATACCATTGGCACTCGAGGCATACAACGCCAAGAGCAAGGCCGAATCAATCGGCACAACCGCTGACGAGCTGAACCCGTTTCGGCGTGGTTACTTTAGGAAGTTCGAGGCGAGTGAGTAGATGGCATGGCACAATTAGAGGAGAGCATGCCAGAACGGTGCTCGTATTCGACGTGGACAACCGCCCGTGGCTCAAAAAAATGGTCCTCAGCCACTGTTCAGAGGCTCGAGCGCAAATTTCCCACTCCCATCACATGTAGTATTTTATGCCCATCTGGCGCAGAGCATCCGGGTAAGCGGCGTGTCCGGCCGCCGGCAGGCGGGCCGGCAAGCGTGCCGTCTTCCAATACACAATCATATATCATTCCCGTTACATCCGTCCCGTCGCTAAATCAAGGTATCATGCCACTCGCGGTAGGGCAAAAAGACTGTCACCGGAACTCCGTTGCGCTGAAGCAGCCACGGTCCGGGACGTGCTTCAACTCCAGCTGCTGAAATCTGAAAACATTCGTTAGCTGGCTTCCAAGCAAGCAATCAAGAACGCGATACTTACTTCTCGCTTTTCGAATGAAAGTATATCCCGCTAACCTCCCCCTTGAGTTGATTGAAGCAAATGTAATAGAAACCCTCAAAACTCGCTCCCGTAATGGTTCGCACGCGGTGGTCGGGAACGAGGAAGTGCTCTTTCCAGCGCATGAAGATATTCTCTCTCTGCGCGACGTCATGGATGGCGACGCGTCCCTTCCGAGCTTGCTTATGAAGTGGTCTGAAGGCGCTGAACTTGCCCCAGTGGCTCATGTCCGTCTTGTAGTTGGCGCCCCAGTCTTCGTGCAGCGTTTCGAAACCATACTTGGAGCCAATGATCTCACCCTCGAAGAATGTTGTGAGCGTTGGATGATCCTCAGTGAGGCCTGAATGGTAGTACATGTGAGCCTATGTCAAGGTACGAGAGGCTAGAGCCGGAGGTCTGTACACACCCTGAATGCGTAGATAACCGCACAAAAACGACTCTCGCATATCGACGTGCTTGATCTCGACCTGAACATCGTACACCTGTCTCTCGGACTGTTGTGTGCCATGGAACTTGCTACCGGGACGCAGATAGGAGGATGGGAGGGTCGGGATTGCCTAGCACGTGTCAGTAACGCCTTGCCTCTGGCCATCTCGCCGTCCGAGGGGGAGAGGGGGTGAAAGGGTTTCGACTCACACGGAGATTGGGCACATCAGGGCCCATAGAAGGGGAGGAGAATCGATCATCGCCGTCCTCGTATAGTATTGAGTCGGCAGGGTCAAGATCGCGGGACAGGGACGGGCTCGAGGTACTGTTGGGCGATGGTCGAGATCGCGCCACTGGAGCGGCGTTCATGTGGCTCAAGGGCCCATCCGGGGCGATGCCGGGGCGCTTGGGAAGGTCACCATCTGGCGCGCTCAGGACAGGAGAAGTGACGCCAGTGATGCTGGAGTGTGGACCAGGGGAGACGGTGGTAGCTCTTGATGAAGGTTCTACCGACGCTCCGCTACCGAGCATCAGAGCTTCGGTGGAAGCTATATCGTCGCCGCTAGCCCGGGCAGTCGAAGATGACGGCGATGACCCATCCGTGGATGAGCCGTGCTCGAGCTGCAGGGCACCGGCCTCGGTCGCCTCGGTGGCGACGTGGGATTGGCGGGTGGGTTGAGGAGATTGTTGGACGTCGTCGGGGCAGGTCGAGAAGGCATACGGCGGAGGCGAGGAAGGCCCGGGCGGCGGGTTGGGAGACGGCGTCGGCATCGTCGCGTTGCAGGAGAGTCGGCTGGGTGATGGGGATGGGGGAGGGGGGGGTGGAGGAAGCTCGCAGTCACGGCAGGACCGACGTGTGCCGGTAGCGCCAGCGAGACTGGGCTCTCTTACGCGACGACGGACGGCAATGACGAGTTGCTGAAAATGAATGAGGGAGGAGGCGTCGAAAGGCGAGCACAGGCGGCGCAATGCGTGTGTATGCGACGACGGGAGGGGGAGACTGTCGATGGCGACGAAGGCCTGGTTGGCTTTAGAGATTGGGACAGTTGAGCTGGGGTGGTATCATGGGCGCCGGTCATCAGGCCGCACAGTAGCGCATGGCCACAGGGCAGACGGAGCCTTGTTGTGGGAGAGCAGCCCGCACCGGATTGCGCCGACAGGGAACGAGCCGAGGAGGAAGCAAGGGGTGTTGGATGAGCCACGCTGCAAGGCAGGCGGTCGACAAAGAAGGGTTCTGCCCGCTGATGGGTGAAAGCGGTCGACGGAGTTGCGCGAAGCGGTTTCGTGAGGCACAGGGCCAGGCGGGATGGGGAGGATGGGGAGACGCCTCGCTCGATTGCAGCACAGGTAAGTAAGGTAATAAGGCAGCCTTCTGCAGATACTGAGCTACCAGGCGTGTAGAGCACTCGAGCCCGAGGAAAAGTACGTGGACAGGGAAGTACCTAAGCCCCGGCGGCCTGCCGGTCGGCGGTAGGTGGGTAAAGGTAGCCCGCAGGTGCGAGTTTGCACGCCGCCAAGCGCTGGCGGCTTCGCATTGGCAGCACTGATGAACTGGCACAGACGCCCCCTCCCTCCTCTCGGTGCGGGTGGCGAAGGGCTCATCCGCACGGTGCGGTGAGGTACCGAAGCCCCGCAGTGCCCCAGTCGCCACAATGCCTTTCGCTACTGGAGACGACTGAATACAGTGCAGTGCGCCGTCGGTCGGGACATCTCCGTCGTGGCCGGGGGCTGGTTGCCGTGCCCTTGCCCGGGTACTTCAGGCGCCACCATCGTCCGCCGTCGCTCCCAAGCCATGGTGCTGTAGAGACGGGAGCTTGGGCGGTAGGTAGCCACGGCGGCGCTGGATTCGGGCTCGAACGGCGTGTACCGGTATCTCAACTGCACTCGGCTGTCGCATGGCCCGAGGCCTGCCCAGGCCAGGCACCAAGTGCCGTACCTGCCTACCTACTAGGCACGTCTAGTACCTACCTAGTAATTACCTCGTAGGTTGGTACGCAGCGGCCAGTGTCGTGTGTCTCGTCTGTGTTCCAAAAGACCCTCGCTGCTGAGAGACACAGAGACGGGGATTCTTCCTGGGTAACGGAGTGATGCGCGAAGCACGACGCCGTCGCACACGCGGGGCTGCAATGCCACGCACGAAGCTGATGAAGCGCGTTGTGCAACGAACGCGCGTGGGGCTGCATTCGATGGTCAGGCAGACGGCAGGGCGGCCGCATGTGCTCATGACTGAAGCCCACCTCCACACCGGAACGTCCTACCACCTACAGCCTGTACTAACCTCCAGTATCTACACCTACCTACCTAGTAGTACTAACGTTACCACCTAGGTACCTAAGTACTTGAGTATGTTACCTTAGTAAGTAATTGCCTACGGCAGCACTGAGTTGAGCACGTACGAAGCAGACCAAGGACTGCCAGTACCTGCTTCGCAGTAGACGCCGGCCGCCGCTCAGTCTCTCCCCGTCCGCTCCCTGCCTCAGTGGCCGGTGGCGGGATCCGCCCTGGCTCAAGCCCCAGCACTCCTCTCAGTTCCAAGGGAAAAGTCCTAATAAGTGGCATGAGGGTCCCTTCTGCCAATATCCGACTGCCAAGCCCAACGGCGAGGGGACCGTAGTTGCGCGGTGGCGCAAGAGCATGCACCCCATCTCCGAGTGTGCCATCCTGCAGGTAAGGTATCTGTCACCCATCTGACTACCGAGTACAGATACAATTTGATCTAGAAGCGCCCTTCTGTACACGGCATATATCTGTGTCTCGGACAGACAATGGCACGATACAAATCGCCAGCCCGCTGTTGAACCGACCACAGACTTGGCTATGCCTTTTATTGACCAGTCCAGGTCCTTCTAGTACCTCATCAGGTGGCCTTGACCAACCTTGTCATTCTTCACATAAGACATCCTCATTGCCCAATTGCTCGGGTCCATCACTGCGGACTAGTATCGTACACTTGGCCACGTACATGAAAGTCAAGTCCTAGATTGGAGGGCAGTTTTTCATTCCGAATTCTAGAGCCCCCATCAAATACTCGACCGCCTCCAAGCAGCCTCCCGAGTACTTGATCAATTTGCCTTGGACCAGGTTCAGCGGGAAGCAGTTTCGGTCCAACACTAGGCGTTGCTCCCAATCACTCTTTGTCCCAGTGCTGGTGTCTCTATATCTGTTGCCGTGGCCTGTAATTCAGTGCCCAAAATTCCCACTTCCAAAGACTCCTGGCTGATAGGCCCTTTTATACCCGCAACCCAAAGACGACCACCATGTCCAACGCCATGCAAGTGCACAGTCCTTTCATGATTGCAAGCCGATTGGAAGAGAATCTTGCCAAGCCTCCGAGGGTGGGCTCGTCGCGCGTTACTTGGCTTCGTTCGGGAGAGGGGCACGTCGACGCCTCATTGTCGCTTTTCGAGCGTCCAATTGATCAAACACCCGGGTCCCAGTCTAAATAGGCTTGATCTTGAAGTGCAATGCAATCAAGCTGAAAACAAGTGCTTTCAGGTCTTGCACGAGGTAGTAGAACACGCGAAGGCCTTCAGGGTCGGCGGATTCGGTCACATCTACGAGCGAGCCTATCTTGGCCGTCTGTACACAGATCAGTGGTGGTTGCACAAAGGCCCTCGGCGGGACATACCTCAAAGGATATATGCTCATTTCCCAGTCGAATCTCCAGCTCCTGCCGCCCATCTTTGTTCTTCTGCGGCCACTTCGAATCGTCTTCCCTGTTTTGGGTGTTAAAAGCCATTTGGCGCTTCGCCAGGGGAATTTTTGCTCACTTAATGATCTCGCTCGACGTAATGATGCGCTTGATCTCGTCGACTATGATAGAACTGACGCACACTATTCTCGCTGATCAGCGTTGACTTGCGCATATTGGCGTTGAATCACATCCTCACTCTCTTTCCTAATCAAGCTGTCATTGCGGTAGTTGGAGTTGTTTGCATATCTTGCGACAGCGCTACGGCCGTCTCCCACAACGCGAAAGTCGAATTCTGGTCACAACAGAGTTAGGGCCTGAGAAGGCGGCTGAAGAGTCGAGATGCGACGAACCGAGAAACTCATGGCCGAAACGACCCATGTGCCCCGAACTGGCACGACATTAGCGTATATGGCGAGGGAGGACAGGTCGATCCAACGTACTAGTATCGGATGTAGAACGGTTCGTTTGTCGCAGGCATGGCGGTTCGTGAGGCCGATCTCGTGCCGGACCTTGCTGTCGGTCGTTTGAGCTGCAAAGTGGTGGCGGGTCGCAAGAGTAGGAGGGACGTCAGTGCAGCCTTAGCTAAGCGAGTGGATCCAGTCTAGGTAGCCAAGCAGTGGAGGGACGTGCCTGGAGCTCCAGCAAGGCAGCCCAGCCCAGGGAGAGATGGAGAAACGACATTGGAGAGGGTCCCGCACCAAAGGGGGGGGAGGGGACCACCCCTTGCACGTGACTCGCTCAGCTCGCATCGTTGGTGCCACCTGTTCTGGCACTGACGGCGACGGACAGGGCCAGATCATCTCCTAAAGGTTGTCTGTCTGTTGACCGAAGCTCTTCGTCACCCCAGAGAGCTGGCTAACACAACAATCTTTCGGTCATCAAGGACTGGCATACTGCCAAATCCCTCCTGCGACGCCGAATGGGCCCGATACGCCCTTGTTCCTCGTGAAAGCTCCCCTCCTCCACGGTGTTCCCGCCCTCTTGGGTCCGACCCCTGAACCTACCTCCGTCTATCTGCTCGAGTCGACGATACGCCAGAAGCCGTTTGCCTCGAAGAGTTGATTCCAACACCGGCCCATCCTCGAGCATAGCAGAGCCGCTGCCAGTCTCTCTCGACCATGTCTGGCTTCCTTGAGAATGCCTACAGCCTGGTCCACCAGGACAATGCGGCCGACGTGCCGTCCGTCTCGGACCTGCGCATGCAGCTGGAGAAGGGCACCGACGAAACCAAGGTTGAGACCATGAAGCGCATATTGACCGTCATGCTGAACGGCGACCCAATGCCCACGCTGCTCATGCACATCATCCGATTCGTCATGCCCTCCAAGTACAAGCCACTCAAGAAGCTTTTGTACTTCTACTACGAGATATGTCCCAAGCTGGACTCGAGCGGCAAACTCAAGCAGGAAATGATTCTGGTTTGGTAGGCGACTCTCATTCGCCCCATGGAATCTTTGCGGCGGCTAACCTGAACGCTCACACTTAGCAACGGCATCCGGAACGACCTCCAGCACCCCAACGAGTATATTCGAGGCAACACACTGCGCTTCCTTTGCAAGCTGCGCGAACCGGAACTGATCGAGCCGCTACTCTCGTCGGCTAGATCCTGCCTCGAGCATAGACATGCATACGTACGCAAGAACGCTGTATTCGCCATCTCCTCGATTCACCTGCACTCCCCGTCCCTCATCCCCGATGCGGCCGAGCTCATCGCGACTTTCCTCGAGGGCGAGACGGATGCCACATGCAAACGAAATGCCTTCGCTGCATTGGCGAGCATCAATCATGACGCGGCTTTGCTGTATCTGAGCTCCGTATTTGACGGCATCCCGAACGCCGAGGAGCTCCTCCAGCTGGTTGAGCTAGAGTTCATCCGTAAGGATGCCGTGCAGAACTCACAAAACAAGGCACGGTATTTGCGGTTGATCTTCGATTTGCTGGAGGCTGGTGCCTCGACTGTGGTGTACGAGGCGGCCTCTTCCTTGACGGCTCTGACCAACAACCCCGTTGCCGTCAAGGCCGCTGCCGCCAAATTCATCGAGCTGAGTATCAAGGAGGCAGACAACAACGTCAAGCTCATCGTTCTGGACCGGGTGGACCAGTTACGCAAGAAGAACGAAGGCATCTTGGATGATTTAACCATGGAAATCCTGCGCGTCCTTTCCAGCACAGACATTGATGTGCGAAAGAAGGCCCTTGGGCTTGCGTTGGACATGGTGTCGAGCAAGAATGTTGAAGAGGTCGTCCTGCTCCTGAAGAAGGAGCTTGCGAAGACTGTCGATCAGGAGTATGAGAAGAATGCAGAGTACCGCTCTCTTCTCATTCACTCTATCCACCAATGCGCCATCAAGTTCTCAGAGGTTGCCGCCAGTGTCGTGGAACTCTTGATGGATTTCATCACAGACTTCAACAACGCCTCTGCTGTCGACGTAATCAATTTTGTCAAAGAGGTTGTCGAGAAATTCCCCGCTCTGCGCAAGACTATTGTCGAGCGACTCGTGGCGACTCTCAGTGAGGTACGCGCCGGCAAAGTCTACCGAGGAATTATGTGGATCATCGGCGAATATTCCCTTGAGGAGAAGGACATTCGGGACGCTTGGAAGAGGATACGTGCCAGTCTGGGCGAGATTCCGATTCTTGCCTCGGAACAGCGATTGCTCGAGGAGCAAGACAGTGAGGACAAGCCCGAGGAACAGGTCAATGGCCACTCAAAACCCTCGCAACCTAGCGGGTCGCGAAAGGTCTTGGCAGACGGCACATATGCTACTGAGACGGCACTTACCAGCCAGTCGTCCGCTGCTGCCAAGTTGGAAGCCGTCAAGGCCGCCCAGAAGCCGCCACTGCGACAGCTGATTCTCGACGGAGACTACTACTTGGCTACTGTCCTCTCAGCTACACTGGTGAAGCTTGTCATGCGCCACTCGGAGATCTCGGCCGACAAGGCGCGAACTAATGCACTGAGAGCCGAGGCAATGCTCATCATGATTTCGGTTTTGCGTGTCGGCCAGTCTCAATTCGTCAAGGCGCCGATCGATGAGGACTCCGTGGATCGTATCATGTCTTGCGTGCGGTCTCTGGCCGAGTTTCAAGAGAAGAAGGATTTGGAAACGGTTTGGCTGGACGACACCAGAAAGGCATTCCGGGCCATGGTTCAGGTCGAGGAGAAGAAGCGCGCGGCCAAGGAGGCATACGAGAGAGCGAAGACTGCCGTGCAGGTTGACGACGTTGTTCAAATCAGGCAACTCTCCAAAAAGAACGCCACCGATGGCCTCGACGAGATGGAGGTTGACCTGGAGAGAGCAACGGGAGGCGAGTCAACAACGGAGGACCTCAGCTCGAAACTCAGCCGCGTCGTGCAGCTGACCGGCTTCTCCGACCCCGTATATGCCGAGGCCTACGTTAAGGTGCACCAGTTTGATATTGTCCTCGACGTCCTGCTGGTGAATCAAACTACCGAGACCCTTCAAAACCTGTCGGTCGAGTTTGCAACGCTCGGCGACCTCAAGGTGGTGGAGCGGCCGACAACTCAGAACCTTGGGCCTCACGACTTCCATAACGTGCAATGCACCATCAAGGTTTCGTCGACCGACACCGGTGTCATCTTCGGAAACGTGGTGTATGACGGCGCCCACTCAACCGACACCAATGTTGTCATCCTGAACGACCTGCACGTAGATATCATGGACTATATCCAGCCGGCGACCTGCACAGAAACCCAGTTCCGCACCATGTGGACTGAGTTTGAATGGGAGAATAAGGTCAACATCAACTCGAAGGCGAAGTCGTTGCGTGATTTCTTGGAGCAGCTGAAGGCGTGTACCAACATGAACTGCCTGACCCCCGAAGCTAGCCTGAAGGGGGACTGCCAGTTCCTGAGCGCCAACCTGTACGCCCGCAGCGTCTTTGGTATTACTGCCCTGTCCCTCACTACGAAAATTGCAACTAACCCGTGCATAGGTGAGGATGCGCTCGCCAACCTGAGCATCGAGAAGGAGGGCGAAGACGGGCCCATCACAGGCTTTGTCCGTATCCGAAGTCGATCGCAGGGCCTCGCGCTTAGCTTGGGCTCTCTCAAGGGACTTAACAAAATTGGTTCTTCGTGAAGGGCTGATCTGGACCTTGGGCGTGTCGGCCCACTCTGGACGGTAGCCCGGTAATTTGTGCGCGGGAAATCATAGTGCTCATACACACAGGCCAAGATGGGAAGCAGTGGTGGAGAAGTAGTTTCCGGCAGTCATGCTCTGCCTGCGGCGGGATTACCCCGGTTCTTGAACGATGCAGGAGTCATGCTGCGAGGACGCAATGCTGAAAATTAGAAAGGGAAACCCATGAGATTATGGGAAAGGTCGACGGGAAGCGGGGTGGGAGACAGGGAGGGCAAAAAGGCCGGATGGTAGACGACGTATCTGAGACCACGACTTTTTGGTAGTGTTTCGTCCTCAGATGCATGCATCGAACTGTTGACACACCTTTCTGCCACTAAGTGTGAAGCCATCCGGCCATGTTTCGTCTCACAGCCTGCCCTGGGCGAGCACCACGTCGACTCGATGGAGCTATTTAGCTAGGAAGAGGAATGGTTCGGGGTATATTAAAAGACAAGCAGACCAATACCCAGGACAAAACGACCAGCAAGCAGCCCCCAACTCCTAGAGGTGCGGGCACTCCACGCACATGTTGAAATTGAAGCACAAACAAAATGAGGGGCCGTATATGGTATTCGCCCATGGTGAAGTAACGCTCAGAAGACCCAACAACAAACACTCCGATGCACAAACAAAAAACTGCACAGAGTTGCAGAGGTCGCGGCGCAGGCCGTGCGGCGAATGTGCCGCTTAGAGCCAGTATGATCCAACGTAAAGAGAAGGCCAGGGGGCGACACGGGCATTATGGTGCGCTGCCCCGTGTGGCATGCAACGACGCTATCGGTTGAAGACAAGGGCGTTGAGGATATGATCTGCTTGCCAGCCCTGGTCCTGGAGAGACATGCCCTCCTTGAGCATCTTGCCCATGTACGCTATGCGGATCTTCTTGGTGGAAGGAGTCTGCGAAGGAAACGTTGCATTAGCTGAATGGGAATGTGGCGCCGTCGACCAAAGCGCGCATGGCGTTGGTATGGTCTCATAGGTTCATATGTGCTCTCTTACCGCTGATTCTGATGCGATGGTCCGTATGACGCTTCGAACTGGATCCGTTTTGGCGACCGACACATCGATGTCTCGACCCGAGTCACTCAGTCGCGCTCGAACCCTTATTTGTTCCCGCGCGTCGAGCACACGTTTGCCTTTCTCCTCTCGCCTTCTCTCGGCGTCATCCACAGGCACGTCGTTGATATCGGCCCCGATAGTCTCTCCAGCACTTGTAGGCAGCTCGGCGTCCTTGCCATCAGGGTCGCTGTCGTCGGCGAGGTTGGTTGGGTCGGCGACGACCCACTGGGGCAGCTGGTAATAGTTCCCGAGCGAGTCATAGACGCCGTTGGCAAGGTCGCCCGTGGGCAAAGAGATTTCGGCGGCGGACAGAATCGATTGCGCGGTGCCGAGGCCATTGAGGCCGTCGTCGTTGGAGTCTTCGGTGGCAGGATCCCACAAGACCTGCAGGGCCGCGTGAATCGTCTGCCATATCTCCGCGCGGCCCGTGACCCTAGTGTCGAAAAACTCGGCGCGCTCCTTGTCTAGGCCTCGGCGTGTCCACCTGCGATCTTTGGAGGCCCATTCATGTTGGCGTAAGGGCTTATTGATGTGCTGATCGAGCGGACCCTGGTCTCGGCGGCGGCGGCGATGGTGAGAGGGTGGGACGGGCTGGGATACGCCATGGCTAGCAGCCTGGATGCCGTCTGGAAGCGTCAGGGGTGGAGGGTTGATGTGTCGGGCGGAGGAATTAGGGGCGCCGCCTGGATACGGCGAGTTCGGGCCCGAGGATCGAGAAAAGCAGCACCCCTGCGAAATGTTGAAAAAGAGTCGTTAGCTCAACGGCCGACGCATCACCGAGGACTCGGGGCGATCTCTATGCACCCTTGTCTACAAATCAACGGCTGGGCGTACGTACCATAGCGCGAGAGGCGGCGTCGCCAGCGGCGGGGGAGGAGGCGAGAGTCCAATGTATGTCGCAAAGATGGGGGACCGTTGATGCGCTGCGAGAAAGACGGGGCGTGTTGTCACGGCCAGTCCATTCCAACCTTAAGGTATCGGATAGATGATATCGTCGAAACGTGGGGCTGGAAGGCGGCAGTGAAGTGATGGTTCACCGCGATACCAGTACGAGCACTCGATGCACCAGGCTCTGTCGCAGAAGATGACGGTCTAGGCAGTGGTTGCGGCGAATGCGCATGCGCTCGCGAAGATGCGACAAGTGAAGCCGGGCGAGGAAATGAGCTTACGACCGTCGACAAGGCATGAGAATGCGAAGTATAACGAGAGAGTGCCCGGGAAGGCAGGCCGATGGACGAGGTGAAGCTGGCAGGCGGCAGATGGAGAGCCGGCGCGAGGCGGAGGAGGGGGCGTTCGAGATGGGCGTGACGCCGACGACCGGCTGCGGCAAGGTTCCGAAGAGGGTGTTTTGAGGCCAAAGGGTCGAGGGTTAGAGGTGGGGGGGGGGGCGGAGGAGGAGGTAACAAGTGAAGTTGAGGTGGTAGTTGGAGCTCCGTCAATGTCTCCCACCTTAAAGTGGTGTCACCGGGGCGGGCGCCCGTTTGCATGGCCCACTTGACAACCCTGAGGTATTAACACCAGGAGACCTGGCGTCCTAGGTTGTACGTACTGGGGGGGCGGACCCCCCACCGACTATACCCCAGGTGCCTCGTGCCAACCGTGGTTGGAGAAGTTCCTGGCAGGAGTGGAGCCAGGCAGAGTACATGGCTCGTTACCATCTACGTTAACTAACCACTAGACCTAGTACTAACCTCAAGTACCTAATCTACGACCCAAGCATTCATCCAGAGTTGCCCTCGAGGAGCCAGCCAGCAGTGCCTAGATGCTTCAATCGATACAGTATAAGTAATGTAGGTTGGTGGATGTCTAGTGCCTGTAGTATGTAGTAGCCCGTGGACGCTGAGGCTCGTTAGTGTAGCAGATTCTACAGTTGTAGCTCGGCACATCTAGGGATTCGAAATGGCGATTCGGCTTGAGTGAGCAACTGTAGATTGCGAGGAGTATGCCATGCCGCCGTGCACGGGACGCATACCATAGCCGTCAGGACAAGCCGGCATGCATTCGAGCGTCCCAGTGCATGGAAACCTATGCTATCGGCGACAGCGACTACGAGCGACGATGCCGCGTTACGGACCATGCGAGATCGGGAGACGAGCTGGGGACGCGCTCTGGATCAACGAAGTGTGGCGAAGCTTCGCCTGTGACGTTGTCGTCAGCATCTGTCTGGCCAGGAGGGAGAGAACCTACGCACCCTGGCATTCGAGCTTGGGGCTCCCCGACGCCTCCAGGCCGAGACGCTGGCCGTGTCTCCAAGGTGAAGCTCGCCTTTGTGCGCTTCAATGGGCTAGGCAGGCTGGCTCATCAGGCGGCCTACTAATGAGCAATGCCAGCGCCGCCAGCTGCTCGCGAAGGTGATGAGCAGCGCAGGGCGGAGCTGTGGGGCGACTGG
Organism: Purpureocillium takamizusanense; assembly: GCF_022605165.1. Taxonomy (NCBI): domain Eukaryota; kingdom Fungi; phylum Ascomycota; class Sordariomycetes; order Hypocreales; family Ophiocordycipitaceae; genus Purpureocillium; species Purpureocillium takamizusanense. The sequence goes on from NC_063071.1 coordinate 2,539,506, forward strand.
CTCCGGCAGCACCCGCCGCTGCCCGAGGCCGAAGCCGAAGCTGAGGGGGAGGAACCGGAAGTGGCAGCAAGGGCGGTGGGAGGACGAAGAAGCAGGCTTGCTTCTTTTCTTCCGCGACGGGCGACGGGCCCTGCGTGATGTCGCCACCGTGGGACGGGAGGTCGAGCAAGGCACGGCCGGTCCTTTGTACGAGCAGACAGACGTGTCAATAGTCATGCCACTGTCATGCCACCAAAACAGATGGCGTGTCGGCGGCGCAACAGCGATGGAGGGAGGGGAGAGAGGGCCGGCATGCCGGGTCCAGCCGAGGGTCAATGATTGAGTGGGAGAGAGGGTGTGCCGGGGGGGGGGGGCCCAAGGTGGGCTTGGCTCCTTTGGACACGAGTGCGGGGGGCCCCGCCCTTTGGCCCCGTGGGAAAATGAAGGATGAAATTATTCCGGGGGGGGAGAGGGGGGACCAGGCTTCTTCACATGATGATCTTGATGCCCGGACTGGAAAGCTCTCTGCCGCCTGGCTGGCTGCTTGCTTGCTTGCTCGCTCGCTCGCTCGTGGTCTTGTCTTGCACCCGCCAATGGCCGGGCAAAGGTAAGGACTTCACGCCAAGGCACAGTGGTAGTACCTGCCTGTAGTATGTGCCTACTTTTGTATGTTGCTGCATTGAACTCTCTTTCCCTGCCTGGGCTGGGATCCGACACGTATTGTAGCAACGTGCTCACCGGGTCACGAGTACTAACAGACCTACCTACAGTATGCAGTATTAGTAGTACTAACTTACTAAAATAAAGTCCCACCCCGGACTGTGATGCCCCAACTCACACACCCCTCCTGTTTCGCACCTGCCTTCGTTACCTCGCCTTATTATTACGTACCTACAGTAAGTACCTTGCTTGCCCAAAGCTACAAAACTACCTCAGTACCTCCGAGCAACCGACCAAGTTGGGTACCTTACCTACCTTAGGTACCTAAGGTTCTTACCCTTGGTCCTGCTGCCACTCTTCAGACAGCTGCTCCCCTCTGCCACTACCTACTTCGTATCATCCTTCCATTCATCTCCTACCATCTTCACCTTCTTCACCACAAAGACCAGCAGCCTCTCTCGTCTGGAAGCCATCGCTCACTGCGGTCTGGTCCGTGGTAGCAGACGGTTGGCTAAGCATAACATCGTTGTCCTTGCTCATCGCTCGTCGTCGGCACCCCCTGCGTCCACACAACCGCCGCCGCCAGCCCCCATCCGCGACTCTCAGGACGCCTTCGCCATCATCATGTACCGCGCCCCCAGGAGCTTCTCGACCTCGGCCAGAGTGCATCCCAGCTTCCTTCCTCACCTGCGCCACTCTCGCCACATGCCATTTCGCTGGTACGCCCGTCTTGTCCCGCCCTCACCTATTCTACCCCTTTCCTCCTCTCTTCTCCATGCCCTGCGTTCCGTCATTCTCGAAACATGTGAGCAGAAGCGTTGAGAACGAGCAGGCGCATGTCGGCTGGGAGGGCTATTTCTCTGCGATGGCACAAGCAAGAATGTCCGCATGCGTTTGTTGTGTGTGAGAGTGAGAGTTGGAGTGAGGGGCTTCGTGTAATACTGCCCAGACTTACCATTTGTTTTGCACGCACAGGCTCAAACCCATACTTGTCGTCTCCATGATCGGCCTAGCCGCAAAGACCTACGTCGAAGTCGCCGGGAGGCGTCGTGACGCTCGGCTGCTCGCCGCTGAGCGCGACGCTGCCGAGCAGCAGCGCCGCGACAATGCCCTCATGGACGTCTACGGCGACCGTTCCAGTCTCGATGCCCTGGAGAAAGCCGTCGAGTTCTATGAGAAGCGGCGCTGACAGCTGGCCGCTACGCCGACCGCAAAATCAACCTGCCCGTGCCCGAGCATTACAAGGGCGGCAAACCGCTCACCAGACGGCTGGAACTGTTGAGACGGATAGCAATATGAAAAGGCATTTCCAATTGGCGTTTGGGAGAGCATCGGCATATATAGGGTAGCCATGGCAGGCAGGAAGGATAAGGCGTTTTTGTTTTCTCTCGGACCTTTCAGGTCACGTATCTGGTGCTTCTTGTTCATTCACCCTGAACGGACCGGAATCTCTCCCCATCTTGATATTGTCATTGACTAAACGTTTTGGAGGGACAGTAGGAGAAAGATGAGCTTGGTAAAGCGTATGGAGACTATTTCACACAAATCAGCTTGTTGTGCTGTCACGGTGGTCCAAAACTCTAGCATACGAGAATGTGACCCGGTTTCCCATACCGACCCGAGGAGAGTTGCGCGCCGGCTCCGTCCTCTCGAGTTTATCTTGCACCTTCATCCTTGAGCCAGCTCTCTTCGGGTCACTTCAACATAGGAGCTTACGGCAGCTCACAGAACAAGCGAGGCGACTACCGCCAGGGTGACGGCCGACCAGCCCAGGAATGCGACAGCGCGAGTCGTCGAGCCGCTGGCCGCGTCCTTGGCATTGGGCATGACACAAGCCATCTCCGCCCAAGGCGCCTTGTCCGAGTCGCCTGACGGCCCCCACAAGGTCATGACGGCCATGGGCAGGCCCGCGGCTGTCTTAAACGCCTCCTTGGCGGCCCCATCGTGACGGCGGAAGAAGGTTGCATTGCTGCTCAGGACGGACGGCATGTCCTTTGCTGCCACGAGGGAAGGAGAAGAAACGTCAGCCAAATATGCAGATAACTAAAACGATAACAACAACTTGGGCCTGCCGTAGGGGATATAAGAAGGGAAGAAGAATCCAAAAGGGAAGGGCCTCCCCTCACCGGACAGCGACAAGGCCATGGCCGTCTGGCAGGCACGCGGGCTTGGTGTCAAACGCCGGACACGAGTCCCTGGCGTAGCTCGCCGCGGCGTCCTTGGACAGCTGATCGACGCACTCGTCGGCGACGAGGCCCCTGCAGCTGGGCGTCTTGCCGCTGTCCCAGCGGGAGGCGCTCGAGGGCTTGACGTCGAAGGCGTAGACGCACAGGTGCCAGGTGTCGCTCACGTTATTGTTGTTGTTGTTGATGTTGTTGTTGTTATCGTCGTTGGCGAGCTCGCGGCCCGCCGGCGGGGCCAGCGACATGACGGTGGCCGTCTTGCCGCCGTTGCCGTCGAGCGCTCCGTCCCTGACGCCAATCTTGAGCCGCCACCTTCCTGCGCGGCGCCCGGGTACGCCCTCGTCACGTCGAAGCCCGTCAGGTTGGCCGTGCTGCTGTTGGTGGGCGAGTCGAGGACCCTTTGCCACGTCTCGCTTGAAATGTCGCGCGCGTCGGGCCCGGCGTAGATGATCGTCTTGTCATCGTTGGCGGCCGCGCAGACCACGGCGGCGGCCGTCATGGTTATGGCTCCGGCTCGCATGCTGCTGGATAGCAACGTTGTTGGATGTGTCGAGAGCCTGTTCTTCCCTCTTGGTCGACGTTCGCGTCACCAGTCAGTCAGTCAGTCAGCCAGTGCCTGCTCGACCTCAGCCATGGCATGGCCGGCGGCTGGCAAAGGTTTGACTCGGGGGAGGCGGGGGGCAGCACTTACACGTACGTACCAAAGGGTGAAGTGACGGTCTGTCGGCGATGGCGTCAGGAGATGTCCACGGCGAGCACGATGACGCGCAGCACAAGACAAGTAATGACGAGGAGATAGACGGGGAAAGCAAATCCGAACCCCGAAGCAGGTACCAGTTCAATATAGCTGGAGACTTTGGAGCGGCAGTGCGACGAGCCCTCCCAGGGCGGACAAGCCGGGCTTATTTACCTCTTCACTCCCACCGGTAACTGCCCGCGCTGGCCGGATGCGATGACACGGAGCGTGGCAGCCACCTCGAAGATCCAGTTCAGGCACCCTTCCGCCCGTCTGGACGTCCACCCACCCCCCTACCCCCATTCTGCCTTGTCCTTCGATGACCTCGCTTCGCCTCGCCTCGCCGCCCTTCGCAGTACGGCTGGCCCGTGGTGGATGGGTGCACATGTACTACGCGAGCCGGGCTGCTGCCCTACCCTGCCTGCCCTGCAAACCTGCCCCGGTCGACGAGACACGTCCGCCCGACGACGAGCCAACATGTGCTATTCCATGGACGGTGATACGCCGAATAGGGGGTTCGGACAGGGCCAATCGATGCTGCCGCCGAGAAATTGGCACTTCCCAGCTCGTGTGGAGGACGACAAGCCATTAGGCTTGGCTGCAGCTGGCCCCGGGCGGGGGGCGGGGGGCAAAAGGTCCCTTGGGTATGTGCCCTCCTCTGCAGAGCCGCTGGTGATACTCCAGTTTGTATGTATATGAATAAATTGTCATCCACTCTCAGGTCGGGGGTGTGCTGCAATCGAATAATGGTGTCACACGCAACCAGCCGTCTGAGCAAATGCCAGGTCCATTCATGACCATGGCCGCTCTACGTAACTTGACTCGTCTCGATTTGTCCTACCCAGTATCTAGCTGACGTGCTAATTCCGTGCTCTGTATCAAGTGCTCTGTAGTACCGTGGTAACCAGTAGAGTCCGCAAGAAGGATTACCGGTTCGGTTCGTTGACGTCTGGGTTGATGTACTTCTCGTAGTGGCTAGACTTGTTCCGCTCAGCACGTAGCCCTGCCAAGATGAGACGTGCCCGCTGCCAGCATCCCGCAAGCCATGCCTCAGTGACAAGAGGCCCAAAGAGAGATCCCGTCCTTGTCTCGACCCAACTTGCGCCATTCCGGAGCAGCCCTCGCGTCGTCACAGATCTTGTCGTGCCGTGAGACGAGAATGCCAAAAAAAAAAAAGGGGGCAGAACTGGCGTTAGCAGAGTGCCAAACAGTGATGTTGGGGACGGAGACTCACCGAAACCCATAGCAAGACTTCAACCCAGCCTAACGCAGCTCATTCGTCAGTCAATCGCCGGGCCGGCGAGCTCTCTGCGCTTGATCTTTGAACGATGAGCATCCTGGTCGGCCAGCTTGCTCGCGAAGCCCTTGGATACGTGGGCCACAAAGTTCGGCGTATTCACCATTGCGTCCAAGATTTGCGTCCAAGCCTTGTAGTTCACACCATCACAGAAGTATTGGATCATGAGGTTGCCCAGTTCCCTTTGAGCGGTATGCTCCAGAATCAAGGCTTCGAATGCGTCGGCGAAGTCCTGCGTGGTCATCTTCTGCAGCGTAATGTCATTCCCGGTTCGGAAGAGCGTCCGATGGGCGTCCCCAATCGCTACCTTGAGACACTGGGTCATGAATTTGCCCATTTCTCTGCTCAGAAACCGATCGCACAGTTTCAAGACCTCGACAAAGTCTCGCATGTGGTTTTTGGGATGCTGTGACTCAGGGTTTGCCAAGGGTTTCGGTGGTGTATGCCGCACGATGGTCGCGAAGCTGGCAGCCAGACCAATATAAAATCCCATGTACTTGGGGTCGATGTCGTCGAACACGACCTTGTTGTTGGAGGCTTCCTTGAAGCCGGGCTTGTTAAGGCACGTGTCGAAGTATTCGGAGCTCTTCGTGAGGACGCTCTTGTGCACAACAAAAACCTCTTGCTTGACCACGATGTCGATAGAAGCTGCATTACTCCTGTGACAGTCAGCCAGTGAAAGGAAAAGAAAAAGGGAGGGGGTAAGTCAAAGAGTGCCCTGGCGCTGGAACTTTGAGCATAAAGGCCACGCTCCTTTGGAGTCCCCGAGAAGCAGGAAGCGTCGTTTGGGAATGACGGGTAGCGATAAGGAAACATGACTGAGCAAATGAAGAAAAAAAGATAACATTAACAACGTACTTGACGAGCCAGCAGGTGCGATAGTCTGCGAGAAGAACTGAAGGCGTTCGTGGCTCCGCGTTAGCCTTGGGCTTCTTACGTTGGACAGGCATCGGTGCTGGAGTCTCGACCGTCGTGCAATTGAGACGGATAAGGAGGGCCTGGGAGAGCTGCGGAAGGGCAGGGCAGTGGAGGTCGTGCTCTTGGCCAGTCCTGCCAAAGCTCGCTTTCTCTCGGCACAGACAGAAGGGCGTAGTGAAAGCGTCGGCGGGGTGGTGGTGAAGGTGGCGGGTGAACAAGAAGTGGAGGAGAATGATGAGGTGGTGATGGTGAGAAGAACGCGTCAAGTTGCTTGCTGTTGCCAAAGTTGGGAAGAAGATAGAACCCCGGGGAGGAACAAGTGCTGCGCAGGTGTGAGCGGAGAGGGCATGGCCATGTAAAAAGCGAGTAGCGCTGGGTGTAGGACGCTGGCAGCTGTCCGCACTTGGGTCCATTCAAGGTCGAGTTTCTCCGGCAACTGGCCGCACAGGGCTGGGTGGCACGCGTGCGAGAGCACAACATCTTGAGGCCTGCCGTAAAATTGAAACAGTCGTATCGAAGGATGAAGCTGCGCTGCTCCGCGCGCGGTTTGTTCGCCTCAGCGGGCCTTGGGCCTGCGTATCACCACCCTCTCCTGCTCGCGCTCCCAGCCAACGCCATCGTTTGCCTTGAGATCGTGCCAAGTTGAGCCCGTCATGCGCTCGAGAAACTCCATGTCGACGGACAGGTACGTCTTGCCAATGCTCTTGAGCGCGTGCATCCGTACATCGGCCTCGGCCCACTCCATGACGCGCGCCTTGTGCCCGTCCACGGCTCGTTTGACCCGGAAGAAGAGGAGCGAGTTGTCGTGCACCAGCGCGGCCAGCGCGGCGCAGACTTTGGCGTCCCGCAGGTTGTACCGCTGTCGCAGCGCGAATGCCTCGGTCAGCTGTCGCCGCCGACAGGCCGTGTCGAGAACCAGATAGCCGACGACCTCGTACAGCTCCACCGACGTGAGGGGCTGCTGTGGGTGAAGGGCGCGCAGAAGGTGCAAGATGGCCGGGTGGTAAGACTCGGGTTGCTTTGCGAGGACTGACAGGCGGATGCAAAAGAGGTACGCCTGGACGGCGAAGTCGTCGCCCCGCTTCGAGGCCACGATGCCCTCGCGAAGCTTGCGTAGCGCCGCCATGACATCCGACAGAGCTTTGGTGTTTGCCGGGTTCTCGAGGGCTTCCACCGACGCGCTCGTCGGCACCGCCCGTGATGCCGCGGACTCACCAATGGCTAGAGAGGAGAACCGGCGAAGAAGCTCGTCGCGTTGGCCCGCATCGGAGCAGAATGTCATGTACCGCTCCACGATCTTGGTGTAATACCTTTCCTGCGTCTTGAAGTCGAGGAGCCTCGAGCACCACCAGCGTCAGCGCTTGGGCAGAATAGGCCATGATGCATCTCATGTCCAGCGTGCGACGCGCCGGCGAACCTACCGCGTGTCTCCCTTGGAGGGCAGACCAATGCTCTCGAGGGGATCCTGCTCGACGGGCTTGAGCCTCCCCCACGGCCCCGAAGGGGCCTTGGTGCCTCTGTTTGGCATCACCTCTCACTCAGCTGCCAGCGGCCACCATGCCTGCATGCGCGCCCGTGTACAGAGGTAAAATTTGCGGTCAATGCGGTTTGGCGGCGTGGTCTACCGTTTTGACGTGCGAGTCGGGGCGGCGTCGATGAGAGTTTGCGGTTGCAGTGATGGACTCGCCCGCCTCACTGACTGGTAGTACCTACCTTACCAAGGCAACGCCCGTTGATGTTGGCGGTAACTCAGGTACGTTAGGTATTGCGCGTTACGAGCCGGAGCGAACAGTACCTTAGGTAGCACCTGCTTCCCTGGACTTGATCTAATGGCGGCGCCCCACGGGAATTGATAAATACCTAGGTACCGATCAGGTACCTAACTTTAGTACTGGGGTTGACCGAGCTGATGATACCTGCCAAAGTCCCAGGCAGGCGGTCGGAAATGCACCGCTAGACAACTTCACACGCACCAACAACGCGTACTTTCATTGCCTTGAAGCCGGCCACATCAGACTGCTGATATGGCTACCGACCTAATTTAAACGGCCATGTTGATGGGCGCGTTAGACTACAAGACATACAAAGTAGAACACCGCTCCATCGTGACCAACGAGCCTGTCCGCCTTGTCTAAGGCAATTGACTGCGCCATGTTATACTGTCTAGGTTTCCTATGCCTTCATCGCCACATGCATACTTCCACGCAACCATGGGTATCACAACACGCGCTTCCCTCTACCGCGAGCTCCACGCCTCAAACAGCGGCAACAGCAACAATGACAAACATGCGCGACCCATCAGGCGTGAAGCCTTTCCGCCACCGTGACGGTGTCCCAGTTGGATGGGCCAAGTGCCTCATAGCCGCCTCGCTTCGAAATCACGCGGCCAAGTCCTTGATGCACTTCAGCTTGAAAGGGGCCAAAAGACATCCTCTCGCCGTCAATGCTGATGTACCCGTCGTCCTGATCCCGCGGGATAATGCGGTAGGCTGAGATCTTCTTGTATGCGACATGCGGGCTGTCGAAGAACTTGCCCGATTCGACTGACATGAGCGTCTTGGTTGCCGTGACCGGAGATAGATCGCCGTTCATCGTCACCAGATCCATGCAGCCGTCTGATGCCACTGCAGCCGAGAAGAAGTTGAGATCCGGGGCCATGTAGGCCATCTGCATCGTCTCTTTTTAGCCAAGGGGAGGTGGGCGAGAGGGTTATGGTAGATGACTCACGTTTCCGCAATAAAAGTTGCCAATCTTGTCGTAGGACACCAGCTCCCAGCCCTCGGGCAGAGCATCCTCAACCGTCCCATACTTCAGGGGTGGCAGGCCCTCACCATCATGGCTGTCGGGTGTCAGAAACGTTTTCCGGAGGCTCGCGTCACTGGCATGGCGCTTGTAGTGCTCCTTGACTTCGTCCTTTTGCTCTGCTTCGACCTTGACTGCTAGGTCGCATGGATAGCACTTTTGGCGGAAGATTCTCGTGATGACACCAAAGTCGAAACGCTTGCTGCCCATCCACCGCAGGTACTCGGTGCCCAGGTCACTCTCCGCGATGATACCGAGTGACTGGGACAGAAACGACATCAGGCGCCGATCACCCTGGGTGATGGAAACGAGGTCCAGAGGCGTCACGACTCCCTTGATGATTGCAAGGGCGGCAAGGGCAGGACGGTGGGAGCCGTACAGGTTGCAGGCCATGGCGTTGCCCGAACCGCAAGGAATGTGGCTGACGGCGATCTTGGAAAGGGCCCTCTTGGCATCGGGGCGCTTGGCTAGGCCGTTGAAGATCTCGTGTGGCGTCCCGTCGCCTGAACAGGCCACGATGGTATCATACTTGTCAATGTCCATATTTTCGACCAGGCTGACGGCTTCGCCCCCCTTGGACAGCACTATGTCATCGATGTGCATCCGAGCGGCCTCAAAGAGCGGCTTTGCGTACTTCTCCCACTTGCGCAACCCCCCTCCGGGTCCTGAATGGGGGTTGATGAGCACATACGCTCGCTTCTGCGGCTGAGCATCGCCATACGCCCGGGAAATGAGGGTGGAAGCAAAGTCCTTGGGCGTAACTCCATCAACAGGAGGCTCATCCGACCCGTCGAGGTCAAAGGTCCACGTTTCGAGTTTGATGGAGGTCTTGGAGGGTTGCGCTGCGTAACTAATCTGGAGCTGGTGACCGGTGGCGTCGGCCCAAAGGATGTTGTAGAGCGGAACCAGTCTGTTCCCGGACGCATCTGCGAGTGTGTGGCGCATGCATGAGCGGCTTGTCCTGCATATACAGTATACTTGATCGGATACATGCAATTACCTGTAGCTATGAAGCAGCACGCAGAAGTCCTCGGCTGCCTCTCCTTGGCTGCTGTTTAAGGAAGGCCCGTGTCAGCCAACGGCACCCAAGGACAACCTCGCCCGCAACCGAGCACTCCATCGTGAGTGATAGCAAGACGAGACATACCGGATATGACGAGGTGCTTCTCGGCAACGGCCAGCGTCCCGCCGCCAGGGAGCAAGAGACGCGCGGCGGCGGAGCCATTGCGTGAGGAGCCATTCTCGCCGTTGGTCGTCGGGCTCACGTGTCCATTGCGGCCATTGACGGCGGAGGCAGGCTGCTGGGTGTCCATGAGGGAAGGCTATCACATGCGTCGCGTGATGCAGTGCGCCGCGACAAACGTGTGCTGGCTCGGGGGAGCTGCGTGGTGGCTGGCGGGTTGCACAGGGCGGCTGCGATGGGGGCGGTCGGGCGGCCCAAGGAGAAAGGGGACAGACAGGAAAAAAGCAAGGGTTCGCGGAGGCAATGGAAGGTGAGGTAGGAACAGAAACGGACGCCCCAGGCAGAATGGCAGGCAGGCAAGGTCTGAAGCGCGGCAGGCGGAATGGAAAGGGGAGGCTAGGCGGCGCACGCTCACACGTGCCCGTCCGTACTCTTGAATGCGACCCCGAGAGACAGGCCAGGTAGCCAGATGCCAAGGCAGAGGACGGAGGACAAGGCGAAAGACAACCTTGAAAGTCGAAGATGCCAGGCTAGAAGGATGATGGATGGATGGATGTTGAGGGCTTCGCGTTGTCGGCCGCCAATCTGGAGCCCGCACCGGCTACCAGGCCTTCCTGGATACCTGCGGGAGGTAGTACCGGGTATACGTACGCGGTTTGCTGGAGCTAACTTAGGCAAGGTACCTTTATTATACACGACAGCGCTGACGACTTACTACTAGGTAGGGGCCCTAACGTTGGTCGGGGCTCCTCTTGGTGGTGGTGGTGGGGAGCTCCGAGTTTCTTGTTTGACAGGTACGTACTTACACCTACCTAGCAGAACTAAATACCTAAGTACCTACTAACCGACCTAAATCTTTGGGACCCTGGGGTAACCAACCTGGAAGGCACGGATACGTCCCTGCCACGACCGAACAAACGACATTGGCACCGCCCGCGGAGACGCAGCGCATGATGCACCACCCAACTGGGTGGTCTGCGGGCAGTACCTTCAACGGGCTCGAGATGGGGCTAAAATCGCAGAAGCCGACGTCGTCGCTGCGCCTCTGTCGACAACGGCCGCGCCTGGGCCGCTCGGTGGTATGTGCCAAGTTGGGTTGGACGCCCGCAACGATGCATCGGCCGGCCTGCAAATGTAGCTATGTAGTATAACTACTGTGCGGAAGTACAATGCATGCCCATCCCTGTTCACAGTCCACGGTGGCTTGTCACCGTTATCAACGTGGCCTGCAAAAGCACAGAACTAGGACTATTGATGCTATACTGTACTTCGTACTGGTAAGGTTAGTAGTATGGATAAAATAGGTTAGAAAGTCAGTAGAAAGTCAATACAGGGCACCTGGCACAAGAGCCGGTGGGCGCGCGCCTTGACCGCCGGACGGGCGACGGGGCCTCGGCTGCTCGGATAGACGCCCAGGGCCGCTGCGGGCGGACGACGCCCTGATGAACGCCCCCCACGAGGCTTCACTTGCAACCTAACCTAGTATCTCTAACCCACCAGCATATACGCCGCCAGCTCCGGTGAGGGTGCTCCCGCCCCGTGACACTGTCTTAACGTATGGGATGTATATTATATGTTTGTTTATTCTATTTGAGCGCCTTGCTACGATTCAATTGACGTAGATCGGAAGCAGATCTTGGTGGGTTTTGCATGGGAAGTCCACACAAGCTTACAAACTTTCGACTCTTTACTGACTGACTGACTGACTGACTATACTAATGTTATCCCGAGCATACCGACCACCCATAAAAGCCCCAACATCAGTCCTCGACCAACCATGACTGCGTAGACTTTGGATCTGCGGCGTACCTAGGTACCCTCTACGCCCATGGCGAGGCCTCGAAAACCCCAAGATGCAAGATGCAAGATGCGAAACCCCTTCACCGCACTCACCAGATGCCTCACGCCCGCCCGGGCCCAAACCCCCGCCTTCTCAAGTGCTTTCTTCATTCTAGCCCTCTCGCTCCTCGGAGCACGTGCAGTCTTCATTTGTCTGCACCCGCCACGCTGCTCGCACAGTGTGCGTGAGGCTGTTGTCCCCAGAGGTGGACAAACACGGTAGCCGTGATTGCCGCCATCCCCATGGCCGTCTTCACGGGAGTGTTTCCTCCGCACAGCCCCATTCCAGCATGGACAGCCTGCCTCTTTGGCTGAGCAATCCTTTGGCCAACTCTCACGTCGGTCATCCTCGCCCACATCCCGCGCGCGCGCGTCACACACGGGAGCAACATGCAGCCAGTCCTGCCGTTCAAAACACTCGGCGACATTCGTCTACCATCTACTGCCTTGGTTGTCTATATATATGCTTGTCAACTCGCCCCTTGCGTCGCCACAGCAAATACCCCAAATACAAGACTCATCCGCACGTGCCCGTCTCTCGTCAACACATGTTTCTCATTCCCCCCCAATCAGGCCTGGGCGGCACCCGTCTAAGCAACATAGGTAGGCACTTACATGCTCCGAGGCGCTATACCGGCGGCGCCACCCCCGGAGCTTCATATACATCGACCACGACGCAACAGCGCTTCGGAAATGCTTTTCAACTCAAGACGCCACGACCATGCCGCCCAAAGAGTGCGCCCCAACAGCCCGTCACCCTCCTTTTTTTATCCGCTCCGACCAATGCCGATCCGTCCGATGCCCCGTCGTGCTGCCCCCTTCAAGCCAGTCGTGTCACCCCGGGCCACTTGGCCTGTGCCGCGCTTTTGAAGTTGGCCACTGCCGGACTCCTCCAGCTCTCGAGCCTCTCGAGCATCTCGACTGCGTCCGACGAGGACACGCCCTCCATGGAAAGCAGGTCCACGACGCGCTTGTCACACTTATGCTTGTCCTCCCCAATGCTCCGCCTGGCCGCAATCGCCGACAGCGCGTGGCGAGGGCTCGCCTTGTGCTCCGCCTCGAACTGCTCAATGTACTTGCTCAGGCTGGTGGACTCGCCCACGGCCGTGAACTGCGCCTTGAGGACCTGAGCGACCTTGGGAGCCAGATCGGGAGAAGAGTTGAGCAAGCTCCGGAAGGCAACTGCTTGCTCGTAAACCCTGGGATGGGTCGCATCGAGACCAAGAGCGTTGTTGAGGCAGCGCAGTGCCAGCACGTATTTCCCTGCCACAATCACTGGTTAGCCACGCGCTCTTGTCACCTTGCCAAGCATCGGATACTCAAGACTCACCTCGTCGCATGTATACCTCGAAACCAGCAATTTGCGCCTCGATGCTCTTCGGGCACGCCTGCAGCAGGGGGCCGAGGAACTTCATGGCTTCGCCAAGGGGATCGGTGGTGGCGGCCAGCTTCAGGCCAAGCGGGTCCTCATCCTTCTTCTTAGGCTCGCCCGTTTGTGAGGACTTGTTGGGGTCCTGCTTGGCCTGCTTCTCTGCCGCCTCCCGCTCCAAGCGCTGCTGTTCCTTCTTCGCCTTCTTCGCCGCCTTCTTCCTGGCCAGCGCATCTTCGCTGTTGTCATCGTCGGCCCCATTCATGCCGTTCGCCGATGGCTTGTCGGCCATCTTGAGATAGATGTTGATAGCGTCCAGCGCCGCCCGCGAGTAAAAGGGATGGTCTCGCACGTGATCCTCCCATCGCATCATGTCGATGTACGCTCGGATCTGCCCCTTCCTCAGTGAGAAGCTGTGAAAGTCAAATTGATCTTCCTGCCAGACATCAAAAATATTCCCAACCGCGTGCAGGCGCTTGAGGGCCATGCCGATGTTGCCCTGTCGGGCGTACGCCTCGCCGTCTTCTGTCAAAAACCAAATGCACTGCATATCCAGAAGGTCCGCAAGCGGACCTCCCACCGTTTCCGCTCGCGTGAACAGGCCAACGGTCTTTAACGCCTTGTCGTTCTCGTTGTTACGCAGCTGGTACTTGGCGGCCTTGCTATTGATGTAGCGGTCCTTGAGGTCCAGTTTGCGAGCGCGATCCATCATCTCTGACGCCTGCTGCAGGTTGCCGCGGTGCTTCAATATCCTGGCCTTGGTCATATGAAAATCCACGCTCTTCGGATCCTTCTCAATGGCCTTGTCAATGTACTCCGTAGCTTTGCTCAAGTCGCGGCTCAGGTGGTAGTTGTAGTGCTGCGCAAGATAGTACAGCCCAGCGGCCTCGCCCTTGTCCTTGCTTGCCGAGTCTGACGATTGAGACGCCAGGTATTTCTCGGCCAGCTCTCGAAGAGTATTCTTTTTGAAGGAATCGGAGTACAGATGCTTCAGGTTTGCAAACGTTGAGGGGACGCCTTTGCTGAGCATCAGCGTAAGATAGACGTCGGCAGCTTGCTTGAAATCGTCTCCTGTAACAATAGTCAGTGCCGTGTCGAAGCAAAAAGGTATTGAAAACGAACCCTGGAGGAAGTCGAGCGGAATGCGCCGGGCGGCATCACTGCGCGGCGCTTTCTGAACGTATTCGTCGTAGATAGCTTTCCGTGCCTTGTGGTCTGCCTCTGGAACACCCAGCGCGGCAGCCAGCTTCTCATAGTAGTCGGGGTGTTCCGCGTTCCGGTCGAGAAGAGCCCTGTAGGCCTTGGCGGCCTCGTCTTTCCTCCCAAGCTTGCTGAGATACTCTGCACGGGCCTCAAGGACGGCCAGCCGGTCCAGATTGTGCTTGGCATCACCGTTGAGGTGGTCCAGCGCGCGTTGATAGTCGCGTTGCTCGGCGATCAGGGAGTTCTTGTACATGATGGCCTCCGAATGCTCAATGTCGTGACGCGAGGGTGTGGTCTTTAGTGTGCCCTCATAGGTGGTCAGAACATTCTCGGCCTCGGAAAGATTGCCCGCGAGATGGTTCGCAATGGCCAGGGCCGTCCAGCTTTGCCGCAGCTGGGGACGCGCCTGGAGCATGGCTGTGCGGCTCTGGATGTACCCCTGGTAGTCACGCATCTGAACCTGGAGGATGGCGAGATCGCGCTGGATCTGGGGCGACTCGGGCTCCAGCTTCAGGGCAAACTTGTACGCCTTGATGGCCTCCTCAAAATTTTTGTTAGCACGGTATAATAGGCCGTAGACGTGCCAGCAGACGTGCGACTTCATATCCACCGTCAGGGCCTCCTTGGCGAGTGCAAAGGCCTCGTCCGTCTTGCCCTGACCGCTGAAGATGAGAGCTTTCATGGCCATGGTGTCGCCATGTTTGGGGACCTTCTTGAGGATAAGGTCCGCGGTCTTGAGGCCGCGCTTATACTGCTTGTCTTCATAGCTTCGGATGACGGTCCGGAACTGCGCCGCTTCCTTGGGCGGCAGCGGCTGCGGCATCGTGGCGGCGGGACGGGACGGGTCGATGAAATACGATACGCTGAGCGTTGGGGGATGGACGCGGGCCGGGGTAGGTCTCGACGGATGAGGTCGGCCGGGAGATCTCGAGCTGGTTGGCAGGCTGCTGATGTGGGTGCGAATGCGTGCTCGGTCAAATGTGCGATGGCGTCGTGGTGCGGGCCAAGGACGAGCGAAGCCGGAATTGAAGATTGTGGGCAGGTGGAGGGCAGGCGTGATGGGAGCCGAATTGGCTCAACGCAAGTTCTTCGAGAGAGCCCAATAAAAGGGATTGTGCCTCATGCACTCGAGCGGCTGGTCCCACGAAGCTGCACGAGAAACCAAGAGACACGGTCGTTGAGCAGGTAGGCAGTCGAAGCTGGCGTGCGCCTGGAACCGGCGGATCCTCGGAGTTGGGTTCTCCCAGTCTATAGTACCTATGTACTACAGTAACCTTTGGGCTAAGGCCCGTACAAAGTAAATTGTAGTACGCTGAACAGACAGTGGACTTCCTTCCGCGTACCTGCCGACCGTCCCTGCGGGGCCCCCGCTGGGCGAGCCGCGAAGTGATCAACGCGCCCCCGAATGCTTCTTGACGTACCTAGGTAGGTACCACAGTAGGTACTAAGGTGCCTAGTTCAGGTAGTTACTTCAATGCCAGGAGGTACCAAGGTGAGTATGGCAATTGGGGGCGATTCTCATAATGTGGCCTCACACGACAACGACGGCGGGCGGGCGTGCATCGTCACCTCCGAACGCATGCGGCTGCGCCTGTCTGCGCGCCCGTTGGCGATGGCGCGCCGTCTGTCACACAGAGGTCGACGCGAGTGGCATGATAGTTACATAGCTCGTGTAGTTGGGTATGGTATGGTTGCTAGTGTACAAACGGCAGACATGTCTATAAGCCAACAAAACATCCGCTTCATAAATCCTCTTGATGCCTCCCGCGGCTCCCCGAGGCTTCTCTTACCGCCCCAGGGGCTCTGTAACTCGTACAAACCTGCGCTCCCGTCGCCCTTCCTCATCACCGGCCTGGCGGGGGCTTGCTGGAGCGATGCCTGTCGCTCCATCGCGCAACGGCATCCTCCCAGCGCTCCAGAGGCGCGGAGCAGCGCTGCTGGACCACATCCCACGTGCGACTTCGGACAATGCTTTCCACGCCTCGCTCCTGACGCACAATCATGGCCAGGGTCTCAGTCCGAGGCTCCCGGGGAAAGAACCTCCCGGAGTATGGGTCCAACCGCTCATCCACGACCCGGTCCCGCTCCCGCTGGTTTTCCACCTCCCGCAGCGCCGCATCGGGGTCATCTGGATCCGGGCTCGTGGCCACGATGCCGCAATAGTTGAGCACCTCAGCTCGGGCTTGCCACGACGGGAACAGCACGTGCTCCTTGAAGGCCTGACACGCCTGCGCATCTACATCGCGAGATGCGGACGGCGGGGCACGCTGAGACGTCGATCGCGGATCGAATCCCGTCCGGGAAGGCGTTACGAGGGCGTTGAGGTGCTGCGCGATGGAGTCGTCGACAGATGATCTCGAGAGCCGCAGGAAGTCTGGCGCAGCCAGTTGTCAGTGCCGAGCTCTGTGTCTGCACACCGGCGGAGAGATGCACAACGCAGACTTACCGCGTAGGGTTCCCGTAGAAAAGCAGAACTGTGGCGACAGAGTCGGCGGATGCGGGAGCTGCGTCATCGTCGGCGGCCGGGACGGAGTCGGCAGGCGCGCGCCGTCCGGGGCAGCTGCGGCCGCCTTGGATTTCCAGAGTAGTTGGGCCAGCGCGGAGGAATGCAGAAAACTGTAGCTGAGACGAGATGGATGGTACCGAGATGAAGACGAGTCCTGCAGCTGTGAATCGAGCGCCGCCAAGTCCGAGTTGACCGCGTACCGTCAAAAAGCGCGGTGAATCATGGCGACGTCAGAACTTGCAAGAGTACTGGAACTGGAATCACTGGACCATCGCCCTCGGGCGGCTGAATGCAGCCAGGCCGCCGCGCTGGAGCTCACCACCTCAGTCACAGGTCACCACTCACCGACCACCTGTGTAAGGGGTCGGGCAGCGAACAGGTACTAACCTACTAAGTAACTTAGTTAGTGCCTACCTACGAAGTAGGTAGGTACTGAAAGCGTCTCTAGGTGGAGATGGACGGCCGGAGGAACATAGATGCGTCGCATACCTAAAGTACCTACCTGAAAGGACCTCAACAGTAGAGGTACAGTGGTGCACGTAGTGAGGTACCTCTAAGCCAGGAGCCAGGGCAGGGCCGAGAACAGGGAACAGGGATGGAGCATTTCATGGTGCACGAGGAGCCAACAAGCACCCGACAGCGGCGGGGTGGTCGCATGTGTTGTGTGCGTACCCGTGTGTCTTGTCTGCCCTGATGCCGCCAAGTCTGTCCGTCTGTCCTGAATGTCTGGGTCTGCGCCCGCTGGACCGCCCGCCACCTGTGCTCGTCACCACCTCCACCTGCAACCACGTCCAACAGGCGTGCCAGACTGCTATTCGCACGTGGCGGTCCAAGTGCTGCCCAGTCTGCGACTAGCAGTACATCTTCCCGTACGACACTTCTAGAAGCGTAGGTGTTTCAGCATTTACGCCCATAGCTAGCTTCCAAGCCCCGTTTGAACCTACCGATCTGATGCATCTCCTCCGGGTCGAGCGAAGATAGAGCTCCCATACCTCCCCATGCGGCGGGAAATCGGTTGTCACCTTGTGGATAGGTAGGCAGGAGTACCCACCAGAACTGACAGATGTGTGTGGACTTGTCACAAGTCTATATGACAGGGCCAAGTTAGCAAATGCATATTCCGCAAGCTATTGAAACCAGTGTGTGATACATGCCCCGTCGATGCCGTCGTCGTTGAAGGCCGCTGCAGCAGCTCTGGCGTCGGCTTCCGAGGTAGTGATCGTCTGCCAGAGCACATCACCGTCTTGAAGCACTGGCATCGCATATACCGCCACGGGCAAAAAAGAAAGCAAAAAGGTCTTCACGATTTGCTGTCGCGGATGGTTCTTCGTTCTTTCTTCTTCTCGACAGAGTCTTGGTAGGTGTTGTGAAATTGCCTTGGCTCCCACGGAACAACTTGCCGTGAACCATGGGGAGGGCGTCTTTATATAGGCGCGCCGACGATGCATTGGACGTTACTGGCAAAAGAGATGCAGACGTAGGAGTTATGATAGATGTATGACACTAAGGTCGACAGACCGCAAGTTGAGCGATCTCTTACGTACGATGCAGATAGGCGGCCAGCGGCTGCCGCTGGCGCGAGGTTTCACACACGAGCGCTGACGTGCCTGAGCTGCTCTCGCCGCCCTGCTACTATCGAAAAGCCTTTGCCGTGAAGCGCTTGCGCCATCCACATTGCGCGCGCTGCGGAGCTGCTGCAATTCGTGTTTGTGTGTGTGTGTTTACGTAGTAGCTCATGATTGTGCCTTTGTGGTGTCTCGTCCATACGAGCACGAGCACGATAAAGGCTGCCCGCGGTGGGGTCCAAAGGGAGTCCATCCTAGAAGCCGGGGGCCTCCCCTCAACATTCATCCACCACCCTCTCGCAGAGGCGAATCTTCAAACGCTCCCTGATCCGTGCTTCGCCGACTTCACCCTTTGTCCTGCATTCTACTCTGCCGTCCGCGGTGTCTTTCTGTTGAGCCTCCCAGCCTCTCAAGTCGGTCCTGTTGCCGTGTGCGACAGGCCGTTCTTCCCACACGCGACCACCTTCGTCATTCAACCTACCTAGGTATACACCCTGCCCGCGCGACGGTCTGCCCAAGAACCAAACAACCATCATCACCACGCGCCACGGTGCACTCTCCGCCATGTCTGCGTCCGGCACTGCAACACCTGCTCAGGCCAGCAGCGGTAGCTGGTCTGCCTTTCTCAAGGTACGTCAACCACCGCCAGCCAGCCAAGCCAGTGGAGGCTGCGCATCCAATCCAGGCTGACCGTGCCCTGCTGCAGTCCATTGCCTCCTTCAACGGCGACCTCTCCTCCTTGACCGCGCCGCCCTTCATCCTCTCCTCTCAATCCCTGACCGAATACTCCTCGTACTGGGGCACGCACCCTCCTCTCTTCACGGCCCCTGCCGCCGAGTCCGACCCTGCCAAGCGCGCCCTGCTCGTCCTCAAGTGGTTCATCGCCACCCTCAAGCACCAGTACGCCAGCCGCAGCGAACAATATGGCAACGAGAAGAAGCCCCTTAACCCCTTCCTCGGCGAGCTCTTCCTTGGCTCTTGGAAGGACGAGGCCGGCGAGACCACGCTCGTCTCGGAGCAGGTCAGCCACCATCCGCCGGCTACAGCCTACTGCCTTCGCAACGACAAGACGGGCGTGCAGCTCGAGGGCTACAACGCGCAAAAGGCCACCTTCAAGAGCACAATAATCGTCAAGCAGATTGGCCATGCCGTGCTCACGGTTCCCGTGGGCGAGCAGACGGAGCGCTACCTCATCACCCTGCCTTCCCTGCATATCGAGGGCCTCATCTTCGGAACACCCTTTGTCGAACTTGACGGAGGCAGCACAATCTCCAGCTCGTCCGGATTCACAGCTAAGATCGACTACAGCGGCAGAGGCTGGTTATCCGGCAAGAAGAACAGTGTCACTGCCGTCCTCTACCCGACCGGCAAGGAGAAGGAGGTTCTCTACAATATTACTGGTCAATGGACCAAGGAGTTTGAGATCTACGAAGGCCCGGCAAAGAAGAACTCCAAGGCGACTCTGCTGGAGACGTATGATGCCGTCGCGACGCCCCCCACTGAGCTGCAGATTGCGCCCCTTGAGAAGCAGCACCCCCTTGAGTCGCGCCGCGCCTGGGCCAAGGTTGCCGAGGCCATCCAAAAGGGCGACATGGATGCCGTCTCGGTGGAGAAGGGCAAGATTGAGCAGGCGCAGCGCAACCTGCGTGTCAAGGAACGGTCCGAGGATCGCTCGTGGGAGCGGCGCTATTTCAAGGCCGTCCAGGGCGCGGACGATACCCTGGAGGCCGTCGGTAAGGTTGCCGGCGTTCCTCTGGACGGCGAGCAAGACAAGACGGGCGGCCTTTGGAGGTTCTGCCATGAGAAGGCCGCCAAGGCCGCCGCCGAGCAGCTTACCGATGACGAGATCAAGAAGATCCAGGAAGAGATCTTGGGTCAATAGCGGCCACATTGCGCAGTAAACAAGGCAACGGACCATAGACTGAGGGCAGGAGCCGACGCCCAAACCCACACACCGCGCGATGGAGCTGGCATGGTCGATCAAAAGCCGAGGGCCTCAGCGCCGCCAAGGCAAGGACACCTTGACGATTGCGCGTGCCCGCCTGCATCTGCGCTGCTACAGCTGCTTCTTGCACTACTAGACGAAAACGCGGCACGTCACGTTGCATGATGATAACAACACAATTGTTAATAGCAGTTACTTTGTATGCTCGTCTTCTGATTTTCAACACCCACCGTGATACAAATGCCCTACGCCAATCGTTGACTACTGGTCAAGGTTCTTGCGATCCAGTTCCGCAGCCCCCCCACCCCCCGTCTCCCCAGGCAGCACACGTCTAACCATGTCATGCCGGGGAATCATGTAATGCAATACAACTCCGATCCATATTGTGCTTCAGTTCAGGTCGTTGGCACTTTACACCTTACCGGCGCAGTTGAAGTCCTTGAGGGCCTCGGCGACGCGAGCGGCCATGGTCTTCTCACCCTCGCGAACCCAAACGCGGGGCTAGTTCACCAATGTCAGCGTGGCCCTGGGAGTTCTTTGTTACGGGAGGCACAACTTACATCAAAGTACTTCTTGTTGGGCTTGTCATCGCCATCAGGGTTGCCGACGGCAGTCATGAGGTAGTCCTTCTTCTTGAGCATGTAGTCGCGGATGCCGGCCATGTAGGCGTACTGCATGTCCGTGTCCATGTTGACCTTGACGACACCGTGGCTGATGGCATCGAGGTACTCCTGCTTGGAGGAGCCAGAGCCGCCGTGGAAGACGAAGAAGACGGGCTTGTCCAGCTTGGACTTGATGGCCTCGTGGACAAAGGCCTGGTGCTTGCCGAGGAGCTCGGGGTGCAGGCGAACATTTCCGGGCTTGTACACGCCGTGGACATTGCCGAAGCCAGCGGCGATAGAGAAGTAGGGAGAGATAGGCGAAAGGGTGTTGTAGATGTTGAGGATGTCCTCGGGCTGGGTGTAGAGGGAGTTGTTGTCAACGTCCTCGTTGTTGACGCCATCCTCCTCGCCGCCAGTGATGCCAATCTCCATCTCAAGCCACTGCTTCATGGGGGCAGCGCGCTTCAGGTACTTGGCGGTGGTCTCGACGTTCCACGCAACCTCCTCCTCGGAGAGATCGATCATGTGGGAGCTGAAGAGAGGCTCGCCATTGGCCTTGAAGTAGGCCTCATCGGCATCGAGCATACCGTCGAGCCAGGGCAGCAGCTTCTTGGCGCAGTGGTCGGTGTGCAGGATGACGGGGATGCCGTACGTGGGAGCGATGGAGCGGATGTACTGGGCACCGGCGATGGCACCAGCAATCGAAGCAGACTGGTCGCCGTTGGAAACGCCCTACAATTACGTCTTTCGTCAGCAATTATGCCCATGCTTCCCACTTGCCGTGCTTCTCAAGCGACATGTGTTTGCTAGCACGTACCTTGCCAGCGAAGTAGGCGGCACCACCCTGGGACATCTGGAGGATGATGGGAGCCTTGGCGTCACGGGCAGCCTCGAGAGCGGCGACGGCGGTGGAGGAAGACGTGACGTTCTGAGAGCATGTTAGCCGGCGACACAATGCAACCCTCGCCTCCTGGAGTAGTTCTGCGTCTTATACTGGAAGAACCTACGATGGCGGGAACAGCGAATTGCTTCTCGCGGGCGTACTCGAACAGACGCAGAACGTCATCGCCGACGATGACGCCGGTCTTGCGGCTCAGAACATCGGTGAGACCCATGATTGCGATTTTGGATTGGGAAGTCTGCTAGGAATTGTAAGCTGAGATCACAGTAGAGCACGAAAAAAGCGATGGTTATGACAGAGGCGGCAAGAAACGACGAGTCAAGGCGGGCATCAGATTGCTACGTCAAGGGGCAGCGCAAAGCCGGCTCATCAGCGGAACAGACGGGAAGGACGCGCAACGACCAGTGGCTGCAAAGCAAAATCCCCCCCCCAAGGCTGGCTGGTCCCACTAGAATGAAGCAGTATCGGGCCGGTGGTGTGAGGCACGCGGGGTTTTCAGTCGAGTTTATCGTTATCTGAGCATGGAGGGGCAGCACCCAAGAGAGGCAGCGCCCCACGATGACAGCGTGAATGAGGTGAGAGAGCTGGACAGCTCGTCGTCAATTGGGCCCCCTTTGCGCAGCGACCGCCCAAAAAAAGCGCTCGGGGCGCGCGCGGCGTGGTATCTTCAATGGCTGTGACGACACTTGTCTCGCCTGGGCCGCCATGGTTCGCATTGGCCTTGTCGGCCCTCGCTAGGCACGCACGCAGTGCTTGTTGAATGCGTGGATTGATGCGCCGGTTCGCCAGTCGGGCAGACTCGTCGTGGTGGGGTTCCTCGTGCAGTAAGGGAGGTGGAAAGAGGGGCTCAACAACTTACGGGATTAATGAGGTCGGATCGCGACGTTGGAGTGGGACGCCAGGGTTCGCAGCGAAGCTTGTGATTGTTGTGCGCTGGGATGCAGAGCAGAGTTGTAGAGAAGGGCGGGAGGAAAGTGGAGGAAGGAGGAGAAGCAGGAGGAGGGGAGAAGACGATCGCGGGATGGCAATTGTCGGGACGATGGTCGGGTCGGGTGTTCCCAGTAGGAGAACAACAGCGGGGCAGGCCCCCGTTGCTGCTGCGGTGACCTCAAGGCTCGTCATTGCCGGGCGAGTTGCCTGCGGCAGCCGACGTCCTTCTCCAGGGCAGGGCGAGCGGGAACATGCGGGATTGCCCGACGTTTTACGCAGCGAAATGCACAGCAGGGCACCACCACCCCGCGGGACGGCACAGCGCGGTACAGCACAGCGAAATAAGGTCCGCAGCTCCCGCACATGTTACAGTACTAGAGTAGATAAGGTACCTCTGTAAGGCATGGATTGTGCTGCGAATTACTGTAGTACGTTCCGTTGCTTGCCGCCAAGCTCCGAGCACAACACCCGATGGACGAAGCCTGCCTCAGTTCCGTCTGTAGGCAGCTTCACGCAATCGGGTACCTCTGACAAAGTTGCCTCCCTAGCCACGGAAGCTCACCAAGGCAAGGTAAGTAGCTAATGGACGTTGGCCCTACTCCTCGCCTCTTCGCCGTTTTGTCAAAGCCAAAACCAAAGCCAATGGTGCCTACATATCGAGCCCCCCAGCTCGCCGACCGCTGCGGGTGTGTAGCCTCGACTAGACACGGGCATGCAAGCAGAGTAAGGGGCAAAGCCCACTGTACCTCAACGATATTTCGCATCTCGATATTTCGCATCCCGGTTGTTACGATCGCCATTGGAAGCTTCGGTTGTTGCGATTGCCGCCCTCGTCTTCCGCAACGCCGGCAGTGGCACAAGCAAGACCGGAATTTGTCTCCCTTTACCCCTCCATCCCGTTCCGTCAGGACCACCGTGCCCCTCCTGCCCCTCCTTACCTACAAGGTACCTAGCTAGATACTTCGGAACGTACCTTATCCCGAAAAAAGAGCACCTATTAGTCATCCGAGTTGCCTGCAACTTTCTGGTCCTCCAAGCTATGCCTGCAGCCAACATCATCGCTGCATGCGCGTCGGCATGTCGACCTCATCAGCTCCGAGCTCGCTCTTCAACCTCGATGCGCTCTTCGACAACCCGTTATTTGCAGGCGGCATCGGCCTAGCCTCCCTAGGCGCCGCCGCGGCGTTTGCCCGAAAAGGCGCCATCGTTGCCCTTGGCGCTGCTCGCCGCCGCTTGCTCGTCAACGTCGAGATCAGCAAGCAAGATCCGGCCTACCCATGGATCCTCGCATGGCTTTCGCAGCCGCGTGAGAACCCGGGCTTTCTCGCATCGAGGCTCACGCGAATACACAATCTCTCGGTGACGACAACGACCAGTTCCCGCGGCGCCAACCTCGGCGGACCTTCCAACGCTCACTTCTTTCTTCAACCTGGCTATGGACGGCATATCGTCAAGTTTGGTGGCGCGTATATCGCCGTCAACAGGGAGAAACATAGCACGGCCAACATGAACACCGGAGAGCCTCACGAGATAGTACAGTTGACGACGCTATGGGCTCACCGGCATGCCTTTGAAGCAATCTTCTCCGAGGCCCATCAGCTTGCTGCCAAAGCCAACGAAGGCAGAACGATTGTATATGCTGCGCGAGGCATGGACTGGGCGAGCCTTGGTGAGCCGAGGAAGAAACGCCCGCTCGGCTCTGTGGTGCTTGATGAAGGCGTCAAGGAGAGTATTGTTACCGATGTCAAGGACTTTCTGTCGAGACAACAATGGTATGTCGATCGAGGCATCCCATATCGAAGGGGCTACCTCCTTTTTGGGCCACCCGGAAGTGGGAAGAGCTCTTTTATCCAGGCCCTTGCTGGAGAGCTGGACTTTGGGGTGGCCATGGTCAACCTCAGCGAGATGGGTATGACGGACGACAAGTTGGCCTACCTCCTCACGAAGCTGCCCAAGAGGAGCCTGCTCCTGCTCGAAGATGCTGATGCGGCCTTTGTGAACCGTCGCCAGCGCGATGCCGACGGCTACTCGGGTGCCAGCGTCACATTTTCGGGCTTGCTCAACGCGCTAGACGGCCTCGCCGCCGGTGAAGAACGCATTGCCTTCCTGACCACCAACCACATTGATCGCCTCGACCCGGCATTGATTCGGCCAGGTCGGGTTGACATGATGTTGCGACTCGGCGAAGCCACCAAATATCAAGCTGCGCAGATGTGGGATCGCTTTTACGGGGACGTTGACAAGGACGGCTCTGGGCGCGAACGCTTCTTGCAGCGACTGGATGAGCTGGGTCTTTTCGGAACAGACAGGGAAGGGAAGCCGTCCAACAGGCATACCAGTACTGCGGCAATCCAGGGTTTGTTCTTGTTCAACAAGAATGACGCTCAAGGAGCCATTGACATGGCCGAGGGTCTGATTCCTCGCAAATTTGAAGCCGAGGACACAGTCCCTGACGGTGCAATAAAGACGCCGCCGTGAAAGACGTTGGCAGCGAATGCTGGGCACCATATTGCCTCGCGACCTATGCTAATACTGCTTGTACATTATATGCAGAGATACCCTTGCTATCTGCCCGGTGTTTGTGGGAATCATTACGGCATGTGCTTAGATGGACGAGGACTGCTCGGGCTCGGAGCGGATATATGCGAAGTTATAAGTTCCCATGAGTGTATGTATAGAAAAAGGTAGACAGCTCACCCCGGACATGGATTCCATGCAAACAATACGATTGTCGCGAAATGAGCCGATCGCGGAGGGAAGCTGTGAAGTTAGCTCAAGCCTTGGGTCGAGGGATCAACGCTAGGGGGGTCCATTCCGCGTAGAGAGGGCGCGCCCTACTTGCAATTCGCACCATAGGTATGAATCGAGGACCGTCGGTGGAAATATACCTTGCCTCTCATGAGGAAGAACAATCCCTTAGCCTATCGCGAGAGCACGAGACCACCTACAAGCCACCACCTATACTTCCTTGCATCCCAACGCATGCCAGCAACATGACCTTGGCACCAGTGATTCGGTTCGCGACAGAGGCGGGCAAGTCCCCTCGCACCCTTGCCGTTGTTTATGCAGAGTTCAAGTGAAAATTGACCGCGCTGGAGGCTGCAGACGTGCCGACTATCCGTGACTTTATCGTGGCCGGCGGCGCCGACCAAGCACCCGGCACGTACATACCTGTGACGGAAGCCGACCTCGCCGCGACGCTGCACTTTGCCGCCGCCGACGATCAATCGGGGCCCAATGTTGTTGCAGTGGCGGGCACGGCGGCGCACCACCGCTTCGCCTGGCCATTGCTCATCGTCGTACCCGAGGGAGACGTCGCGGGCATGGCCATCTACTTCTTCAACTACACGACGTGGAAGGCGGCACCGGGGGTCTGCCTAGAGGAGTTTTACGTCGCGCCGCGCTATCGGCGCCGGGGGTACGGCAAGCTACTAATTGAGGCCATGGCGCGCGAGGCGCTCAAGGCGGGCTGCGTCAAGATGGAGTGGCTGTGCCTCAAGGACAACGAGCGCGCGCTGGCCTTTTACGACAAGCTGGGCGCAGCGAGGAAGGACGATTGGGTTGCGTTGCGGGTTGACGAGACGGGCATTGCGAGACTGGCCGCTGGCGACGGGCCGGCTATCAGCTGAGTCTGCCTTAGTACTGTACAAGGCATACTTTGTAGCTGTATCTGAGTTATCACCCTTACCTACTAAAATAAGGTGCCTTTGCTGTCGGGCGTTGTTGGAATTTTAGGCAGACGATACAGGCAGGGAGACGACGTGAGTGGTGGGCCGGGCCAGCTTGTGCTCCTGCATCACAGCAGCCACCGCCACTACCCTGCATCGTGAATCTCGGGGTGTTAGTCACAAGAGAGGCAATCACCTACCGATTTAAGCTCTTCCTCCTCCCGATCATCGCTATCGCATTGAACAACATTTCATCGACCACTGGAAATGACGGATCCAAATCAAATGACATTGGACAAGTGGATGTCGTCGGGGGCCGGCGCCAGCCAGCGTGGCCCGGTAGGCACAGCTGGAGCGTCACGTCAACACCCGCCAAAGCGCGATTCGTATCGCCAGCGAGACGACCTCGCCGCCACGGCCAAGGAGACCAGAACTATGCTCCCCGACATCCTCAAGCACCTGCCCGATATCCAGGCCGCCAAGTCAGAAGCGCTCTTCCTCGACACGCTGCCCCCGCTCAAGCCGTCCGATTGCCCCAAGAGGACACCGACTGGCAAGGCCACGATCCGCATCGTCAACGATGACTCATTCAACGTGGCCATCGAGCTTGCGGCGTCCAAGGCCTCGTCTCAGACGTCCGGACGCGTCGCCGTCCTCAACATGGCCAGCCACGCCAACCCGGGAGGCGGCTGGCTGAAGGGTGCGCGCGCGCAAGAGGAGGCATTGTGCTATCGCAGCTCGCTGGCCCTGTCGCTGCACCGGCGTTACTACCCTTTCAAGCAGCGCATGGGGCTGTACACGCCCGACGTTGTCATCATCCGATCCGACATGCCGTCCGGCCACAAGCTGCTGCTGCCGGACGTCAAGCCCGAGGATCTGCCCGTCGTGAGCGTGCTCAGCGTTGCGGCGCTGCGACAGCCCGAGACGAAGCGCGTCCGCGGCAACACGCCCGCTGGTGCCGTGTACGAGCGGCTCGTCTACGCGGACCCCAGGGCGAGGGTGCTGACCAAGGACAAGATGCGGCTGTGCCTGCGCATGGCCGCGCAACGAGGACACGGGCTGTTGGTTCTCGGGGCTCTGGGCTGCGGCGCGTTCAAGAACCCCAAGGAGGAGGTGGCCACGTGCTGGCTCGAGGTTCTGCGGGACGCCGAGTTCCAAGGTGGGTGGTGGGAGGAAGTTTGGTTCGCTGTGTACGACAAACGGAACGAGGGAAACTTTGAGGTATTCGAGGAGACGCTCGGGGGGCAGGAGGTGTGATGCCGGCCTATTTACCTGGAGGGAGCAGTGAGCACGCAACTCGACAGCTGCTAGGGGCGCCGACGAGCCGAAGGATGCATCCATGTATGCTTGTTCAAGTCGATAGCGTGTCGAGTGCCCGCGTGCTATACTGTACGTACATATTCAAGGCGCGGCCCTGTCGCATTGCGTCAATCTGCAAAGACCTCGTTACACACACAGGGCCATATAGAGTTTGGAGGTTAATAAGCCTTGCAACGCTGAGACACCACGTGCAAATATGAAAAGCGTACGAAGTAAATTATGCCGGTGGCCGGATCCGGACCCGCCGCTCACCCGCCCGCCCGCAGCCTCGGGACGCCCGTGGCATCCACAGCGCCATTGGTTTACCGAAGTCAGCGAGGAGCACTGTACGGGGAAGAAGGATCTGTCGCCAGCGGAAACTGTCCTGACGTGCTTGGCTCGGATGGGGGCCCTCTTGTGATTCCGGACGGCCGCCCAACAACGGACAGGGTAGGTAGGGAACACAGGGAAAGGAAAAAAAGGTCTCACGACCGGGATCTAACTGCACAGTAACTATCAGAGACGGACGAATTGCATCGGGTTGTCAGCGCTCTCCAGGACCCCTGATGAGTGATGGTGCTTTCACGCCTGCAAAGTGCACCACCCTTGGCGGAATTGCATCATGACGTGCCCCGTTCGTCCAGCGGCCAGAGCAGCACCCCAGGCGGTTTTTATGGCGCTAACTCCGCCGGATGCGACGCGTGTGGTCCCTTAGCTCCATCGACGAGTCTCGGGCAGTCGCCTCCTCTGCGATGGTCTGCTCTGGTCTGGTCTGGCGACAATGCGGTGGACATGGACCGAGCCGATGTTCCATCCGGGCCGTCGTCGCATCGTCGTCGTGACTTTTCGAAAAGGACGTACGTCGGTGGGCGGCTCCTGTCTTGCCTGTCCTGTCCCTTGTTGTTTGCTTCACATCTTCCCCCGCAAGAGGCAGGCAGGCAGGCCAACAGCGTGTGTCAGTCAACAAGGTGAAATCTCTCGTCGACGGCCTGGGCCTGGTCGAGGCGCATCACGTCATCCTCCCGGCGGGCGAGTCAAGAAGCCTCATCGCCACACAGCGAGCACACCAACCTTGCGCGCTACCCGTGTGCGTTAGACTCGGCGGCGGGTCGTCGATACACTGGCTGCAACTGTGCCTAGGTAGGTTTCTGCTGGCTGTTGTGCTCGCTCGCTCGCAGCTTTGCTGTCCGCGTCTGGATGCTAATGAAGCACGAGGCACGACACTGGCAATCTGGTTTTGCTAGCGCAACTGTTTGTCGCATTATTCGCTCTCCTGCCCAATGCTTAGTTTCTCCGCGTTGCGCGCGCTGACGGATATTGGTACGGCATCCCCCATCACTTCGCCAGGGTCGCTCTTTCTCCATCTCAACCCTCCCTCCCCCTCCCCTTCTCTGTCGCCTTCACAGTTCGTCTCTCACATGGCCCCCTCTTTTTCGTCCCTCAGTATCCGTCCTTAAAATCTCCTCCTCCTCCCCCCCCCTCGGGCCGCTCATTCTTTTTTTCCCGGCACGGTCATACAGTCAAGTCAAACATCGCCAATGTTCGGACGCCGGAAAAGTGACGGGGGTGGAGGCAAGCTGGCCGGTGACCCCCATGTGGCAGACAGCTCAGCCGGGGGCTACGACGACGAGGCCGCTCGCTATGGCGCCTACGGGGACGCTCCCGATTTTGTGCCCAGCGACGGCAGTACCATGGATCCCGATTCTGGTGTGAAGCGCGGCCTCAAGAACCGCCATCTCTCCATGATGGCCTTGGCTGGTATCATCGGTCCCGGCTTGTTGGTTGGTGCCGGCGGTGCGTTGAGAAATGGCGGTCCCGCCTCGCTGCTCATCGGCTTTGGTGTCATAGGTATGTCTCACCTCCGAGTAGCGCTCGAGAGTCAGCTGAGACCGTATCTAACGATCCGCGCCTGCTATAGGCATCATCGCTTTTGCCATCATGCAATCTCTCGGTGAAATCACCACGATATTTCCTGGTGGAGGCTCATTCGTCTCACTCGCCGAGCGCATGGTCGACAAGTCCTTTTCCGTGGCTGTGGGATGGAATTACTTCATCATTTGGGCCGCGGTTCTTGCCAACGAGTACAACGTCATATGCAGTATTCTCACCTACTGGGTCCCTCAGGTCCCGCTCTGGGGCTGGTTCCTCATCCTGTGGACCATATTCTTCGGCTTTCAGCTTCTAGGCGTTGAGGCGTTCGGAGAGGCCGAGTTTTGGCTCGCACTGCTCAAGCTCTTGGGACTGACTGCCTACTTCATTTTCGCCATAATTTATGCAGCGGGCGGCCTCGTCGGTCAAAAGGAGCCGCTTGGCTTTCGCTACTGGCACGACCCGGGTCCGTTCAACGGAAATGGCTTCAAGGGCGTCGCGCAGGTTTTTGTTTTCACTAGCACGTTCTACGCTGGTGTGGAATCTGTCGCTGTCGCCGCCACCGAGACGAGGAATCCAGGTGTGGCTGTGCCCCAGGCCATCCGCCAGGTGTTTTGGCGTATCATCTTCGTCTACATGGGTTCCGCCTTCTTTTTTGGCATCACTTGTCCCGCGAATGCCGACGGTCTTGTCAACGGAGGATCCAAGGCACTGAAAAGTCCCATGACGATTGCCCTCCAGAATGCTGGTTGGGAAGGAGGTATGTCCCCAACGTCCAGAAGAAACACGCTTCTACATTTCTAGGATGCTGACATGATTGATAGGTGTCCATCTCATCAACGCATTCATTCTCATCACCTGCTTGTCGGCCGTCAACTCTTCCATCTATATCGGCTCACGCACCATCTTGTACATGGCGCAGTCTGGCAAGGCACCCAGCTTCATTGGCTGGACCAATAAGAGGGGTGTTCCAGTCTGGGCCATTCTCATCACGAACGCTGTCGGCGCCATCTCCATGATGAACGTGTCGACGGGTGCATCCAAGGCCTACCAATACATTGTAAACCTCTCGGGCGTGAGCACCTTCCTCGTCTGGGGCAGCATCAGCTTCATTCACATTCGATTTCGCCGCGCCTGGGTGGCTCAAAACCGGGATGTCAACGAAATCCCCTTCAAGAGCCTTTGGTATCCGCTCATTGCGTACTTTGGCGTCGCCATCAACCTTTTCCTGGCTCTCGTCCAAGGGTGGACGACTTTGTCTCCCTTTGACGCGGGGAATTTCGTTGATGCATATATCCTTCTCCCCTTGTTTGGGCTTATTTATGTGACTGGCAAGATTTACTGGCGTGGCAAAGACAAGGTCAAGCGCAGTTGGGAGATTGATCTCGACAGTGGCAGGAGAACCGACTTGGATCAGAAGGGGGTATTGCCGGAGGACGAAGCGTTCCAACGCGAAAAGATTCCGTTTTGGAAGAAGCTGTGGAATTTGCTTTAGTTACTCCACTATATCTATTCTGGATCTTGTTTTGCATATTTGCATCTAAGGGCGTTTTGACTCGGTGGAGGGTTACCAACCGGACTTTGGTGCGAAGCCAAGGAAAATATTCTGGATTATGGCTGAGGCCTGCGTCAAGAATCAGACAAGAGGGGGGTCTTTTGACTTGCGAGGTGTTTGCGGGAAGCGTGACATTGATTCGTCTCGCCAGCACTTGCTCTATTGCATAGAGTTAGATATGGGCCTGGGAGGAACACGACGGGAAACCCCCTCGCCTGCTGATGGCGACGATCCAAATGAATACTAGGACATACACACACACCCTGTCCCACCAGTGCACTTCATTCGTTGCGCTCCCCTGGCTGTATGCGACCATGGCACAGCAGAACCACATGCCTCATTCCTCTATTACCGAGTTCCACGTTCACACGGACAGAGCTGACCATCAAGGGCCGAGGTCTAGCGGCCTTGCTGGCGGTATTTGGTATACGCTTATGCTTTACCAGAACATAGCCTACAAAATTGGTTGTGACATCCTACAAGCTACGAGACGTTCGCACTTGAACTCACAGCCAAAAGGCATGGTGGACGTAGACCTAAGCTCAGGTTCTCAGCCGCCTGTCAACCCGCGGCTAATTCTCTGATCCATTGCAATGCTTTTGAGACACGGAAGGATATTAAAGCTGCGAACGACCACATTGACAAGGAACAATTCCCTGTTGTACCCTTTCGTGTATCCGCGTTTGGGACTTTGCCGGACCGAATACGAATACGACAGCCTGCCAACCATCCGTCCGCAGCAGACGGATGCACTTATACGCGTTGCGGCGGCGGCGGAATGGGGCCTTGCAAGGCTTTCGGTAAGACTTCACTGGTACCAGAATACGCGTATCGGTATATGATGTGTCTGTTTGCGGAGAGACTGTCGATGAATGCTGCCAAGATAGGAGGGGGTGCCATGGTATAAGAGCCGGCAACTCTCCGCCCTGTCCATGGAAAGAAAAAAAACATGAGCACGCGAGATGAAACCCAAACTCTAAACTTCCTCTTCTTTTTTTCGTTTTCGACACATCGGCTTAAATGGTTTGGTGGGTTGTCGTCTTGCCGCTGATCCTCTGGGTCGGCGGCATCATACGCCAGCTGCTTCCCAGACGTCGCACTGAGCCGCCGACGGTGTTCCACTGGTTTCCCTTCCTCGGAAGCGCGGTATCGTATGGCCAAGATCCCCAGAGCTTCTTCCTGCGGTGCCGAGAAAAGGTATGCGTTGCAACCAGTTTCTGTTCTTCCTTGGCGCGGGTACCCCTGAGAGTCAAAAAGACACCAAGGTACCTCTGTCTGTGTCGGGCGAGACTGATCCATGGCGAACAACCATACAGTACGGCGACATTTTCACGTTTGTGCTTCTCGGGAAACAAATCACATGCTACTTTGGCCTGGAGGGAAACGACTTCATATTCAACGGCAAGCAGCACGACCTCAACGCCGAGGAGATCTATGGGCCCCTGACGACCCCCGTGTTCGGCTCCGACGTCATATACGACTGCCCCAACGCGAAGCTGATGGAGCAGAAGAAGTTTGTCAAGTTTGGGCTCACGCAGCAGGCCCTCGAGTGCCACGTCCCGCTCATCGAACGAGAGGTGCTCGACTACATCAAGGGGGCCGCCGCCTTCAAGGGCCAGAATGGGACCATGCACGTCGGCACGACCATGTCCGAAATTACAATCTTCACCGCGGGGAGGGCGCTGCAAGGGGACGAGGTGCGGGCCAAGCTGACGGCTGAGTTTGCGTCTTTGTATCACGACCTGGACATGGGCTTCCAGCCCATCAACTTCTTGATGCCGTGGGCGCCGCTGCCGCATAACCGCAAGAGAGACGAGGCGCATGCAAAGATGCGAGACGTCTACATGGACATCATCGCCAGGCGCCGGCAGAGCGGAGCGGTCCGGGGCTCCGACATGATCTCGAACCTGATGAAGTGCAAATACAAGGATGGCCGGGCAGTGCCGGACAAGGAGATTGCTCACCTGATGATCACGCTGCTCATGGCAGGACAGCACACGTCTGCCTCGGCCAGCTCGTGGATCATGCTGCACCTTGCATCCCGGCCGGACGTGGGCGAGCGGCTGTACCGTGAGCAAGTCGACAACCTGGGCGCGACGGGGACACGGGGACGGCTGGAGCCGCTGAAGTACTCTGACCTCGCGCGGCTCCCGCTCCTAAGCAACGTCATAAAGGAGACGCTACGGGTGCACTCGGCCATTCACTCCGTCATGCGCAAAGTCAAGCGGCCCATGGCGGTGCCCGACACGCCGTACGTGGTCACGCCGGGCAAGGTGCTCCTGGCATCGCCGTCGGTCACGGCCATGAGCGAGCAACACTTTCAAAACGCCAGCGAATGGGATCCGGACCGCTGGGACTCATCGGCGGTGTCTGGAGCCGTGGGCGGCGACAACAACGGGCACGACGACGACGAGTCCATTTCCCGGGGCACGCGCAGCCCATATCTCCCGTTTGGGGTTGGGCGGCATCGTTGCGTGGGCGAGAAGTTTGCCTACCTCAACCTGGGGGTCATTGTGGCGACGCTCGTGCGCAGCTTCCGCTTCTATACGGTGGACGGAAAGGCGACGGTGCCGGAGACGGATTACTCGTCGCTGCTGTCGAGGCCCAAGGAGCCGGCGGTGGTGCGGTGGGAGCGGCGGTACGAGTCCGGGCTGGAGGTGTGAACGGGATCCATCATCTAACAAAAGACGGACAGCCATGAGAGGGGGGTAGTAACTTGGACGATGATCTGCCGTGCATGCACGCTGCAGGTATTTTGTACTTTGGCCTCGTTGAGGGAGGGGAGAGCGTGGAAAGTCTCCATAGATGACAGACAATAATCGTGTACAATGAATGCATGGTGCATGGATGCGGCGATTGCGAGTGATGGCTTTGACGGAGCTGTCGTTCAGCAGCCAAACCTGACTGATGAGGCCCTGCTGGCCCGACGCGCGCCGCCACAAGGTGGCTGACTGGGCTGGTGGCTGCCGGGCGGGCTCATCCACCGACTGGCCCGTGCGCTCCCGTGATCTAGCGCCCGCCCGGCATGCTGCCCCCTACGAAGTGCAATACCTAAGGTACTGTACCTTCGGGTCAAGCTGGCGCTGGGCGGACAGTGAATGTAGTGGAGGTGCCCTCCTCACAGCCCTGGAGTCCAGAATCAATGCCAGCTGAGGGGCAGGTGTGAGGAAGGAAGCACCTGATGAGCAGTGCCGGCGCTGACGACAAGGATCCTGGGCAGGGCAGTGATGGATCCACCCAACCTGAACAGGGGGGGTGAGCACTGCACGCACTGCAGCTCACCACCTCAGGAGCTCCAAAGAGGGATGGATCTGCTGCTGATAGGTACCTCCACTGAAGCAACTTAACCCAACCCGACCTTCCCTAGGGAGGTGCTCAGGTACTGCAGTAGTACGTAAATTAGCACTAACTCGACCCAACAAGCAAGCCAAGCTACTGGGCGCTCAGGGACCGCGCGCGCGCAACCTCGAAGCCAACTCTACCTGCTCCTTCCATCCCATCCGTTCATGTGCCCGCCGTTGCCTTCATGTCTCTCGCTACCTTGGCTACTACCTCTCCAGCTCTCTCCACCCCAACAGCGACGCCCAGCAGCGACCTGCGATAGCATACCTTCCCTGGTGTCATCCCGCACTCTCCGCGTCTCCGCGACTGCGAGCACGAGCACGTCCAACCCCCACGAGCAACATCCGCGCTACCCGTCTCGAACCGCCCATCCATCATCACATGTCGATCGCAGCTCGACCTTCCCCCCTTCCTGCTTCCTCTCGCGCCGCCGCCGTCGTCCAGCAAACCGCATCGCCCCCCCAAGCCTGCTGGCCGCGCGCGCACGCCACGGCGCCGACAAAGCCCCCCATCGTCGCCCGAGCCGTCGAATGAATGCAACCGCTAAACCCCTTCCTTGCCGCCTTCTTCAAGAGCTCCGTCGTCGCCCAGTGCGCTCCGGTACACCATCACATTCTGCTCGTGCCCTTGACGGATGTGCTCCTTACCTACAAGGAGACGGACAGCGGCTCCTCTCCACAAGAGGTCATTGCCTCTGAAGAGTTCCTGAGCAGCCATGTCCTTCGCATCCCGACCACGAGCCCCAGCGCCGGCAAGGAAGCCACCCAGAATCTGCGCGACGTGAGGGGCAAGGCCAAGCAATTCTCGACGCTCAACGGCCGGACCGTCGTCATCAAAGACTCCTTTGTGTACAGCAACAAAGGTATAGCCAACCTTGCGCGCGGTCGCATAGTGCGCCGGCGTGTCCTGCCATTCATTGCGCGTATACTGACTGCCTCCCCTGACCAGGCTTCAAGGCCCTCGCACAAGCCCAGCTCCTGAACGATGTCACCTGGTACCCCGACGTCTTCGAGCCAAGGCAATGGCTGGTGTACTTTATATCAAAGCCCCTGGTGGGCACCTGGGAGGAGGTTAAGATCACCCCCGCGATCCTTGTCCACGGATTGGGAAAGACCGCTGCGACGGAGCAAAGCAAGGCGCAAAACGGCGAGTCGGCCGATGATGCCGTGCCGCGCAAGAAGGACATCAAGACATTTCACGACCTCTTGAACAATTTCCCCATGATTGCACGCCAGATGCAGTCCGGCCTGGAGAAGCTGTTCCTGGAGTTCACGGCCGTTTTCGAAAAGCCTCTGCCACCCCCTCCATCGGCGTCCAGCATACCCGATCCGCAGCCCGAGGGCCCGATCATGGCGGCGATGAAGAGAGCCCGGTCCAATAGTTTTACAGGACGCAGTGGTCGAGACAGTCCTGACAGCCTTCCCGTCACGGAGGACTTCTACGCTGAAGACGACGAGGATGTCATGAGGGCGTCCCTCGAGACGGCCGTGACAACGGCCATTGACCTGTTCCAAAGCGTGGACAAGCAGCAACTCTCTCTGCTCGGTGCTACTACCGACCTCACTGGGCCCCTGGTTGAGAAGCTCATTGAACGATACGTCACCGAGCACGTTCATCACTTGCTGTTCCCCAAGCTGACAAGCTTGAAACGGCCCGAGGACTTGGAGCTCGAAGCAAAGATTCGGCAGATGGAGTTTGTGGACATCTCACAGCTTGGCATCGCAATTGACGGCGGTTCAAGGGCGAAGCACGATCTACTCATACAGCTCGGCCCAGTCGTGGAGGAGTTCAAAAAGATTTCCCTCGCAAGGAGCCCGGTGGAGATGATGGACACACTCCTGACGACCATGAAGACGGTATCACAGCTCACGGACACATCAAGACCGCAGGAGAATGGCGAGCCAGCCACCTCTGAGAAGACCGTAATGACGGTTAATGCAGACACGCTGGTCTCCTTACTGCTCTACGTGGTTATTCGGTCGCAAGTCAAGAACCTTCAAGCGCGGCTCATCTATGTCCGCAACTTCATCTTCGTCGATGACGTCGACAGCGGCGAGATGGGGTATGCGCTCAGCACCTTTGAGGCTGTTTTGACATACCTCACCATGGATTCGGCAGGCTTGCGCAAAGCGAGCAGGAAGAACAAGGCTCTATGGGAAGCCACCAAGCACGGTAACCTCAACGATTTGAGAGACATTATGGAACCAAGCACCTCTGCTGTTACAGACGACGAGGAATCAGAAGGAGTGGATGCCCGCCAGTCCTCGCGCGCCAGTAGCCGGCCATCATTTACATGGAGTTTAGCAAATGACTCTTCTCGCAGGTCTTCCCTTGCGCTGACCGCGTCTGAATACTTTTCGCATGGCTCGGGATTAAGCCATGTGTTCCCATTCCAGTCCAACGGTAGTTGCGAGGGGGACTTTCCGCCTATGAAG
Source organism: Purpureocillium takamizusanense (assembly GCF_022605165.1). Classification (NCBI taxonomy): domain Eukaryota; kingdom Fungi; phylum Ascomycota; class Sordariomycetes; order Hypocreales; family Ophiocordycipitaceae; genus Purpureocillium; species Purpureocillium takamizusanense. The sequence goes on from NC_063071.1 coordinate 2,576,292, forward strand.
CGAATCAAGAGAGTGGCCATGGACACAAGGAGTCTGTCCAGCGGTTCTGAAATCTCGTTCCACTCGCGCACCGGGAGCCTTGCGACGTTAGGAAGCGCCCTCGAAGGCGATGTGTCGGTGGAGAGGCTGGCTCAAACAAGCGACGCGTTCGGCGAGTCGATATTGATGATGGCGGTTCAGAACGAGCAGCCTGAAACTCTACGATATCTCCTGTCACTCTCCGGCTACTTTCCTTTGGAAGTGATTCTGGAAGATATGAACAACGAAGACACAACCCTGCTTTGCGCCGCTGTCCAGCTGGGCAACGACGAGCTGATCGACATGATCCTCGATCGCGTCAGCTCGCTGGCGACGCACGAGCAGCTAGTCCGATATCTATCCGAACAGGACATATGGGGTCGCAGCATCGGGCACTACTTATTCCACGCTCCGTCGTTGATCACGCGCATAGGCGGGCTGTTGCCGTGGCGGCAGCGCGATAAGAATGGGCGGACGCCACTGTTTGCGCTGTGCCGATCGTACGATCACACCGACTACTTCGACATGGTGGAAACCGGGCTGCGCGTCGCACGCGAGGCACAGGGCGACAAGCAGCCGCTTCATGTGGATGAGCACGTCGACGGCAAGGGCAACACGCTCCTGCACATCATCAACGACCCCAGGCTGGCCATGAGGATCCTGCATTATTGCGACGTCGATGTCAACGCGACGAATGAGAAGAGGTTCACGGCGTTGATGGTGGCTAGTAAGTACGGTCGGTATGACATGGTGCGGTGTCTCTTTGCCGACCCACGAGTCGATGTGGCGGCGAGGGAGGCTCGCGGCCTCACGGCAGTCGAGCTAGCCAAGGACGACGATGTGCGGAACAAAATCGACGACTTGGGGCTGTTCAGCATGCCAATCGGCAGGGACGGTCGCATCACGGGAGTTGTGCGCGCATTCTTCGTGGAAGACGGCAGCGTGCGCCTCGTGTTGAAGTCTGCTGCACCTACAGACCACGACAGTTATACGGTGACGACCAGCCGTCGCTCGCTCAACGACTTTGAGCAGCTGGCATGCCTCCTGACTCTCGAGCACCCGGCGTCTTGGATCCCGTCAATGTCAGATACGCGATCACCGTTCCAGCTGCCGACGAAGCCGTCGCGGTCGCTCCTTCGCGACATCCAGGCCAAGACAGACTGGTTCTTGAGGATTATGCTCGGTCATCCTACTTTGGGCACTCACGAAATGCTCTGGGAGTTCTTCTTAGTGCCTGAGCTGCAGCTGGACGCAATGGAGGCGCGCACCAAGCTCAAGGTGGAGATGAAGGCGGAGAAGATCAAAGATGAGTACGAGCCTGTGGAGGATGTCAGAGAGGTGGAGCAATTTGCAAACCATGCCCGAGAAATGGTGAGAAGCGTGAGCTACTCAACCAAGAGCGTCGCTCGGCGCGCGAACGGTCTTGGGCAAAGCTCATCTGGTAGGTTCCTTTTCCATGGGCATTCCGAGCTACGATGGCAGCGGCATTTTACTGACACTGGTCGCGTAGATCTGTACGACTCCATGGTACTGCTCCATCGCCAGGTGGCGGCTGTCGAGTTCTTGCCGTCCTCACATGTCAACGCGCTGGAGGTATACGTCAGGACCATGGTGCCGGCGCAGTCCAGCCCTCAAATGACGCTTCACGCAACGCTGTTGGCGATACAGTCGACGGTGCAAGCCCTGCTGACTTCCCTGGGGCGACCGGCCATCCTCATCAGCCAAATAGGCGCGGCGAGGCGGGAGGCGGACAGAAACGAAAGCTCGGCGGGAAGGTCCTCGCGATGGCCGCTAGGCCTGCTGGACGAGACGAGGCAGCGGATGCAGGACGGTAGGGAGCAGCGGGCCAAGAAATCGCGTCAAGAGGCCGAGAGCCTCGGCCGGGAGCTGCGGTACACGCAGCAGACTGTCGCGAGCGAGCTGGCGGGATGGCAGGACATGCACGAGACCATGGGCAGGCGAGCCATCCGAGAATTCGCCCGGGGTATGGTGATCCAGGAGCGGTCGAGGCTGGATGGCATGATGCGTGCTCTCCGAAAGGTGCGGTCGGGCGACTGCGGGGCCGGGGCGAGGCCAGGCATGGAAACACGACAGTCGGCGCTGTTCGCGGGGACAACAGAAGGCGAGGTCTCCCGACAGAACGGCGATGCGGCTGAAGTGGCCGAGTGAGAGGTGTGCCTGCGAAGGGGAGTACGTGCGTCTCGTGTCATACTCACGACAATGACACGCCCTGGTTGGTGACTGCCCGCGCCGTGTGGTGCCTTTGTGGACGCGGAGGCGGCGATCTGCTGCACGACACATGCACGAAGATGGAGTGCCACAGAATCAAGGGCATGTGTGTCGGTTGGGGGCCCACGGCAACCCAAAGACCAAGGACTAGAGTATGCGTGCTGGCACGTTCCGCCCACGCCGTCATGACGGCTCGAGTTCTATGCTACGGTTTTACGATGTTGAGTGTACTGCTGGGTGGGCGTTTGGGCGCTGGAGGCGAGCGATGATGATGATGACAGACGACTTTGGCCCTACCGCCCACGGCGGTGGAAGTGGCAGAGTTTCGACACGACGGCTACTGCATTTAATCAATCAATACAGAGTAGCCGCCTTGTGCCAGTGTGATGAGCGAAACGACGCAGATGCCGTCTCTGATGCGGTGTGCAACGTTGCCCCTTGCCAGCCGGAGACGGGCCCCCATGCGCAGTCCATCACTGAGGTGCAAGGACAGTGGATCGGCCAACTGGCTCCTGGTTGCAATACAAGAGCAGCTGACTCGTACAGTATACAGTAGTGCCGAGATTCTGAATGCAGTTGTTGCGATGCGTCATCATGGTCGCCTGGCGACGATCCGGCCGAACGGTTTCGAAACAAGGCTGTCCAAAGGGTCCAACGAGACACTGCCGACGAGGACGGGGTGAAACGCCAGGACGGGAAACAGTGGGCAGCCGTGAGCCAGTCAATCGCAACGACGCGGCGCAAGCCGGGTTCGGCCTCCGATTGGCCGCTGACGAGAGTGAGAGGAACAGAGACGCAGTACGATTTGTCGGCGCGTCGCCGTCGAGAGCGCGTGGCGCGCGGCCAATGATAGAGCCCCAGTTCGTACGCGCCGCGAAGCGCAACGAAGGCCACGCGATGGTCCTCCCGTCGCAGACCGTGGCGGCTGGAGTCAGGAGGAAGAAGGGCTGACCGTGGTGGCTGTGCACAGACGGACGACGCCGACCATGTCGAATCTCCGCAGCCGCCGGGAGCCGTTTTCGATATACACCACAATGCCACTTGCGGAAACAAAGCGAGGCTGGTGCGACGACGGCGGCGGGGGGCCTCCCTTGTTTCTATAAGATGAAAGAGCGTCTGGCTAAGCGCCAGGCGAGCGTCGAGACCCGATGACCGTAGCCGCCGAGGCGATTATGACGCTCCCATTGGGCGCCCATGCCGCTGAAGATTATGCTCTACGTTGCTGCCGAGGGGGGCATGCGACGCAGTAGGCGCCGCGAGCGAAAAATAGCATTCTGGGCGCAGGTACTACGTACTTTGTGCGACCAGAGACCGGCTGCTGAGTGCTGGGGCGGATTTGACGTCGGGGGGCCATAGATGATGGCTCGGACGAGGGGCGGCGGCCTGGTTCACGCGGTGCGACGTCGCGCAGCGCGGCCTCTACGGCTCTGCGTGCGACCCGCAGGGGTGACGAAGGGCGGCGGCAACGGCGGTCAGCGGGAGGGAGGGGACTGGATGGGCTGCACTGAAGGGAAGAAAGACGCCGCCGCGCTGGAGGGGGAGACGAGAGAAGCGACACGCGACGCGATGGCAACGGAGATCGTGAACCGACGCGCGACGTTGAAAGAGAGTCGAGGTTGGCGGACCAACGGCAGAAATCACCTCATGGCTTCGACACGCGACCTGTGTGTGTGTGTGTGTGTGTGTGTGTGTGTGTGTGTGTGTGTGTGTGTGTGTGTGTTCTTTTCCAACTGGATGGGACGGGCGGGCACGCCAACGCGCCTGCCTGCCTACCCGTGTGCTCGCATCGCATCGTCTCGTGCAAGGAAGGCGCCGCCGCCGCGTCGGCAGACACTCGTGCGTGTGCGTGTGCGTGTGCATGTGCGGCAGGCGCGATCCATCAATGAAATGCATCTAAAAATGAGTCACTCACGCAGTCTTTTGACGCTGGCCACTCACAGGGCCCGCGCCTGCAGCGACGAGCTCAACCCCAGGCCTGGCCGACCCCTGCACCGTTGGCGCCGATCCACACCAGCCTCGCTCTCTCTCTCTCTCTCTCACTCGACTTACACGGTTGACTCCATGCGTACTGAGAGGTGCTGCTACTACCCGTCGGCGGCTCGCGACGGCACCTCGTCCGCTCATCCAGCAACCATGGCGCCCGCCGGACGCATACTGTACTGTGCGTAGGTTCCTCGCACGCCTCGCGGACCGGACGCGCGCATTCTGGACGTCCACCCAGCCAGAGCGCGCGCACACGCAACTCGCAAACCACACGCCTCCTGCCAGTCAGTCACTTACTTGGCTTGCCACCACCCAATGTTTCCCGATCCAGCCTTCGCTTCCCACTGCCGAATGCCACCCGCCGCGTTTCACAATACGGCGCCGCAGGCCCATTGTCGTGGCCCTCGGCCGTGATCCTTGACGAGTACAAGAAGGCGGCCTCATCCCAGACCGGCTGTCGTCGTCTCTCCATCTCCAATCGTCCGCACTCGATCCCCTTTGGTGCCTCTCTGCCCTCTCCTCCGCCGTCGTCTCTTGCCCTCTCCTCACAGAGACACAGGGAGTTGCTCTCGATCCATTTCTCTCCCGTACATATTCCTTTCCATATACACTATACGGCTCACGTATGTGCCATATTACACACAGAAACTCGTCATAGACAGTCTGACCGCATAATCCTATTCCTCCTACCGCGGCCCTGCGGCCCAGACTCAGCCCACGCCGGCAACTCGTCGTCTTCTGGAAAGACGCGCTCCCTGTTTCGGACACAAAGCCTAGTCACATCCTGATTTGACACTGGAGCCGGCCTCCACGAACAAACCAACATAATATTCATCATTCCATAATTCCTCGACATCTTTGGTAGCCATGTCTGCGTAAGTCTTTCTCAGTAAACGTGGCGAAAGATGCATCACTAATTCAACCCACCAGTCTGGAAGCCGACGTCGCTTTCGATTTCACCTTTCCCTCGCCCTCGACCCCCCCTCCGCCCTCATATGGCTTCACCTTGGACGGCGCCTTTACCTTTGACCCAGCCTTTCTCGAGATCCCTTATGGCTATCACGACCAACGCCATGCTCGGTCCTCATCCAAGGCATCGTCCATCTACTCGACCATATCAACCGTCGATTCCACCCCTGACTCTGTTTGCACACGCTTGACAACCCCTCCGCGAGCCAGCCCGCCTGTCGTTCGTCATGGTCCCCTCTTGCTCCCCAAGATCAGGCCGCAAGATCAAAATCTTGACAGTGCGCAGCTTCCCGTTGCCAACGTCAACGCTCGCCGTGCCAAGAAAGCCCAGACAACCCCTCCGCCTCGCCCTAAGGCTGCCGCTACTAGATCAGTTCGCTCTAGCCATGCTCGGAGCTACACGAACCCAGAGACACTCAGCAGCATGGCCTTTGCGCACATGTCCTCCTTCGCTGGGGCTTCGCTGCAAGGAGGCAACCCGGCGCCTCTGTTGTGCTCACCCGCCGCTTTTGCGCACGAGGGCGTGCTGTCATCGGAACCGGACCAGATGACACCAGGAGTGTCCTCTGAACTGCCATCTCGCCGTGCTTCAACGTCGTTCAGCGTCGATGCGGCCGTCATTGACCGGTACGGGTACCCCACGTATCGCCGAATGCCATTCTCGTCGGTGCCACCGCCCAGCAGCATGACCAGCCAGGCGGATTGCTCTTTCTCCTCATATGCTCCTAGGGCACCGTCCCCTCTGGCTCTTGCTGCCTCTTTTGATGAGACTTCCACCCCTTCAACGCCTTCTACAACGCTCATCAACTTCCTCACTGCTCCTAACCCCGCTGCTTCCCTCGTCCGCAACATTTCCTTCCCACTCCGCGACCCCAGCATTAGACATTTCTGGTGGGATGTCCGAAATGTTCGATCTTGGAACTCCTTCAACGCCTCTGCGATTCTCTCTCTGCCTGGCGCTCGGGCTTTGTTGACCACGCCGGTGCCTGCCCCGGTCCTGCCTCAGCCGACCATGTCGACCAGACACCCTGACACTGAGGCGGCCTTGCATGGAATTTATGCTTCATTCTATCTTCCAAAGATGAACGCGGCTCTTTCCATGTCCTCCAACCGAGCCCTGCAAATTTCCGTGCCTGCGAAGGCGGCGAACGACCTTGTCTTCGTCATCAACGCTGCCGGTGAGTCCGCCACGGCAGCGACAATGTTTGGAGGAAAGCCTTCCGCACGCGTTGTCGGTCTGGTCCGAAGCTTCGACCGTTTCAATACTGGCATGCGCGTCGAAGGCAACATCAAGCGTGTCGAATACCTTCGCGGCCTGTCTGCAATTCATTATGCCATGCGCGAGCATGGCTGCCGATATGGCTTCATCCTCACCGAAATTGAACTTGTCCTCGTCCGTGCCGGAACGGAGTCAACTCCGTTCTTCGGTGACCTGGAGATCACTTCGGTGCAACTGGCTACATCGACTCCCCAAGACGAGTCGGAAAGCACACCGGCCACAGGTTCGCCCCAAGCCTTGACAGCCTGCCTCGCGCTTTGGGGTCTGTGCCAGCTTGCTGGCGATAGGGCACCTGCGGGCCACCCTCACTGGAAGGCCGAGATCGGGGCGCCTGCTGAGGGTACGCGTCGCAAGGCGAAGCCTCGAGACAGTTGGATGCCGCAGCCCCAGCTGGCGGAGAAGCGAGAGGCCAAGCGCAGCCGTGGATGGATTTGGCCCGAGGACGCCATTGGCAGGAAGGAAATGGGAAAGCGAGGCGTCAAGTACGGCAACTTTTGAAAGCAAACGTTTCGTGTCAGGTAAAGCAAAGCCCGACGTGGCAGTGGAAGGGACAAGCTTGAGCCGGTCCAATTTTCCTTTGTCCTGCCCTTCCGTCGACTATGGTGCGGCCACGACTGATGAGACACGATGACAATGACGGCGCGATGAGGTAGTAGTTTAAACTTGCTTGGGCCTGCCCTTGAAGTCGAACGGGACTATGGGTGAGGCGAGTACCTTGAGACATTTATGTAGTCGATAGTTATGCATGCAAGGAGAAATAATCGACACTATACAATGTTCAACGCGGCACCACGCTCCCGAGGAGCCAAGTCGAGATTCGTTCCCTGCCATCCACACAGTTCAAAGTCACGTCTGTCTGACCTTTTCGTATTACCCACCACCGTATGGAAAGGTATGTGTGTCTGTGAGGAGGGGACCTCGATTGCCTCGCCATATCTACTACGGGTAAAAAAGAAGAAGAAAAAAAGGATGCCAACCGCACGCGCGCGCATACAATGAAGGAAAGATGAATGGTGAAAGAAGGGACACACGTCCGTCTTTTGCGCGGGAGACCATCCTCAACCTGCCCAGGCCTCTTGACACGAGCTGACGGCAAAGCGCGGTGCTTCATGCCTGCTCACTGATAGATAGACTTGGGAAGAAGGGGGGGGGGGGGGTTCAGACAGCATCGTCTCTATGGATGAAGCGTGTTGGTCGCGGACCGCAAGATCGATATGTAGGCTCCTACGGACGTCCATGTACTTGTTGGTGCTGTGGTCGTGCCATGGGGCATGCATGCAATGGCGCATTTTGACCACATCGAAAGCTGTTTACGCGGTAACTATGGAGCGGAGCCTACCACTCCCAAGCACGGGGGATATCATCGAGGTTACGTGAAGGTGCTGCGGACATCCGTCTTTGGCTGTCAAATTTTTACTTTGTTTTTATTCATTGTTCATGGCTATCATCAACTTCTTTGCATTTCGGCGACAGCATAAATTAGCCCTTGGCGGCACCGGCCTTGATCAGCAAGATGTCGCCGTCCTCGACAACGTAGTCCTTGCCCTTGGTCATCATCTTGCCCTTGGCCTTGACCTCGGACTCGTCGCCAAGCTCCTTGATTACGCTGAAGTTGTAGACGATGGCCTGGATGAACGTCTTCTCAAAGTCGGTATGGATGACACCGGCAGCCTGGGGGGCCTTGGTGCCAGTGCGGATGGTCCACTGACGGACCTCATCGGTGCCCGTCGTGAAAAAGCTGCCCAGCTGCAGCGCCTTGCGCATCTGCAGAATGATCTTGGGCAGTGCCGAGTCGGCGCCCACGTTCTTTTGCTCCTCCCTGGCGGCCTCCTCCGTCTCAAAGCGTGTCAGGCGCTCCTCGTATGAGACGGAGATGGGGATAATGGGGTCGCCGCTGGCGTTCTCCTTGATCCACTCAGCAATTTTGGGGAGGTGCTTGTTCTTCTTGCGGACAAAGTCCTTTTCGGACAGGTTGACCAGGTAAACGACAGGCTTGGCCGTCAAGAGAAACAGAGGGTTGATAGCCTCGACCTACGCCATGTGGGTCAGCAGCTGCTTCAAACCAAGCAAGGCAAAAGATAAGAGCTCAAAAGAGGTGAAGGAGCATTTGCAATCAGGAAGGACGTTATCTCAGTATGCACTCTAAGCGTTGTTTTGGTGAGGCATTCGACGAGCTGGGATTAGATCAGGCCAATTGGCCTTTTGTCATCACGCAAAGCGGAAAAAGACAAGCGACAAGACAAGAGAGAATGGTGTCGTCTTACCTCCTTGGGGCCCCAGTCACCCTTGCGGATGTCCTTGCCGTCTTGCAGCCAGGCGAGGACCTTCTCGATGATTTCTTGCTCCTGCTTGGCCTTCTTGAGCTCCAAGCTTTGGCCGCCCATGCGGGTCTTCTTCTTCTGGTTCTCCAGTGCCTTCTCGACAAACTCAATGTCCTTGAGTCTCAGCTCCTCGCTGATGATGTCCAGATCACGGGTAGGGTTTACGTCGCCCTCGACGTGGATGATCTCAGCATCATCGAAACACCGGACAACCTGGAAGATGGCGTCGACGGCGCGGATGTGAGAGAGGAAAGAGTTGCCGAGACCAGCGCCGGTAGAAGAGCCGCGGGTCAAGCCAGCAATATCGTAGACTGTCAGATTGGCAGGGACCTGGGACTTGGGCTTGTACTTGTCCACGAGCCAGTCGTAGCGCTCATCGGGGACGATGACGCGGGCTTCCTCAGGTTCGATGGTGGCATAGGGGAAGTTCTTGCGAAGCTGTCAGCACCCCGAATGAAGGGTGAGCGACAAATGGGGAGGCGTCATACAGCCGGGTTGCCCAGGTTACACTTTGTGATGGCCTGGAAGAGAGTGGATTTGCCAACGTTGGCGAGGCCGACCTGGATGGGGCTCAATTAGCTTGGATGCGCCGTTTGGAGGGGGGTAGCTCTCACAATGCCGCTCTTGAGGCTGTTCCCGGGCCTGCCCAAAGGAATCTTTTCCTCCACAACGTGCTTCTTGGGAGGCATTTTTCTTGATTTTGCGTAGTGTCGGCACGGGGTGTATGCGACGAGTATGCGCCGCAGGGCCGGGGCTCGTTGTCCAAGGGCGACAGGTCTTGCTGCGCGGGGGAGAAAAGCGGGAAGGGGAGAAGCGAAGGGGAGATGGTGAAAGGCGGCGAAGGACGTCGTGGTGGAGGGATTGGCTGCCGCCAGCCTCGAGAATTGCTTCAAAAGAGCCTGAGAGCGAGCGCGGGACGCCTTGAGGGGGGAAGAGAGGAGAGGCTGCGTAGGACGGGATGAAATGGGAAGATGATGGGAGGAAAAAATGGGAGGGCAGCAGCGAAATTTGATGCTCCCCACCACTTGGATGAGGAGTGGGGTGGTTTGTATTTTGTTTTAGTTGTGCTGTCCGCTGTTAAGTGTGCGCCGCGAAGTGCAGTGCAGTGCAGTACAGCGTACCTAATGCTAAGGCACCTAGAGGTGCCTAATAAGGTTCAAAGGCTCGACCCCTCCCTCACTCGAAGGTACTTACCTGGCTGGGCTACAAGCTGGGGAAAGTACCTATAATGTGAGCTCCTCATTCGTGGATGCTGTGCTGTGCTGGCTCGCCTGCAGCCGGAAGTCGGAGGCTTCATTTTCCCGAGTTCTGCAGTCACTGGGGGCGGTCCTGGCGTGGCCCCGCCGTTCAATGACCGGATCCACCTCATGGATTGCCTGGCCTGGCGCTGGGCTGGCTGACTCGCTGGGCGCGTCTCACTGCGTCACTCGCTGTGCCACCACCCGGACCCGACTGATCCTGCCTCCCAGCTCGAGATGGAAGCGCTGTAACTGTACCACGAGTACCTAAAGTTACCAACCTTAACGTTAGTACCTGACCTGTGCAGGCTGCAGCCCATCTGGGCAGGCGGCTAACCCGGGGGTCCGGTCTCCTGGGCTGAGGCGGTGCATGCCCGCTCACTAACACCACAGCAGGTGAGGCAAACCGTCACTTCCCTCTCCCGTCCTCCGCTGCCGGGCTGCTGGCAAAGGGAGGGAGGCGAGCTTGCTTATTACTCGCGCACGACGGATAAACCATCTCTCGGTTGGCCGCGATGTGCACTTCTCCTCCACTGCATCGCTGCCTCGACAGTCAGCATAGTATACTACGTACTTGCGATCCGATAGACCTGCACCTCCGGAGCAGAGCGCCTTGCTGAGACACTGCCCGTCCCGATCCGGCGTCGCGCCCACGTTGAGCCTTGGTGTGACCGCTGAGACAGCCGCCCACCCCTAGGACCCTCCCGTCTCTCCATCGCCTCGACTACTACTACAAGCCCGGCACTCGTCGTCGTCGTCGTCGTCGTCGTGGTTGTACAGGCAGTCGTGTCCTTAGCTGCTGCATCGCCGCCGCACCGCCGACCCGTCGGTGACGCCTCCAGCCACCCGCCATGCCCGCGCGCGAAAACGGCGCGAGACAGTCGAGCGGCCGGCACCGCTCGACCTTGTCGCTGCAAAAGACGGAGATTACAATTCACGTCTACGATCTGTTACCGGCAAGTTCTTGGCCCATCGGCGCACATGCTCCGCTTACTGACCAGAAATACAGCCCGGCAGAGTGTCCTCGGTCCTCTGGACCGTCGGCGCTTCGCTGCTGCATTCCGGTGTCGTCATCAACGGACGCGAATACGCCTACGGTGGTCACGACAAGCGCGGTGTCACCGGCGTCTACTGGACCAAACCCAAGACAGAGCCACCCGGAGGCACCTTTCGCTGCGAGATACTTCACGGATTCACGCTGGCTAGCCAAGAGGAGATTGACGCCACCCTTCGCCATGCCTCGGACGAGTTCCTCGGAACCTCGTACAACCTCCTCACCCGGAACTGCAACCACTTCACGGCGTATCTGTGCCAGAAGCTCACGGGATCGCCAAGCCCAGGATGGCTCAACCGCGCCGCCAGCATCGGCGTTGCTTTACCTTGCGTCGTTCCGCGCGAGTGGATAGAGCCCCCTGAGTATGACACGGCCGACGGCGAGCTGCTCGACGACGACGAGCAGCACACGGACGAACATTCACGCATGCTGGGCCAATCACGGCCGCACTTTCTCTCCGACGGCGCCGCCAGCGACGGAGCGACAGAGTGGGATAGCGAGGAGGAAAGACGCCGCGGCGGTAGTGGCAAGGGGAAGCAGGTCGTTCGCGATTCCGCCGGCCGGCAGCTTCCCGCGGCGGAGCGGGCTCCCACCTGGTAGGACGTCGGCGCTGCGCTTCGCATCCAGACTTTGCAACGGCTCACGCATGGCGTTTTGGGTGTCTGGGACTGTTCTTCTGAAATGGATTGATACCACGGCTTGACCTGATGCTCTCATGTTGCGCGGCGGGCAGGATGAAGCAACCCTATTCTGTTGTGACACGCGCGCCCCGCGCGGATTGCAAGGTCCCATTCTTGAGGAATTCGTGGTCTGTGTGTGTATGCATGGTCTAGCTCGTACAAATATTGTACACTTTGGCACCCCTGTGCTTCCATTTTCTTCCTCAGGCGCGTTCCACATTGCCCGTCGATCGTGCGCCCGACAACAACGGAAGCGATTTGGCCGTTATAGGCGCCTGCGCTTCTCGCTCCTTGTTCCTCCAAACTTGATTCTCGTCGAGTCGGCTACCCGGATGATCTTCTCGCGAAAGACCCTGCCCTCGGGGCTCATGAGCACCTTGACGGCCGCTTCCCGTCCCTGGCCGAAGCCGCGCAGGACCAGCTCGATGTGCTTCATCTTCATGGGCCAGCCGGTGTGGATGAGCCGCTCGAGGACGTACTTTGTCAGCGAATAGGCCGCGTCAAAGGTGCTGCGGCGCGACCCTTTGAAGCCAATGTTGCCACAGGACATGGAGATGATGGGCTCGCGGTTGGGCTTGGTGCAGGTGATGTGCGTGTTGTGCTTGTGGGAGTAGATGTGGAAGTGGTAGGGTTCCAGCTCGTCCTGGCGAGGCTGGACGGCCTCGGTCGTCTTGCGGGACAGGGCGCTGGTGTCGATGTTGGACTTGTTGAGGGCCTTGAAGACCATGCTCTGGGAGAGGTCCGCCATGGCGTTTGGCTTCTGCTGCGTGGACCGGGAGGCGCCGTAGATGTTCTCAAGGAGCGACTCGGTCCGGGGCCGCGCCGGCATCCGCTGCTTGGGCTGATTGCCCTTGGGCTCGTCCCATCGTGTGCTCGAATGCGAGAAGGACTGGGCGTTTCGGAGGGCGACGCATTGAGGCGCGAGGGGCTGTGATGGTCGTAGGCGGAGCGAGCGTGTCTGCGCCGCGAGGCGAGTGGTCAATGGCCGACTCATGGCGCTGGCATGACCCTCTTGTTCGACGCCGATGATGTGTGACCGAGAAAATGGCGGTGTTCAAATTCCGTGATGCCCAGCAACTAACGTAACCAGCAGGAATAATTGGCACCTGCACCATTTCGGCGCGGCAGGTTTCCATTGGCAGGGGCCGCCGCCACAGTGCAGCCAGGAATGCAGCGGGACCGCCGTCCTGCCGCGGTTTTGCCGCTGCACAGCGCCGGCGCCGCGCCACGGCCGCCTGCGCTTTTCCCTCCGTCCCTGGCCAACTGAGCTGGTTGTTGCCGCCAGGAGCCGAAGTCGCCAAAAACCGAAATTTCCTTCCGCAGCCACGAGCTTCTCCCCCCCCCCCCAATCCGCCTCTCGCATCCGCACCCGCGCATCTCCTCGTCCCTGAGCAGGAGAGCAGCAGCCTCTCGTGTGGACCGCTCCCATCCCCGCCGGTTTCAGTATGGCTTCCTTTGCCCGAAGCGCCGCCAACACGGAAAATGCCCTGTCGCGGGCCTCCAGCCATGTAAGCCGCACGCATGGCCGATCGCCCGCATACCGGAGGTTAGCCTCCCAGCTCTCCCAGGCCGCGAACCGCCCCGTCACCGCCGCACCGTCGGGCGCTGTCACGGGCGCCATCCTCTCTCCCTTGCGATCACATTTTCTCCCCGCCGAGTTGCGCCTCACCTTCTCCCCGGTAAGCCAGGCCCGGCAATTCCACATCACCGGCCGGCGTCCCCAGGAAGACAAGTCCAAGGCGGAGGCCAAGGACGACTCCAAGGCCAAGCCTACTCAGCCTGAGGCCGAGTCTGACAAGAAGCCTGAGGAAGAGGAGGCTAAGAAGTCGGAAGAGGGTGAGAATGGCGAAAAGTCCGAAGGCAAGGGCGGCAAGGAGGAAGGCAAGGAGAAGAAGGAGGATCTTCCCCCGCCCCCTCCTCACGGTGACAAGACTCCTTGGCAGGTCTTCATGGAGACTATGAATACCGAGTTTCAAGCGTCCAAGGAGTGGAACGAGTCGACCAAGCAGATCGGCGCCGCCGCCCACCAGTTCTCCGAGAGCGAATCAGTCCGCCGAGCCCGCGAAGCGTACGAGAAGTCGACGGGAGCCGTATCCTCGACCGCTGCCAAGGCCGTCAAGGGCACCGCTGGCGCCATCGGCAAGGGCGCTGCCTGGACATGGGACACTTCCGTCATGAAGGGCGTCCGCAAGGCCGCCAACGTGACTGGCGACGCAGTGGACAAGGCAACCAAACCCATCCGCGAGACGGAGGCGTACAAGAATGTAAAGAACGTCATCGACGACGGCAGCTCGTCGAGGTACGGCGGCTGGGTCGAGAAGGAGGAGCGGAGAAAAAAGAGGGCAGCGCTTGAGGCACAGCGCGGTGCCACTGGCGAGGTGATGCAGGAGGACCCGGAGTACGTTTTAACACCCCCCTCGCGAATTTCTCTGAGCCGAATCTAACAACCCACTGCAGGGCTGGTACAAACATCACGCTCCACAAGGACGCCGCCTGGAAAGAGGCGTGGAGAGATTTCCGCGACCAGAACAAGTTTGTGCAGGGTCTATTCAGCATGAGGGGCAAGTATGAGGAGTCGGAGAATCCCTTGATCTCGACTGCCCGCAGCATCACGGACCGCATCGGCGGGTTTTTCGCGGAGAACGAGACGGCCATGGTCATCAAGAAGTTCCGCGCCATGGACCCCAACTTCCAGGTGGAGCCCTTCCTCCAGGAGCTCCGCGAGTACATGCTGCCGGAGGTCCTGGACGCCTACGTCAAGGGAGACACGGAGACGCTGAAGCTGTGGCTGTCGGCGGCGCAGTACTCGGTCTATGAGGCGCTGACCAAGCAGTACCTGCAAGCGGGCATGAAGTCAGACGGGCGGATCTTGGACATCAGGAATGTGGACATCCTTCGCGCCCGCATGCTGGATCCGGGCGAGGTGCCCGTATTCATCATCACCTGCCGCACTCAGGAGGTGCACGTGTACCGCAACGCGAAGACAAACGAGCTCGCGGCAGGCATGGAGGACAAGGTGCAGCTGGTGACGTACGCCATCGGCATCACACGCGTGCCCGAGGACGTCAACAACCCCGAGACGAGAGGCTGGCGCTTGATTGAGATGCAGAAGAGTGGCAGGGACTGGTACTAAAGAACAACACCGAGCGTTTTCCCCCTTCCGCCACGGCGGACGGGGCTGTTTCGACTGGCGAATGGAGGGTAGCATACTTTGCGCTGTGTGAATACTGTATAATACCTCTTTGCATGTACGGGGAGGAGGGTGGAAGGCCCGGTACGGCCCTGTATGATGACGAGGGTGTCGAAGGAGGATATGGGATGGGCATGTCACAAACTAACAAGCAACGCCACACACACCGCTCTTGCTCAGGGTCTCTGCGGCAGAAGAGAGACTCTTGTACGATTGGAAAGGGGAAGGGGGTCGTCGGGGGATCTAGTTGAATCAAGTGGATCGGAAGGGCTGGAGCAAGTCTGATAGACGACATGTAGACGCCGATTAACATTACGGACAATTGTAATCGCCTTAAATCCGTCTGATATAAATGTTAAGCATTGTCTTATCTAGTCTAGTCTATAGAGACCTATGCTAACGCTTTAGTCGTGGCCTTATCCCTCTTGCCTAAGCGGCGCGGGCGCGAGTGTAAGTAAACCCTCTTATAATATTTAGTATTCGACGAAACTATAGGTATTAGGACCCTTAACAGCCCGAGAATGCTAGTCTAGTGACCGTGCCCACCCGGATATAATTGGTAGCAGCTGAAAGCGGCTGTTAGTATTGTAGAGAATCGGATGAAAGAGTGAGGCATGGACGGGGACTGCGGCGGGGTGCCGTTCCTAGACAGCAGTTGAACACCGATAGTACGCAGACCATTCCAGACGTCGTTCTTAGCAGGAATGGCTGGTAAGAATGGCATCGGACGGCAAGACGTTGTGTAATTGGGAACGCGCAGCTCATGATTGACCAACATGATGATGGTGGTGTAGGCTGGATGTGGTCTGGTCCCACACTGTAGCTGTAGCTGCCCTGGGCCGAGGTGGGGGGTTACATATATAAGAGTTAATAGTTGTCCCCACTCCCACCGGTACGGGGAAATGGTGTAGGGGCATCACACCTGCTTTGCATGATTTCATGTAATTTGCAGTAGGTCCGGGGTTCAAATCCCCGTTTCTCCATTTTTGCTTCGTTTGCCACATTTGCGTAGACTTTTCTTTTTCCTTTTTTTTTTTGCAAGTCATAACTACGTTGGGAACTGAGTAGGAAAGAGGGCAACCAATTCGTTGAAAACACAGGAAGCTCGTTAGAGTGACCGGCTGTCGCGCACGGTCTCCACCAGTGAGTCAAGCGGCAACATGAATGCCTCGCGAGTCAACCTCGCGATGGCGCGGGGCGCGCTACCCGGCGAGGGCTCGCGGGCGATGGCGGTGCAGCCGTGGAGGCGAGGAAGCCTGTGTTCTGACTCTTGAGGGCTGCGTATGTGCATGCGTGCGTGTGAGGGTCACAGCGCTTGGTATATGATGGGGATGAGTTTTCGTGCATCGTGCATCGTGTACTTCGTACTTCGTATATCGTGCAGGAACCCCCTTTCCATTCGCTACAAATCTCTCTCTCTCCCTCGTTTTACCCTTGGATCGGAGCGAACAAAGCAGGCGAAAGTTGCAACATCATCATGTCCACCCAGCATCAGTCGCCGCCCGTATACTTCTGGCGTGAGACGGACCCGGAGACGGGCTACCTGTCGCAGTGGTACTACTGCCCGTTCCGCGACGACAAGGACGAGTCGATCGTGTACGACACGGCGGAGCAGTGAGTTTTGATTCCCCCTTCACGTATCTTTTGCCCCCCCCCCCCCCCCTTCAATTGCCTGCCTGCCTTGGTGGTAGTAGTAGTAGCAATAGCTTACCTTGCCGGGTCACGATAAAAAAAAAAGCTTCATGATGTACCAAAAGGCGCTCCTCTTTGGCGACAGCCGCGTCGCCGCACAGGTCCTCGCGCCGGGCCTGCACCCGCGCAAGATCAAGGCCCTGGGGCGCAAGGTCGCGGGCTTCGACGAGGCGACGTGGGTGCAGCACCGCGAGGGCATTGTGCGCCGTGGCAACGTGCTCAAGTTTACGCGCGCCGTGAGCTGTGAGGAGGCCCCCCGGAAAGGCACCACCACGGCTGCTGCTGGTACTCCTCATCATCATCTCAGGAGTAATAAGACCAAGAGTGGCGGCGGCGGCGGCGGCGGCGGCGGCGGCAAAAGCGACCACGGGGCCGTCGTCCCCCCGCCGGCGCTCATCCAAGACAGCCTGCGCGAGATGCTGATGGCGACGGGGGACCGCGAGATCGTCGAGGCCAGCCCGTACGATGCGATTTGGGGCATTGGTTTCACGGAGAGGGACGCGGAGGCCATGCGGGAGCATTGGGGCGAGAACCTGCTCGGCAAGGCGCTCATGGAGGTGCGAAGGGAGCTCAGGGAGAGCCAGTCTGATAAGAATTAGCAAAATGGGTAGCAAGATTGGGTGTGTCTCTTGCGCGGATCGGATCATGGCAACGCGGTGAGGATGATGTTGGTGACGAGGATCGTCCTCCGTGCTTTGCATGTTGTCATTTCTCAGGGCCTGCGCCTTTCAGCGTCTATTCTCCCGTTTGTCTAGCTTTCTTGCTTCCTCGAGTGCCATCCCGTCATGATGTAGTTAATCAAGGAGCATGGAGACTCAAATGCCAACCCTTGATTATTCATTTGTTTCTACTTGGTAGAGCAGAGCTTCACATTTTTTTTCTCCCGCGTTCAGAATTCGAATTCAGCGGTAGATAACTCAATTCATACAAGCGGCCTATGTTAGAGGCATGCCGATATCATCTCAACTTGAAAGGGGTTTCTATCGCTCGTGGTGTCAATGGACACTCGCAGCTACCCTAGGCGACATGCCCATCTACATCTTGATACCATGCCAGCACATTGGCTCGCATGAAGCGGCATCGCAACCCCTGCCGCAAACCAAGTCAGACGGCATGATATTCCTCCAGCTATGGACCACGGAGCAGGCTTCGTTTGCGGCGAGCGACGCTCAGCTTCTGGTTTGCGGCATGACTCACTTATCAAAGCGACAAGCGCCCATCGGAGCCTCACTCAGCCTCAAGCAAGGTTTCTCCCCCAAAAAAGGCACCACGATCCTGCACAAACCAAGGCTCATCAGGCGGCGCTCACTGGCACAACAGAGGATACGGCTCATCACAGTCATCACACACGCACGACTGGGCATACACATAACAACCCCAACCATGGCAGACCAGGCCCCGCCATTCGCACTCGAGTCTGCGTCCATCCCGCTCCGCGACCTCCCCGCCGACAGCTACCTCGTCCACGCGACAAACTGCATCGCGACCTGGGGCGCCGGCATCGCCGCGGAGATGGCGGACATCTTCCCGGCCGCGTGCCGCGAGTATCAGCGCTTCTGCGTCGAGGAGGTGCTCCACGGCCCCGAGACTTCTTCCCAGCAGCAGCAGCAGCAGCATCGCCGCCGGCGGTGGCCGACGAGCCAGTCCCCCATCGCGGGCCGCTGCCTCGTCATCCCGCCGCAAGACGACGACGTGCGCGCTGGCGCCCCGCGCGTGCACATCGTGTGCCTCTTCACGAGCAACGGCTTCGGGAGGGCGGACCCCGCGCGCGGGAAGCCCGGCAGGGACGCGCCGGGCAGGATCCTCGAGCAGACGGCGAGAAGCCTCAAGGAGTTTCGCACTGCCCTTGAGAGGGCGGCATCATCATCATCAGCAGTACCGGCGGCGCAGACAGACGAGCCTGCCGGCTCCGGCAGCGGAGACGCAGCGTCGCCCGTCGTCTACTCTCCCATGTTCAACTCGGGAGCCTTCAGGGTGCCGTGGGAGCAGACGCAGGCGCTGATACGGGGTGAGTTTCGGGGTTGGCGGGGGAGATGGGTTGTTCTTGCGCCGCCAGGGCCGGCGTGAGCCAGCGGGTATCCCGTATCAGATACAGTGTCAAGGGTATCATGGCAAAAGGGGCACAGGCGCACAGCTGATGAAGACCTTGGTGGACTATGAAGGGAGAGAGAAGAGGGGCTATATAGGTGGCCGAGCGAGAGAGAGACCAGTGGAAGAGCCGACCAACTAGGAGGCTGACCAACCAACCCACAACATATCAAGATGAGAGCAGGGTAGCTCCTGTAAGACCTGGAAAAGATTGATTTGGGAGTGCGCTCCCTCCCCAGGCTGGAGCATACTCCATGCAGTCGTGAGCCATGTTCGCCAGAACTTCCATAGGGAGTACCGCCTTTTTGACCAACGTCTCCGACTGCCACTGCTAGTCATCATCCTAACCAGCTACTTGACTGGCCAGGCCACGATGGAGTACGCAAAGCGTTCCGGATACTGTTACGATGAGTGAGCATTTCTAACTTCTATAAGTCGGACTACGCAAGTGCGTACTACGCGATATGTGTTGGCGGATTCCGGCCGCTTCTGTAAGCACAGTTGAAAGCACTCACCCTTGGCTTTTGCTCAGGAGCCCTTTTTAGAAAGGAGGCGCTGAAGCGCCAATAAGTCTCTCATTGTTAGTAAGATGCCAACGCCTGGAGGACCAGGCGGCGCTGGGGGTGTGGGAGGTCCTGGGGGAGCCGGCGGGCTATCGGTTCCGCGTTTGTTCGAGTCCCCTGAAGAGCCCAGGGGTCCAGGGCAGCCGCATGGGCCGAGGGGCCCCGGAAGTCGCGTCGGCCGCACATGACTGCTGGGGCTCGTATCCTGTCGTGGATGCAGATCAGCGCCCGAAAGTCGTCCGCTGTGAAGAGATTCCTGCATGTGCATAACTTTACCCCCGGCCGTCCGTCTGTTACGACTTCGCCAATAAGCATATATAACACGGGCCAGGATCAGTGTGCCGATAACAAGGGGTATCGTCTGGCCAGCCGAGTTCAGCAAGTCCACATTGGCAATGCGATTCCAACGAATGGTCAGTTCCGACGCCGTAACGACGATCGCGCCGACAGCCAGGTCCAACAAACATCTGACATATTGCAGCAAGGCGATCCTGTCTATGGTCAGCTTTCTAGTTTGGCCGCGGGGGATCACGGAGAGAGATGATACCTGGGCCTGCCTTTGTCGTCGTTGGAGCACGTGCTCTCGGTACCGTCAACACTCACCCTGTCTTCAGTCGCTCCGCCGCCCACTCTTAACCCTGTATCGCCGAATCCAAACTCTGTACCGCTAAGGTAAGATTCTGTATCGCTCTCATTCGCATCTTCGGCCGTTGCGCTCTTGAAAAACCTCGCCAGGGAGATATATGAAAGAGCAGCCAGTATAAGCAGACACGAATAGAGCGAGATGTTGACGGCCCGAAAAGCCTTGTTCTCCAATGGAATCTTCGCAAAGATGAAGGCATACGTCGCGCAGTCGTTGGCGGTCCGTGTATCGGCCGGAACGGCCCAAAACCATATCTGAAAGGATGACACCGCGATGAGAAGCAGGTAATGAAGCTGCGTGTCCAGTATACCCGGCTCGACAACAGGCCAGCGCGTCGGGTCGAGGCTAGGCTCGAAACCAGTGACGATGCGCCATATATACAGTGGCGCTAGGAACAAGAACGCTCCATAACATAGGAGGAGTACGATGTAAATGTCGACCGGCTCGATCGTCGCCTGGGAGATCTGAATGAGGACGGCGAGAAACTCGGCGGCGATAAAGGACGTATTGGTGAATCGAATGGCGGGGATCTCCTCGTGGACACGCAGCGTGACGGCAAGGTTGAGGCTCAGCCACTGCAAGTAGAAACCAAGACGGATACCTAGTCCGTACATGTCGGGGTTGCCATCATGTTGACAAGTTTCCATTCCGGAGTCGTTGGCAGGACTGGACGCTCAGAAGGACCGAGAACGCAAAATGACTACTCCGTATACTACTATACGGATGCAACTGATTGCCAGTGGATAATTTATATTCATCAACCCACATGATGCTCCTCAAGATGGCTACAGTGCACTGCCCTGCACCGCCCCTCTCTTGCGCGGCAGAAGACTCCCGTCCATGGTCCGGCCCGCGGTCGCACAACATGAAGTAGACATAGCCACAGGCAGCAGCCTACCGTTCGAGAGCGTCGCTAACAAATAGAGTTTCCAGATCCAGTCAGATGCAGCAATCCCGAGCGGGCACATCATCCAGTCCAGAGAAAGGCAGATCCGGGGGCTTTCGTACAGGTCGTGTGCTTTGGGGTGGCTCAGCCATAGAGCACAAGCCATATAGATTAATGATAGAAGGCGCGCTGTTGAGCCCATGGAACCGGGTGGGTGGCCATCGCTCACGTTTGCCTCACGAGCTACAATACCGCCGCTGCCGCTGTGACCTGGCTTTGCAACATACCAAGAGGTTGAAAAGTAGGGGCGGGGGAGGGGGGGGGGGGCCTTGATGGAGCATTCGCGTCTTACGTCTATACAGTAAATAATCGGGAGCGCGCCCGCCCTTATATCTACACACGTTACATTGAGGCCCTCCCAGAGTTCTTTACGGGCGAAATAAAATCCGTATCCGGGAGTCATGCAAGCTGACGTGATCCGATCGCGGTTGCTTCGCAGACGCGTGGGAGTCGCGAACGCAAGTGAAGCTTGGTCCAAACAAGCCACCCTGACTTTCGTGACTTCGCTTCAGTTACGTAGATGACAATGGCGAAAACAACATCGCCCGGCGGGAAAATAATATCCAGCCATATCACCAACATTGGCCTAGGGCTGGTTTATAAGTATGTTGCCCCCCCCAACTGTTCGCTCATGCACGCAAGCAAATCCAAGCTAAAGGCAGTCCCTCAGTAGTAAGAACTGGTCAATTAGTAGCGCCGCATCATATATCAATCCTCGAACAGCCATGGTTGTGATTGGAACCGCGTTTCTAGTGTGCGGAGCCAGCCCTGACTTGTTCCGGAGAGGCGTTGCTTCCTGGAAGGCCATCAACTGGAGAACTGTATCTGTGGCCATCATACAAGCGGCCGAGTACAGCCGATGGTTCTTTACCGTTGTCAACGCAACTAGAGACTTGTACAAGAGGTGGCCTTGACATGTGCCATGAGCAGACGTAGGTGCGGCCCCGAGATGAAACTATAGCTTTGGGAATGCTAACGAAATCATTCACAGGGGCGATAACAAGAACTTCACCCAAACCTCTCAAGGCATATAACCCTGCGGAATGGGGGCTAGCATCCGATCAAAAGGTGAGGTACGGAGCAGTCCCGCGCTGCATATAAGCGCAAACGAGCCACGGTGGCACGCTAGATTCGCAATACTGAACGCGGACAAGAGTGCGCCGCCCGGCGGCCGTCATGGCGGTGGACGGGGTCTGGGACTTTGGCGGCATGATCCCACGCGGGCTTTGGGCCGGAGCTCATGGCGCTGCACGCGGCCGGCGAGAAGGAGCGGTTCGACGAGATGGCGCGCCAAAAGGTTCTTGCGGCCGCCTGGGCCGGGACGACCTGCGGTTGGGGGCTGGAGTAGGGCATGTGGTCGTTCAATAAGCCGTCGCCGTTTGACTTTGCGACGCTCGTGAGCAACTACACGCTCGAGGGCGTCGCGCGGCGCGTCCGGACGCCCACGTTTGTCGGGGGCGCGGAGGACGACGCGCAGTTCAGGGGCCACCTGCACGCCTTCAAGAGGGCCGACGACGCCATCGGCACGCACTCGGGCGTCGCGGCGCTCAAGTAGCAGAGCGCCGTGGTGCTGGACTGGTTCCAGGGCGTGCTGGACGCGAGGAGGCGCGGGGGGTATAGTGGTGGAGACGAACGGGAGGAGGCGAGAGGGGGTTCATGAACCTCATGATGCATGGGTTGACTTCATACGTGCCTTGCCTGCTGGGCACGAGGTACGCGGGCGGCGCCAATAGTATAGGCTTGGTAGTACGTTGGTGGATTTGTTTACGTTGCGTGGTTTCGACTACTTACTAGACTGTAGTCACTACGAAGTTTCTTCGGACGAAGTGAATAGGCGCTCCGGGCATGTACGAACAAAGTTAGTTGGATGCGCAATTGCAGGTTGCAAGAGCACGTTACGAGAAGCATATCGTGACGTGACGTGCCGGGGCTGTGGTGGCTGGCATGCATGAGTGAGCAAGTTTGGGCGGGCAGACGGGCATGACTCGCTCGCCCGGTGGATTGCGCTCATGGCAAAACGAGAACCGCTTCCGACCCTGTTTTCTTTGTTGCATTTCTGGTGTTGCGTAGACTTGTCATGCGCTGTGTAGACGACAAGGCGGGAGCCCGCGAACCCAAGCATGGCGTTGACGTGTTTCGATAGCCGCCGGGGCATAGAGCATCCCCCCGCCATTACTCAGCAGGCCAAATCATATCGGGGGCGGATGAGAGCAGGCAAGTGTTAGTACTCCGTAGTGGTTGGTGACTTTGAGTTCCTGCGGTGGTACGTCGTACGAGCAGCCAAAGGTCTTCGCCCCCCAAATTGCCCTTTTCGGGCCGGCAGAGGCGGAGGGGGGGCCTCGTTCCACACCGGCAAGCACAAGCAAGCAGCAGAGGGGGGGGGGGGGGCGGATAGCATGGCTGGCGGCAGCGAATGGCACGAGGCGGCGGCAAGACAAGCTTTTGGCCTGTCTCGGTGGCGCATGGCCCAGGGCCTGGTCGGGTGGATGGCAGATTTGGTTGGTGCCGCCGGAAGGTCGCTAGTAAGGGAGGGGAGGGGGTGGTTGGTTCGTTGGAGGAAATCTGCATCGGCAGTTCAACAGGCGAGGGAGGGAGGGAAGAAAAGGATACGAGGACGACGACGGCGACAGAAAGACGGGAGGGAAGGGGGAGGACGCAATTGGACGACAAGTTGTCGGACTAACTTTGGTGTTGGAGGGTTTGTTTAAACTCTTGATGGAAGATTTGGATTGAAGTGAGGTATCTTCTTCAGTACGTATACTGTACGTATGGTATTAGTACTGTAGAAAGGTTAGTAATTGTTGACAGCGCAGGATTCCCAGCACTCGAGGGGGGGATCCCAGCACCTGGAGACAACAGCCTGTACGTGTCTACTAGGCACGCTGGTGCAAACGAGAATAGAACTTACTTGCGAGCTTGGCAGCGGGGGAACGAGAAAGACCCACGGGTTTGATGGCCTGAATACATGCCTGGCAAGCTGGGAACTGCCTTGCAGCACGTGCTCCACTGCCCTGTAGGGCGACCACACCTGTCCGACATTGGGTACGTACGAATACATAGCCTTGATAGGCCAAGCTTTTAGTAGCAGGGGTAGAGGGAGGAGGACGGGGGCTTGGGGAGGAGCTTGTCAGCGGCCCTGGCCTCACCAAGCTCACCTGTTCCTCACCTTGCTCCGCAAATGACCGATCGCCATTGAACCTGGACGACGTCTTTCGTCGTGACACGCCAATTGTGCCAGGCGGGCGGACCAAGTGGCCGTCTCTGACGCGCGCTGCGGCAGCAAGCGGCGTCATCAACGTTCGTCCCTGTCGTTGTCGTTGTCGTCGTCGCCCAGCGAGGGAGACGGCCACGTCTTCCCTACTGTACTTGTTTTACGAGCCGTCCCAATATCGACAATGATGCCCGCCCGCATGCATTCCATTCCAAAACCACCTCGTCCCCCCTGGATCGCCTGGAACACGCTCGTGGAACATGTGGATCGACACCGCCCTGGACTGGCTGACGTCAGGCGTCGCATTGATTGGCGTCGCCAGCCAAGCAGGCGGTTCACTAACTTACGCTTTCAATTGCGTACGTACGTTCGTCGGAGGTGGGCGGGAGGAAGGGCGGAAACGGGATGAAACCCACCCAAAATAAAAGCACTGCCCTTCGGACCGTAATAATTCAGGCGTCCAGCCGCCGCCGTGTTCCATGCCCGTGTCACTGTCACGGACCGCCCGCCCGCCCGCCCGCCCAACCAGAGAGTTGATTTGGCCGGGCGAGCGAGCAGTTCCATGTCGTTCAAAGCCGACGACGAGCCGAGACCAAGACGGACGACGGCCTGGGCGACAATGCAGAGGCCGCACCGAGTCCTCTTCCCCCGCGCCACCTTTCAATGGACGGATCATGGGCGACGCATGAATGCAAAGGGGGGTTCCTCAGCGACGGCAGTCTCCGGACGCGCGGCTGGCCGTTGCAGATAGACGCTCGACGTGTCTGTGCTGGGCGTCTGCGACCGAGAATGTTCCCCAGCTGGGCTGGTAGGTCCGTCATGGCGTCAGTCCTGTGTGTGGAGGGGGGACGGGCCATAGCGGCGCCCGGATAATACACTAAATTGCTTGGTGCTGCAGCACAATCCAGGTATGAACAGCTACCCACCCCCTAGAGAGGAGAGGCACCTGGACGGCGGATCTTGGCTCATCGGCCGCGGCGCAGTCGGTAGACGAGGAGTAACCCGGCACTAGCGGAATCGTGTCGTCGTATTTTTGATGCGGTAGCTACTGGACCTGGTGGAGGAGGTCGAGGGGAGGCGCGCTGCCCCAAACTGCGCTGCTGCGGCGGGCGCGGTGCAAGTTGTGTGGTGGAGCTGCAAGAGAGGTTTGCATCGCGTTAGACTTGGGAGCTTGAAGGCGAGCAGGCGGGCGTTTTCCCCACACGGTAGACCACGTACGTACACTACGTACCAGGTACAAAGGAAGGCAGTTATCGGAGCACGGCATACCTACTAGGAAAGGTACGTACTGACTGACCTTGGCTCGCCCGGCGCGCACATACCAAGTGCCAGATACCCTGTCCGAGAGTACGGGATACTTGGAACACCGTGTGCGCGCCGTCGCGACGGCGAGTGGTCTGTTCGAGGCAGGTGCGCACCTTCCTGGTGGCCTGCTGTCACCTTCCTGGCGGCGCTCGGTTTGTACCAAGGTGTGTGAGGTATAGAGGGAGGGATGGATGCCCGGGTGCCTGTGCGAAGTTAGGAGGTGGCTGCCTGGCCCGAGTAGCATGACATGGCAGTATACTCGGGTACCTTGACTACCTTATTAGTACTAACATACGACACATGCACAAGATGATGGATGGCATAGGTAGTAGCAAAGCAAGCCATGGCACGACTTGCATGACAGCATCGTTTGCAGTATTTTACGTAGTAGTTGGTGAACAGCGGGCAGGTCTCCCACCACCCCCAATTCTTGTTGCAACTACCTTACGTATCAGTTAGCATTCTCATCCTGCCCTCTGCAGCAAAGGTTCCCGTGCTCGAGGAGGGCGGCCGCCTCGGAGTCTGTCCGTCTCCAAGCCAGAAACAGCATCGCCGCATCACCAGCCATCCTGCTCCATCATCGGCCCATCTTCTGCTGCTGGGCCCGTCCGCCTCCCTTTCGTCCCACCACGCAGGGTTG
Organism: Purpureocillium takamizusanense; assembly: GCF_022605165.1. Lineage (NCBI taxonomy): Eukaryota > Fungi > Ascomycota > Sordariomycetes > Hypocreales > Ophiocordycipitaceae > Purpureocillium > Purpureocillium takamizusanense. The sequence goes on from NC_063071.1 coordinate 2,602,341, forward strand.
GCTGGCCGGCCTGAGCTAGATTGTCCTTTGCTTTTTGCCTCTTCGGGGCGTCTCCCCTGGCTCGAATTGGTTGATTCACTCCGATGAGCTTGCGCCTGCTCGTGACGCTTCTTTTCATCCTCCTCTCTCGCGGGGGTGCCATCCAATAGTACTTACTTGCTGCCTTCCACGGTACCTATAATCCTGAACTGCACAATAGTCACAATACGATACGACACAGCAATATCCATCGTCCCCCTCCTCGACCTGCACCGCCTGCCGATCAACAACTGTCTGCCTGTCATTCCCCGTCTGGACCCTCCCCCCTTTCCGGCCGCGGAACGCCCCCCTTGGCCCACCACCCGCGCCATCTCCATCCCTCCGGCGGCACCTGCGCATCTCGCATCTCGCATCGAGCGCCCCAGGCCTGCCTGGGCTTGATCCTGCACCACCACGCACCAGCACTCGATCCCCGCCTCACATGCTGCGGCCCTTCTATGGAAGCTTAATCCAACCTTGCCCACGTTTCTTAAAGGAGTCATTCTTCTTCTCCCTCCTCCCTCCCCTCCTCGTTCCAAAGCCAGGAGTATACCTGGTGCTTCCCCCCAAACTCACGTGTTGCGTTTTTTGGACCACGACGACGACGATAACGACGACACTCGTTTCCCGCTTAGAGTGGACGCATTGGTTTGGCTGCTGTGTCGTTGTCCTTGTCGTCACTGTCGTCGCTACCGCCGCCACTGTCGACGCCATCGCCGCCACCATCGCCAACGACCAACAACAACCACCGGCCCGCTAGCCGCCACTCCCGATTCCGAGCCTCAATCGACGACGAGATCCCCCCCTTCGACTTGCCCAGCTGCCGGCTCATGTCGGTGACGCCCGCCAGCTGTATCGATGCTGGCCCGGCATGCATCCAACCTTCGCCTGCTTCGTCCTCGCCGTCTTCTGCATTTCGGTCCTCTCCACCAAGGCTCTCCGCCTGAGCCAGAACGCACACTCGTTTAACACCGTCGCCTTCGCCATCTATCTGCCTATCCTCTTCATTCCCGACTTGCTGCTCATTTCCGCCGAGTGGTTACTGCTGCGCCGCAAGAATGGCATTCTGCTCTCGGTTCTCGGCGTCACCGCCGCTTGCTTGATCAGGTATGTGCGCACGTGCTCCTCCTTCTCTTTCCTTTTCTTCACATTGACAGCCGGCTCTAGCACCACAACGCTCTTCGCTGCCACGTCGCAGCTTAGCTTCTGGTGGCAGACGGGCGGCGACATTGAATGGGCCGACGCAGCCGCCTTCGCACTGCACGATGAGGGCCGAAAGGTTCTCATGAGCGGCTCCGGCACGGCCATGGCCATCGGTAGCGCCATTGTCGTCGCCGCCTGGATCTTGAAGGGCATTTTGTGCCGCTCCATCAGCGCGTTTGTTGCCGCCGTAGAGGCCCGCATGCTCGCTCGTGCGTTCAACCGTCTTGCACTGTCCTACCTGCGTCACCTTGCTAACCCCTACCTGCAGTGCTACGCTGGACCACCGGAAAGCTGGGTCGAACAAAGCCTATCAAGGGAAATGGTGATGAGAACTCTCTGCTGCCCATGCGAGAGATATACAGCAATGATTCCGACTCTGATTTCGACGATGATGCTTCCAGCGACCGCACTCTCCCTGTCGGCGATGGCAGCCCACCACCCGAACGCCCGGTGGCGCGTCGACGGGTCGTTTCCTCCTTTCTGGCCGGCACTGTCATTGCCGTCTTCCTCGCTTCGGCACTCATCTTTGACACGGATGGGCCCTATGGCCGTGTACTGACAACCCTCCCCCTCCCTTTGCTCGACATCTTTAGAGGCAAGACCATTAGCTGCGATGGCAGCACCTGGCCACTTCCCGACCTCGTCGATAAAGTGCTATGGGAGAAGCCCAAGGGCGAATTCAAGGGGTGGGCACCCGCCGGCGTCGACAACCGCTTCATCCAACAGTACCGCGAGCGCAAGCCTGACTGGGTACCTATCAACCTACCCTCCGGCTTCGAGCGCTGGGACCCTAAGCAGAGGCAGAGAGCGAAGGAAGCCGCTCATTCCGACCCCTCCGCAACTGCGACGGGCCTACCAGCGACCACTCCCACGCCAGGTCGCGACCGGTGCCCCGACCCCCTCATTGAAGACCCTTTCTACAACCCTGTCAACGACCCCATGAAGATCAGCAACCTGGACACGGATCTCTTGCAGCCGCTTCAAAAGGCCCTGGAGGGTGTCAACATAAGACACATTGCCCTTATACAGATGGAGAGCATGCGGGAGGAGTTGTTTCCTCTGCAGTACGGATCCGACTTGCACAAGCTGCTCATGAAGTCGCATGAGGAGATCGAACTAGACGCAGCGAATGCTAGGTTTGCCAATTTGACAGTCAACATTGAACGGCTTACGGGAAAGTCGGGAAACTTTCAAAATGGTGCGGGCGAGGCTCTTGCGGGCATGTCACAGGAGTGGGACGACAAAACCGAGCCCAGGTACGGCGGCATCAACATTATTGGCGCCCATACCACCAGCAGCGTCTCGACCAAAAGCACGGCCGCGATTCACTGCGGCCTCTGGCCCATGCCCGTTGACATGTTTGAGGAGTCGCAGTTGCCCAACTATCAGCCCTGTCTGCCTCAGCTCCTCGAGCTCTTCAACAGGATGAAGGGCAATTCGTCGGGCAAAGACTTTCGCGAGCATCAGTGGTATCCCGCCTTCTTCCAGTCCGTCACCGATGGGTACGACAGACAGGACCAGTTTGACGACCGCATTGGTTTCAAGCACATTGTGACCAAGAAGCGCCTCAAGGTGGACTCGTTCCGCAACCCCGATCTTCAAGAGATCAACTATTTTGGGTACCCTGAGACGGCGCTCAAGAGCTACATTCGCGACTATATTACGAATGCGACAGCCCACGACCAGCGCATGTTCTTGTCACACTTTACGAGCACGACGCACCACCCGTGGGCGACGCCCGAGGGCTTCGAGACGGTCGAGTACATGGGCTCAGCCCATGGCGGTCTAGCTGACGCGCACAAGGACATGAACAAGTACCTCAACACGATACGGTGGACCGACGCCTGGCTGGGCGACCTGATGAAGTTGCTCGAGGAGACTGGTGTAGCCAACGAGACGCTGGTTGTCTTCGTTGGCGATCACGGACAGGCATTCAAGGAGGACCACAAGAAAACGGGCACTTACGAGAACGGGCACATCAGCAACTTCCGCGTGCCCATTACGTTCCGTCACCCCAAGATCCCGCGCGTGCAGCATCACGTCAACTCGACGTCCATCAGCATTCTGCCCACGATCCTCGACCTTCTCATTAATACACGATCCCTGAACAGCAAGGACAGGGCGGCGGCATCGGACTTGATCCAGGATTACGAGGGCCAGTCTCTCATTCGGCCCTACAAGTCGACGTATCGCGGACGGCGAGCCTGGAATTTTGGCGTCGTGAACCCCGGCGGCAAGATGCTGACAGTGACGTCGGCGGACGCGCCGTGGCGGGTGGTGATGCCCCTCGACGGCAAGAGTGAATACGTCTTCACGAACATGGAACGAGACCCACTGGAGAAGCACCCGCGGTCTAAGTGGTCCATCAACGGCCTCGTGTCCGACGTGAGGCGAAATGACGGCGAGGATGCGGCGGCTTGGCTCACCGAGGCGAACCAGGTGGCGCAATGGTGGGGGGCGGAGCGAAAGCGACTCTGGCAGTACGATGAACCCACCGAGTGAGGCACATTCGCATGGGGTACATGTATATATCGATACATTTGTCTTTTGCTTACAGCGGCGACTGGAGAAAAGCGGACTTGGCTAGGTTGCCGCGCTGTCTTTGTATGAGTTGGGAGACACATGATGTGTCTTTGCATGAGCTGTTTGGTGTTATGGCTTGATGCTACTGCATAAGGCGGTTCGGGACTGAAAGGGGTAGCGACTGCACACTTGTACACTGCAAACCCTTTTCACGGCCGTTTCGGAGTTTGGCTGCGGCTTGGTGCATGTTTTTGATTGGCGTTGGTTGCCCTGGGGTATTGGATGTGCGAGCGTACGGATGAAGAAGATGGGGTCGGGTTTCCCCAGCGACATGCCTTTTGAGGCTGATAGACGGTTGATTCACTACAAGCGCGTCAAGAGAATGTTTCCAATTGCTTGTAAGGGGGAGCGGGGTGAGTTACGGCGCAAGCAGCACGTATAGACTGGCGACACAGCCGAGGTAGGCACTGAATAGCGACCCCGGCTGTATGTTTGTTGGTTTACGTGACTAAGGGCCAGATGAACGGATGGACCGATCAAGAACGAGTCCCTTGGGGTGCCAGAGGCACTTTTGCCGGACTGGATGAACAAACATGGTATAAACTCTTTATATGCATGCCCCGCAGCCTACCTGACCCCATCGTCAGATACGTTACGGTCCTTATGGAGCTGCCTAGCTGTCTCATCGCAATGTATACAAGTAGAGACGCAATAAAGGTACAGAATGCGTACTTGGTATGCCTCCTGCTGCTCACGGTGTGTGTGTGTGCCTCCCTGCTACTCCCTGCCTCCCTCACTTCCCGCCGATCGGACGGACGGCCAGACGGACAGAGCCCCGGCCCGGCCCCACTTGCTCAGTCTTCTCGGCCCCGCCCACCCGCCCTCCGCGATGGTCCGGATCTATATGCCCCCCCCCTTGCAAACTCACCGGGCTGCGCTTTGCGCCGAACCTGACCTGACCTGACTGTCGCACCGGTGCGAAGGAGACTTCTAGAACGCATGTCGCAGACTGTTTTTCTTCGAAATACTACGCTGTAGTGACCTCGCGCCAGGCGCAAAAAGGCGTGGTTCAGACAGACAGGTGTCTTGCACACAAACACCGGCTAGCCACGAGGGGGGGCGGCGTGGGAGGAGAGATGGGGGGGGGCATCGTCATGTCGACGGACAACATGGAGTCACAGGCATCATCCGGGTCTCACACAGCTCTCAAGCAGAGAACCCTGACCGCCGCCAGCCCCCCCTGCGCGGGTGTGTGTAACAATGGCCATGAGACATTGAGATTGACTCTCAAGGACAAGAACGCAAGGTAACACAAGACACGATCGTCCTCTTGCTATAAGCCACTACGTAGGTCGGTAGGCAGGTAGGTAGAAACATCGTCAACCCCCCGCCACCCCCAGGCCGGAGGGGGGTGGTGGTGGTGGCGGCGGCGGCGGCGACACGCGCGCGCTGTTCTGCGCTTACAGCCCTTTGTTTTGTTTCGCACCAGAACACTTTTTCATGTTTTCCAGAAACCTTCTAGATGACGGGTCTGAAACCGAGAAGATGAACTGGGGAAGAGGCCAACCCTGCCTCCCCCTTCCCCTCCCACGCGCCCACGCGCCCTCCCCTGGGCGTGCGCGCTCGAGGGGGATCGGAACGTAAAACAACAAGGTCATTGTGTGGGAGGGAGGGAGAAAGAAAGACAGATTAGCTACTGAGGCTTGCTGGGCGGGCGCTTGATTGACCCAGCCCGTCGCGCGTGTGTGTTTCTGGATGCTCACTTGATCAACGCGAGGGAGGACGCGGGGGATGCGGAGTGAATGAGTCTCATCATGACCAGAAGAGCAGCGTGGTGTGTGTCTTTGAGTCTTCGACAAAACCTCAGGGGTGAGTGCTTTCAACGAACTTTCATTGCGGAGGTGGTAAAGATGCATAGCACTCGAGAAAAGGGGGGGCGGGGGGCATGTTCTCGGAGGGGCGTGAGAAGAACCAAAAGACCTGGTGGTGCAGGGGATGTCTGATGTCGCAGACGGCGGGGATATTGCACACTTTCCAGCGCACCTAGTTGGTGCAAGCGAGAGTCTGCACACTGGTTTCCCCCCGGTGTTAACAACATGAAAGTTCACGGCGGGGCCTGGCCGTGCTGCATGCATTGTACTATGCCTCTGCCATGGCAGCTCTGAACGATATGCGGGAACGGTGTTATGTATAAATGAAAGAATCTCAGAGGAGGGGAGGGGCCGTCACTGGCAACGAACACTGCGCGTCCATAGGTAGAAGAAGCTTGGTCACTGCAAGGCAACGACCAGTCAGCCCGGACATGTCCATGTTGCGCGACGGTCTGTGTAAGTGCTTAAAGAAGTGGAGGGCACAGTTTGGCTCGCGGGAAAGGTAAAATGAAAATATGTTCTATATGAAGTACTCTCTGCATCTATATCCGTACGCGGCACCCCTGATGGATACATGGCGCCAACTATAAGTGCTCAACATGTCCTTAAGATGACGCGTTTATTTCATCTCCAGCCTTCCCCCTACCCTCCCGGATCTATAGGTTGCTTGGTATAGATAGACACGCAGATGCTGAACCCTCCACAGTACTCAGTGGCCTTTTATATATAAGCTCAGGGTTGTCGGCGGCTTGCCTCTAATCATCTACGTCGCTTATATGTGATGCAACTCACGCCATTTAGCTACCCCTAGAAGCACTTGTAGACTTCTCATAAGCGTTGTGACATGTTTGGTGTATCTCGTCTTAAGCTGCGCTCTCCATCGACCCTCTCAGTCTCATGCACTGAAACCCAACCCCCCCCCCCCCGAAACTGTCAACACAGGAACCCACGCAGTACCAAGTTCGAAATGGAAAACGTCCCCTACCCTCACGGCGAACAATGCAGCGGAGCGTCGCGCCCGCTTGGCCCCTGGTCCCCGAAAGAGCCACGGTCCGAGGCTGGAATTTGGGCAACCTCGGTCGCCGCTCCAAGCTTGGCCTCAGTGGCTAGTAAGTTAGTAGAGCCCAAGACGAACTGACGCAAGGGGGGGGGGAAGGCTCGAAGCATTAAGCGACGCTAGTCCCATTCACTGACAGAAATCGAGAAGCTACGTGCGTGCGGCCGGCACATCGACTACTATCTAGATGGCCGAGCAGCTACTAGCAGCCTTGATCCGCCCATCGAACGGTTCGATTGGCAGCTAAAAGCTGTGCGGCCCCGATACACACCAAGTGGCCATCCGATGTAGACCACGGGGCCATCGCCATCCATCATCATCATCATCATCATCATCCCTCCTGGCTAAATTCACCGGCAAGGTCTCAATCCGTGTGCCCTTTCCGGAAAGGTTATTAGTGACAATAGTCTGGGGCGGACCGGACGGGTGGCGGTAGCGCCACTCCGGCGTCATGAGTACTTGCAGAGCTCCTGTATAAGTCACTCCGTGACGCCAAAGTACGGAGTAGAGGGGACCGACCGAGATAGCTTTGGCGCCAGCGCTAGGACGGCGATCCTCAGAGGAGAGGAGGGGGGCTTGCGTATTTACCACCCAACTAACTAATGTGGTGGCGCTTTATTGTTTAGTTCGTAGACTGTCAACAGACCGACCGCCCCCTTGAGGTCAATCAATCAAGCCAAAAAGCGATTGCTACTCCGGGCGAGCGTCTGTCATTAGTCCCGATCGGTGGCGGCGGCGAAGCATCAATCACCATCGTGCAATACCACCTGACATCTCAAGTTGGAGCGTATGTACAACCCAGAAGCGAGCGAGGCTAAACTAAACCCTTTCCGCAGTGCTGGACTCGACTCGCCCCCCCGCCCAGAGTCGGGAGCGATAACGACGTTGCGTTTTGGCAGGTTGACATCCGGCTCTCGGCCGAGCCCTTTCGGACCCCCCCTCCCCGCGGACAGACAAAAGAGTCTGGCACGTCGGGGGTATTGTACGTACGTAGCACGAAAACTTACAAAGTAGTAACTAGCAGAGCCTTCCTTTTTTGTTTCGGGCTTGTGAACCGTTACACCTGCTGGGTGGTGGTGAGTGGTGTGCCAGGCGTCGAGTAACACGACACGACCGGGGCGGGATCGATGCGCGGAGAGGGGGGGGTTGTAGCGAACGAACGATGCGTCCGAGGGCTTCGATTAGTACTAACCCGGTGCTGCGTAGGAACAGGAGGGGCAGTGAGTGTCACGACTCCTTTTTATTATTTATTTTTTACTGGGCATGTAACGAGTACGTGGGGTTTTGTCTACGGCAAGGTATCCACATAATAACTACCTTACCTAGTAACACCCAAAGCGGCCCTATACGCTCTGTCGAGGCCATCAATCACCTCACGCACGCAGCGCCGCGGCATCCAAAATCGTCCACGGCATTTCGGCTCGTCGCGGCACCGGGAAGGGGAGGGGGGGTGACTTTGGGCGAGCCGAGTCTTCCGAGGCTCGACGACGACAATGATGGCCCCCTGGCGCGGCGGCGGCGGCGGCGGCGGCGGCAGCGGCAGTACCTATGTAGAGCCTTCACGATTCACTTAGCGTGCGTATGACAGACACCAGTGTTGCATGGTAGTTTACGGTAAGCATCGGACGGAGATTGCGGACGGGGCTAAAAAATCCGGATCCGGATGAACAAGCCGTGCGGTATACAGGCAGAATTTTCGTTCACGGGATAGATATTGGGTAATAGTCGTGGTGCAAGATATCATCACAGCCAGCCCCTGCGCGCGACTCGCCTTGCGTGCCGCGGGCGCTGCACTTCCCCGTTAATTATGGTGCCCTGCGCCGGCAGTGGGTGAGATGGGGAGATCCCAGAACGGAGTGGCATAGGTAAGGCAAGGTAGGGAAACAGAGGACGGAGCCAGGGGTGGCGGGGTTGGTAATGCGTGAGTAAGGCGCCGGGGGGGGGGATCGCAGGTCTCACTCTCACTCTCTCACCCTAACCTCAGCCCGCTCCCCGTCCCCGTCCCTGTCGCCCCCCCCGCGCGTCGTCACCCAGAGGGCCAAGGCTCGACGGGATTGGGAACCGGTGAGCGCCGGAACGCATGGAAAAAGACGACGAGCCGTGGATCGATCCCGTTGAAGGGGGGGGGCGCCTTGTCATCGAGTGCTTAGTCGCGCGAGGGTACGTACATACATGAGGCATGATGACAGCGTATGTACGTACAGGTAGGTAATTCCTCAGCTCCGGTTGGCTGTTCGAGTTCCTCGGGACGCTCGGTCAATGGTGAAGCCATCATCGTGTGCGTACGTACTGTACGTATGCATCAACAACATCATCGTGGAGCGTCCAAGTCCAAACTGGTGGTTAGTGTCTGCGGAGAATCCCCAAGCGACACTTGGCCTCGGGATCTATGAAATTCTTATAGTTTGATTACATGAATTTGCCTTGAATGCTGCTTGGGCCACCACGTATACTGCACGTACGATTTACCATGGCACGTTCGTCAATATAGCAACTAACTACCTAACTTAGTACCCCAAAGGTTTAGTAACTTTGTTAGGTACTATTCACCTACATACGTGCTGGCAGCCCGTTGTATGTACTGTATGTATAGAGGTAGTTAGTCACCCGCGCCCGCTGGACGCGTGTGTGCGGGCCCTGCCCTGCTCCTTGGCCGTCACATCGCATCGCATCGCATCGCATCGCATCACCACCATCAATCAGCCAACAGCCCTCACGTCACTGCAGGAACGACGACGACGCCCTTTCCGCCCGGGAGAGCCCCCCCCCTCCTTTCCCACGGAAATACTGTACGGCTGAGACGCCAAAAGCCTGTGTGTCTGTGTGTCTGCAGCGAGAAAACCACATCTCTCCCTTTCGCGGCGCGCGTCGTCCGTCCCCGTGTCTCGCTCGCCCTCCCCGCTTACATATTACTTCAGTTGCTTGTCAATAAGCTCTCTCTCTTTCTGCCCAGTCCTGTCGTCCCCCGCGTCGCCCACCCACCTACCTACCTTGGTACTACCCACCCCTCCCCGGGGAACGCATCCCTGCTTGCCCCCCCGCAGCCGTATAGTGTCCACTGTGCACCACCACGGCGATCGTCAATCCCACGCACGCACGCACGCACACACGCTCTCCCTCCAATCTTCAAGCCATCGCAAGCCTCCTTTTTGGCCTTGCTTCCCACGCATCAACACCGAACCGATCCCTCCTCCTCCCCCCCCTTTACTCCCCTCCTTGTCTGCGCACCGTTCCGCTCCCCCCCCCTCGCCGCCGCCGCCCTCTCATCGTGAGCCACCAATCGCAAGGGTAGCTCCATCCAAGGTCACATTAAGTCGACGACGAGATATACTATATTGTACATAGCAGGATACATGAAAAGGATACATGGGAGGAAGTAGCTATCAGAGTAACGGGTACTAACTAGACTGTACTGTACTGTGTGCAGCATCGTTCAAAATCTCTCTGTTCCGAAGCCCCCCCCCCTTGCTGCTGCTCGGCTTACACAATGCTGAATACAATCGAGACGCGCGTGCCAAAACGGCCTTGCATTGTGCTTGCTTGCTTACCTCCCTGCACAGCTCGGGAGCACCCAACACGTTGGTGAATGGTTCCAACGTCTCAGCAGCAGCAACGTGCTGCGCGAGCCGTGTCTTGGCGCAAACCCAAGCTCTGCCTGTTGTGGGTAAGACATCGCAGCTAGCTGACCCCCAAGCAGGCACACCATCGCGACTCGGATCCCGACGCTGTGTGTGGCTCCGGACGCGCGGGAACATCTGGGGTCTTGACCGTGGCTGGCTCATCATACCTGTAACTAACTCAAGTACATGTACATGTACCCTACCACCCAGCTAGTAGTTAGTGTGTACATACATACAGGACGCTGGATAGGCAGGTAGGTACGTAGTCTAAAAACAGACCGCTGGTATCTGCCATCCATGCCGCGCCATCTCGTCGTCTTGCCCCCATCCCCTGCCCGCCCGTGACCCTTGGACAACTCGAGTTACATTCCAGCCTTGAAAAGGCGCCATAGACGGGGGTGTAATATACCAACAATATCTCTTCGATTTGCCCCCTGCAGCCCTCAGATCCCCCACACGCCCTCCAACCCCGTTGTCGGGTCCCCCTCTTCCCCGTTCCCTTCGCGACTCTTAGTCGCCGCCACTCCGCCTGCCACGATGCGTGGCTGATAGTTCCCATCTCAATTCGCGGTAGCGGATGCCTTCGCGAGGAGTGAAGACTCCTGATTGCGTCACATAGTCCGTGGTGAGCAATAGCTCCCCATCAAGCCTTGTTCCACAGGTACCAGCGGGCTGCCCATTTCGTTGCACACATCCGTCAATGTCGGGCTCTGGAGGCCACCGGCCCGGTACGCTTGTGTCCAGCTGTAGTCCTGCCCCCGAGGCACGGCTGCACTGTCGTTCATGGCAAAGTCTTCCCCGAGCATCGTCCCACCCGTAACCGGCTGCATCGGCGCAACGGCGCCCATTGTTGTTGACCTGACCGACCGGCCCGTGGGCCTGAATGACGTGTATTGTTGATGAACATGTTGGTTGGACGTCTGGTATACCGCCGACCCGGCAAGACCGAAAATGGCCGGGGGAGGTGTCATGGGCGTCGCAACCGACTCGTGCGCGCTATAGCCCGAGAAGGCGGGTGTGTGGAAGGGCACGCTCGATAGCGGCAGCTCAGAACCGTTCGTATCATGGTGCGGGCCCACGTTGGGGTCCATGGGGCAGCTCGCATCCTCTTCCGGTGCTGTTTGTGCCGGCGAGGAACTTGTGCGCATCTCATGCCGGACGGCTGCGGCGGGACAAACCTTTCTCACGGGGAGATGGAGGTCCAGGTCGACATCCGGTTGCTCGGTGCCTTGTTGAGCCGACCCGAGCAGTAGAATGCAGTTGATGAGCTTCGGGATGTTGTCCAGGTGCCTGGTCTCGAGAAGCTTGCGCAGGGTGCGCGTCGACGCTGGGTCCCAGCGAAGGCGGCCGGGGTCGTCTTCCGGCCATGTTCTCGACCACGGCGCTTCAAGGCGCGACTGCCTGAGCAAGTTGCGCATGCGTTGAGAGTACGACCAGAGGCCCATGCCGCGCCCCTCCTCACAGTGCCGAATGAGATGGGCCGTGTACACTTTCCAAGTCGCCGCGGCGCTGTTGTCATCTGTTGCCTCAAAGACTTGGAGGCAACCTTCGTAGCCGCAGGCAAAGACGGTTTGTGGACACAAGACGACCTTGGCCTCCTCCATCCTCATCTGGGAGCCCCCGTGCTCGCTGCGGAGGTGGATTTGGTACGCAGTCTGCCAGTCAAAAGCCATCCGGCAGCCGCGATGTTGACATAGCCACTGCGAATTTGTGTTGTGGAATTGGTCAATGTGGCGCCGAAGGTCATTTCTCCGCGTGCAAGTCTTGGTGATGCCAACCTCGGCGCAGAAGCCACAGGCATAATCGGACCTGTAGGAAGACGGGCGGCCACCTGCTCTGTGCCCTGGAGCGGACGACACCGAGCTCCTAGGTGAAATTGAGGATTGGGATGGAAGTGAAGCGGATGCGCCAGAAGCGGACCTCTGCAATCTATGGCGAGCAAGGCTCTGATACTTGTCCACGTGTGTTGACGACGAGTGCGCCACACCCGAGACATTGTCGGCCACGAGGGAGCCGAAAGAGGCGGCATACGGCAACATGGGCGTCGCCAGCTCGCCTGCGGGATCCGTTAACCACGATTCCCAGCTTGGATCATCGGCCGTGAGCCACATGGGCAACAGCGGCTTTCACGTACATTGTGCTTCGCCAGCTACCTCCTCGAGTAGCTGATCAATCTCATGCCTGCTGTATTTGGATAACAGGTGGCGAACCATTGCTCGATGCTCTTGACTGTCAAAACATGGCGAGACAGGCATGTAGTTGCTTGTTTCTGAGTCGGGCGTCATGGCGGAGGTTGGGCTCGATGCGGAAGACATGGTGCCGCCGCAGAGAGAGGGAGAGAGGGAGAGAGGGGTCCACCAGGTCAGTTGTTGTCCAAAATCCGTGGTGATTGGTGCCGTCGTCAAGGGGCGTCCGCGAGGGCCTGAGGCTTCATATAAAGATTACGAAGTAGTTGTATATGATGAGAAGCGGGTTGCCGTCGGAAACTCGTCAGCCGAGTCGCGAGGCTTAAGAAGCGGCCGACGGCTGAAAATCCGAGGAACACGCCAGCGTCGACTTGTGCGTTGCGCTATGCAGTGTCTGTCAAGAGCTTCGGTGAAGACCAAGGCCGAGGCACTGAAGGTGGCGAGGGAGCAGGCGACGGGACGTCCCGCGGATAGTTAGGATCTTGCAAACTCTAAAAGCGAATGACACTCGCAGGTGTAAATGCCAGGCATCAGGCGGAAGGTGCTGTGCCAGAGGAAAGATGGTGAAGATAGAAAACATCCACGACATACAACATACGGAGTAGGGCCATTCAACAATGGCGGGACAGGGCTGGCTTTATGGCGGTCGCCACGGCGTGGCCCTGAGAGCTGGGCGTGGTCATCTACCGAGCCTGACGAGACCGGTGATCCGGGGCTCGTTGCCACCACCCGCCGCCGCCGGTACAGACAAGGCAGGGCAGGGAAGGGCAGGACAGGGCAGGGCAGGCCACGCCTGTTCTGTCTGGCCGGGAGTCTGGGACCCTCGACGTCTCTCGCTCGACCCCCCGCCGCCCAGGGCGACAACGGGGTGCAGCGAGGAGGGCCTGGGGACAGGACGCATGAGGAATGGGGTCGCAGCAGGTGTGGAGGAGAGGCAGCCCCGTGCGTCGTGCTTGTCAAGCGGCGGGAAGTGGAGAGAGGCAGCCGGCAGGGCAGGGAAGGGCAGAGCAGACACCTCAGAGCAGACAGACTCGAGTCGAGGCAGGGCAGAGAGGGCAGAGGGCGGAGAGCGGGGAGCAGAGCAGCGCCGGCGAGACCAGAGGCGACGGGACGAGAGGGTGCGAGCGCAGTAACCGCCGCGGGGGAGTACAAGGACGAGTGCCTTGACTGTACGAGTACATCGGGAGGGGCTGATGATGGCGTCGCAACGGAGGGCAGCCCAGCGCGGTCACGCCAGGCGCTGCCGTTGCCGGTGCCGGGTACCGCTGCTGGCGCTCCACTGACGCTGACACTGATGCTGATGCTGGTGCTGGTGCTGGTGCCGGTGCCGGTGCGGTGCTGGTGCTGATGCTGGTGCCAATGCTGCTGGCGCCGGCGGTGTCGTTGGTGGCATGGGGACCCGGCCAGGGAGGGAAGAGGAGTACTAGTGACGACGAGAGGTGATGTGGAAGTTGTGGAGAGTGGGAGCGAGTGGCTCTCACGCTCACCTAGCAGGTACCAAGTTTCTCTCTCCTTCTCGCAGTCCCCTTCCTTGTCTACAGTATGGATGCGGTGGATGGATGGACGACGGACAGACAGGTGAAAAGAGGGGGGGGGCGTGTAGTCCCCAAAGCGTACGCCAGTACCCCAGAATCGCCGCAATCTTCGAACTTGTAATAGGTACCAGGCATGGCAACCTCCGTGCCGGCACCGATGCCAGTCGCAACACGATTGGCGGGAGAAGGAGAGAGAAGGCACGCGCGACCCAGCCTGGTTTCCCCTTTCGTCAGCATGCTGCAGCTTGGGCAGGAGCGACAGGAGCTGGCCCGGCAGCTGGGAAAAAGCTGGGAAGCAGCTGGGCGAGCAGGGCAGGCATGACAGGGCAGAGGAGACATGGGCACACAAGGGCAAGACGGGTGAGCCACAACCACGGGCGGGAAGGAGGGATCCGCCATGGGGTTGGACATGGATGGCATTGGATGACATAGCATGGCAAGTCGTGGCATGGCATGGCATGGATTGGATGGCATGGGGCATGGGGCGTGCGTGGCACGGAGACATGATGGGGATTGGAGGGAGCGAGCACTACGTACCTACTGCACCTGCACGAGTTGCAACTGGCAACACCAGGCCGCCGGGCTGGATCCTGCATGCCACCGCTCTCCAGCCTCTGCGGCAAAATTGATGGGCCACTCTGCTCCCTGGAGCACTTTCCCTAGGTACCTAGTTTCCCTACTCACTTACGTACACGCTTACTTCGCGCACGCACGCACGCACGCACGCACAGTCGCGAATCGATATTCACGGCCTGCGGGTCACGATCGGTATCATCGTTTGCTGCAGCCAGCGGCTGGCGCGACTGGACGGCGCCATACCTTCCTTAGGCGCCGCTGCCGGCTGCCGCGCCCGTTGATAAACGTCGCCAAAATGGGGCATAAACTCCTTCACCCCAGGATCTGCAGCCAGCGAACCCTCCAGAGCCTCGCCTCGGAGCTTGCCATCGACGATGCCGTGCCCGAGGCGTCAAGGTTTGTTCGGGGTCGACTTGTCCCGCATCCCATGCACGGGGCAGGCTGCTACTGGCAGCAGGTCACTGATAGTAAGGTAACTCGTGAGCTGAGGTGACTCGCCACGTTCAGCAAGCTGGCCCGAAATCCTCGCCACCTACCGCCGCCCAGCCCA
This sequence comes from Purpureocillium takamizusanense, assembly GCF_022605165.1. Lineage (NCBI taxonomy): Eukaryota > Fungi > Ascomycota > Sordariomycetes > Hypocreales > Ophiocordycipitaceae > Purpureocillium > Purpureocillium takamizusanense. The sequence goes on from NC_063071.1 coordinate 2,617,480, forward strand.
GCGTATGAACCCCTCGCCGCTCGTCTGCTGGACAAATGATGAGCGTGTTGGGTCAACAAGCGGTCAAATGGGCCTCGTCTGTTGGCGTCTGCGAGTCAAACGGCTCAACGCCGCGCCATGTGCCTCCCACACGAGTGTCGAGCAGGTACCTACATGCACGCGCGCGCCCGCAGCACAAATTTGGAGAGACTGATTCACAGTCATCAACGGCTGACGAGCGCAGGCCCGACCAACAGCACCAATGACTCTGATGAGCCTGTTCTGCAGCGACTGGGCCCATCGTCAGGCCAGGGGCGCCCCCAGCCTCGCTCCATGGATGGGGCATGGCTCCTTGCTTGTTGGACCGTGACCGTCACGGCCAGGCGTTCGGTTCTCACGGCCGGGCAAGGAGAGACATGATGAAACAGCCAGCACGAGGTCGCTAGCTGCGACTAGTATGGCCGACACACTTACGTTTGCAGTGCCGCCTCTCGCTCTCATGCACTGAATGCTTGTCGACGAGCCAAATCACGACTCACCGACTCGACCCCAACAATCGAATGGGAAAAACTCAAGTACGCCATACTGCCGAGAGCGAACCCTCGCTAACGATCAGTACGACGAGGACCAGGCACTACAGTTCCTTGAGCTGCCCAATCCAACCAGCGATGTCGCCTGGAGCCTGCCAAGAGTGAACAAGGCATTTCCAGTCAAGGGGCGATGTCCCCACCTGTCAGTTGCTAGCCGGTCGTTCATGGGGTCTCACTCTTAATTCTCCGGCTGGTGGAATGGGCTGGCGTCTCTTTCGCGCGAGCTCTCATTGGGAGGCTGCGGCACCGCGCGCTGGCGCCGCCCACAGGGATGCGCCAGCGCCCTCATCGACGCGGCACGCAGAGCGAAAGGAGGCGTGATGAGCGCGCCACCGATGCTGGGCTTGATCAAGCTGGCTAGTGTTGAGCGTGCACAGCCTTGCAAAGCACATCCCATGATGGGTATGTTGACCAGCCAGTGCTTCAGGACAACACATGGCTGCACACTCCGTCAGAGGGAGGCACGGCCTGTGGGACGGCGCGATCGTGGTGCCAGCCACACCGAAACCCGAGCGCCATCGTTCCCACTGCCACGGGGGCGACGACCACGACGACTGGCAAGGGAGGCTGAGACGGGCCCCAAAACGGCTTGACTCAACTTCAAAGAGGGGCCCCTGACTGAGCGCGTGTCCAACTCGCTGCTGCTGCTATTTCTGCTCCTACTACTCGGGTGTTGCATCCGCGGGAGATTGGGGGGGGGGGGGGGTTGACAAGTGTCTGTCTTTTTCTGCTCATCATCGACATTGGGCTGGAACCCCAGCAGCCGATCATACCGGGCGCCACCAAATGCAACTCTGCTGTCATGTCTCTCTCCCCGAGCCTGTCGCCGGACCATGTATTTTACCCCATGGCGCATCTTCGCTATCATCGAGCGCGGAGACGGTATGAGCATTGCTCAGTCTCACGCCGTGGCGTTCGCACCCCCACGATGTGCCACCCCCGAACCAAGCTCACCCAAGCCTCTCGTCCCTTAAGCTCCGCTGGAATTAAACACGTCCCCACCGCTTGCTCTTCTGCGGCTGACGGTCCGGCACGGCAAGTGGGCAAGGATCGACGGACAAGGTTCTCAGCGCGTGGGTTTTAGCGTACGTGCTTGTGAGAGCACGCGTGCACGTCGCTCGAAAAGGCCACTTGGGTGCGAAAGCAAGCCCATATATTCTGCCGTTTCATTCCGGGGTTTCATCGTCGGTGGTGGTTGAGATGCCATGAGCGTCTCAGCATCCGGTTGAATGCCTTGTCTCCGGAATCCGGATCAAGGTGCCATCATGAATGCATAATGCAAAGCCGGTTCGCCTTACATACTAGATACATGCGAGGCTCGAGAAAATGTGCCAACGCCAAGGACCTTGACGTGCTTAATTGAACAGCAGCACAGAGTCTGGACGAAGCATCTTGCGCGTGCTGGAGCTGTGTGCCCGAAAGATTCCACGGCGCTGCAAACGTGGCGGCCTCTGCAAGGAGCCTGCACTTGCGCCTCTGTGTTCAAGGAACAGCTACCGACGAACGCACCGTGCAGCTGGAGGCGGGAGCCTCTCAGCATCGAGCTGGTCCAGCCCCAACCACCCACCGCCCAGGTGTGCGGCTCGTCCCAGGCGCCACCGCGGGCGGACGGGGCTCCAAGCGGCACCCTTGCCGGGAGGGATGGGGCCGGCTTGCCCTTCTGACGAGGAGAAAAGAAAGCGGACGACAACGGACGCACTGAGGGACCGACGGCTTGGTCATTGGCTGACGCCTGCGTCAAGGGGACATGGCGATGCACATGAATGGAGCGCAGGGCTGCGTCGAAATCCGACGGCGGCTAACACGGTCGCGCGGCGTTTTGCGACGCCCTGCAGTCCTCCGTTACCTTCACACCCGCTTTTCGGCTCGGATGCCCTCCGTTTGGCATGACCAGACGGGGGCTATCCAGGGCTTGAGACGGAGGCGTTTATCTTAACGGAAGGATGGACGGAAGTATCCTGGCCGCCAAGCCCCATCTGGACGCGTGAACCCTCCCTCGCTCGTGGTTGACGGGTTATCGACACGGAAAGACGGCTCTGGCCCCCAAGAGCTGCAGCAGCCCATGGCGGGGAGAGGTTCGTGGCGTTTGCGCGTCGGTCAAGGAGATGGGCAGCATGTCACGATGGCACCCGGCGAGCAAATGCCGGAGCAGAGCTGTTCCGTCTTTAACCGGTCAAGATCGAACTTGCATCGCCGTCCCCGTCAACCACATACGCAGCCCAATGAATGCTGTGGGGGTGAATGATCTGAATGAGGACAGCCGGCGCTCTCACGGCGGCGACTTGGACCCTGTGGCAGCGGCTGCCGCTTATCCCGGCCACGCATGGCGTGTCTGACGTGTCCGGGAAGCACAAACGACAGGCACCCATCTCGTACGGCTTGTAGGGTAGCCGGGTTGTCTATCCGTGGATGTCGTCCGTCCCCCCCGGGCCACTCGTCGGCGACCTACTTGTTCGCATTCGCCGCTTACTGGAGAGAGCCTGAAGGATCTGTCATTTTATTGACACGCACGCCGGCGCAAGTGTGTGCGAATTATATCCTCGCAAGCCCGCAGGGTGGCACTGGACATGTTGGACAAGACCCATCCCGAGCGCTATTGTCCCAAGGCGAACTATATGGGCAATGAATGGGTGGGATGAGTACGTAGGCAAGTAGGTATCGTGAGCCCCATTTGAGCCGCACGGACACCAACAGAGGAACCACTTTCCCCCTCCTTGCCAGCCAGTTCCCGAATACTCGGGCCGGAGATCCACTTTTCCGGCCGAGAGGCCCGATCAATGGCAGCCGCATGTTTGTTTGCTGCGCGATGGCCCAACCGATTCCCAAGTATTTGGTGTTGTTCCGTCCGATGTTGCCATCACATACATACAAGTCCCCTGCCTGCAACATGGGGCTCTGGGCCCTGACTTACTTCTCCCCTTCGGACTCTGTCCTATGCGACGGCCGCCTCGTGGACGTCGCGCAGGTCGTGTCACACGGCGATGCCGCGCTGGGGACGACCCTGCCTGTCTGTCGCGGGTAACCTCGTACAGCGCCGTACTTGGTAACACTCCAGACCAACAACAAAGCCCGGCGACATGCCGCCACGAAGAGTAATCCGGCAAAAGAACGCAATCCAGCATACCAATTGTTCGCCGGCCGGCGTCGCAACCCAGGCGCCCAGGCCCAATACGTCCCGAGTCGTGGACGACGAGAGAGACGTCGGCGTGGCGACATGGCCTGCCTCGTCAGCTTCCTTCCCTCACACGCCCCGAGGTTCTTTTCTGCACGAGCTGCCCGCCCCGCTTAGAGGTACCTTACCTTAGTTACCTCACAGTACACGATCACTCCACCGTGCAGTGCAGTCACACCGGATGGGACGTGGGCGAGAGCCGGCAACGAAACGACGCCTGTTGCAGTCCGTCTCGCTTCCCCCCCGTCCAGTGCCACCATAATGGCCAGTCAGTTAGTCGCCTTTGCGTTGTTGCATCGGGGGCTTTCCCAACCATCGCGCGCCGCTTCCCCCCGGCTACCACGGTTACAATGGCGATTCGCCGCGCCTCTCTCTGCCTCTCACTTATTAGATCTGCTCTACTCTACTCTACTCTACCCACACGCTCCCCGCGCCGCCACGGTCCTCGGATCTCGCCCAAGACGGTCGGTCGGCGGGCTTTGCTTGGGGGAACTCGGGCAGCGTGCGGCGTGCAGCAAGCAAGCAGCAGCTCACGGTGCGGGCGAGGCAGGGTGGGAGCAAAAAAAAAAAAAAAAAAAAGAGAGCCGTCATACGGGGCTCATCATGCACGAATTTACGTATCATGGGAGGTCCTGCGGTGTATCCCCAGGGCTGCGCGGTGTTGCTACCGAGATCACCGTTACACTGCAGGTGCCGCCTCGTCGGTACGCCAGTATTATTGCATGGACGCGACTCGGGGTGACCGACCGCCTTTCGGACCGGACGCCCCCCCCCCTTTCCGGGCCCCTTGGACATTGTCCCATCGACCACCACTCACAGATGCATGACTGACGCGGCGAAGATGGGGATGAGTACGCATGAGTACGCATGCTTGTGGACAATTGTGTTGCCCAGTGTGTTCTATTCTGTTTATTGATACCCGACCCACGAAGCCGCGCTCGGATGGTCCCCATCAATGGCGACGACTCATCGACATGCACACACCGTTGCTGACCAGGCGTCTGGTTGTCGGGGCCACTATTCACGAGAATCCGGGACAATAGACGGATTCGCCCTTGCAATCGTCGACTCGGTCCCGAAAGGCCGCTGCCTTGCCCTGAATGCCATGGTCGCCGCGAGTCCTCGGCCAGAAACGACACGAGCAACATCGGCTGGGGGTTTCTCACGCCCGCTTCCATGCGCCTCTCCCGGAGATTCAGCTCTTGACAGTCGCCTCATCGACGAGGTAAATGGCACTCCCGCCGGCTGGACGACTGACAACGACAGCGTTTTCGCGCTGCTCCTCGGTGAGGTCCTTGCTGGCGTAGTACTCTCGCTCCAGCGCTGCCTTGACGTCGGCCACCTTGTTCGCCGGGACGAGATGGACGCTGCAGCCGCCCCAGCCGGCGCCCGTCAGTCGGCTGCCGTAGGCACCCGCGGCGCGGGCTATCCTGCAGATCTGGTCGAGCTCGGGGCAGCTGCACTCGAAGAGGTCGCGGCACGAGTCCTGCGTCGCGTTCATGAGGCCGCCGAGCTCCTCGTTGAAAGGGGTCGTGTCGGACCGCCCGGTGTGGAGGGGTCGCTCCAGGAGCGTGATGAACTTGAGGACGCGCAGCGCCTCGGTGAAGACGTGGAGGGCGCGCTGGCGCAGCTTGAAGCGCTCGGCGCGCACGGGGAAGCTCGACAGGAAGCGCTTCTCGAAGTCGGCCGCTGACAGGTTGAGCACCCTTGCGATTTCCTCGCGCGTGTATCCCTCCTCCTGGGTGAGCGCCCCCCGAGTCAGCTCGATGAGCTTCTGGAGCTCCTCTTCCTGGGTAATGCTCTTGACGGCGCCGTAGTCGGACGCGTTTTGGTGGTAGAAGTAGGTGTCGTGGAAGCCGCGGAGGCTGGTGCCCAGCGAGCCGGCATCGGCCGGCAGCTCGGTGCCCGGCGGGTTCAGGACCGCGTTGAGGTACGCGGCGGCGAGGGTGACCTCGACGACGCGAAGGTTGTAGTGAATGGGGGCAGTGACCTGTTTGTTGGACGTGACGAAGCTCTGGGCGATGACGAAACACAGCTCGGGGTTCGTCGGCGGGAACTGCACCGGCCGCGCCTCGAGCCGCGGGCTGAAGGAGACGAAGAGGGCGGAGCCGGGTTCGGAGAAGACGGACGCGGACTGATCCATGCTGCGGAAGAACCGTGTTAGCATCGCGGAGGGACTCAATGTAGAGGATAGCGGGGAAGGGCGATCGAGACGGAACATACCCGCCAGCGTTGACGCCGACGGCGCGCTCGCTCACAATGGCGAGCTCGGTCAACTCTGTCTTGTCGACCGTCTTCTCGCCGTTGGCGACCATGACGGCGAGGGCGGTTGCGCTCACAAAGGCGGCACTGGAGCTCAGGCCGCCGCCAACGGGAACGTTGCCGTCCATGACGACGTCCATGTTGCAAGGGCGGCAGCCGGGGCCCCTCTTCTTGTGGAGCAGCTCGAGGGCGCCGCGCAGGCCGCACTTGAAGTAGTTTGTCCACTCAAACTTGGCGGCGTCGATGTCGATGGGGCCGGCGAGGGGCACGGAGAACTCCCTGGCGGGGAACTTGTCGCCCTGGACGTTGGCGATGCGGATGGTGAAGGAGGTGGCGCCCTCGGGGGCGGGGCTCGCGCGGACGGCGAAGAGGGCGTCGAAGGTGATGGCCATGGGCAGGACGGAGTAGAGGGAGTAGTCGATGTGCTCGCCGATGATGTTGACGCGGCCGGGGGAGCGCGAGACGAAGTCGGCGCGGTGGCCGTAGACGGCGTCAAAGGTGGCGAGGAGGCGGTTCCATCGTGGGGCCTCGTGGGCGAGCGCCGGGGTTGGGTAGATGTCGGCGAGGGCGCCGGCAACGGGGACGGGGCCGGACATAGTAAAGAAGGAGGATATGTCTGGAGTCGGATCTGGACGGACGTATGGTCGTGGCGGCTAGAGGGAGATAGGCGGCGGCGGGAAAAGCTATGAAGTCGGACTAGAGGAGGGCGGATGACCCCGCAGTGTTGCCCCTCGGTCCGTTGCTTGCTTGTTTCTTGACTCAGGCTGTCGTCGATTTAGTGAGGAACGCGTCGTTGACGTGTGTGCGTGCTCTGTACCCTCGCGAGAGGGGGGAGGCTGTGGGTTGAGCTGGCGGACAGGGCGCCGGAGCCGGCGTTGGAGGAGGAGGAGGTTGGTAGTCGACGAGGAATGCGATGACGTATGTAGCTTGAGAGGGAGAGGGAGAGAGAGACAGGGGGCTGCAGCACGGGAGCACGCGCGGTTGTTGGCAGCAGCACGGAAACGACAGGCGAGCGGGAACAGGACGCGAGGATATGTATTTCAACAGAGACGGATGGACGGGAGGGGAGAAGCGAGAATAGGAAATGGTCATGCGATAGCTTCTCTCCCCCGCCCCTCATATAGGTACAGTACAACAGGTACGGCGCGTGGGCGGTGACGAGCGGGCGGGCGGGCGCGGCGTCTCGGAGGCGGTTCGGTGGCATTTTGGCAGGGCGGGTGGAGCCCAGGCCCGTTGGGCGCCGGAACCGCTTTCCCCGTGGAATCACCTCAACTCCAGGAGTCCAGGTCCACTGGACCGTGAGCAGCACCTCACTGGGGGGGGGAGGGGGCGCGCCAGCGGAGTGAAGCGAGCGTTCATCACAACGCGACCTTGCAATAAGATTGCCCATGTGACGAGATGAGGTGGTGTTGAAGCGGGTTTCCGGCGGCGGCGGGCAGGCCCAGGCACCTAACTTAGTACGTTACGTTAGTAACTTGCTACCTGCGTTACTGTACTCTCCAGCTCGCGGACCGCTGATTGGCGCGCATAACGGCTCAAGAATCGCGTGAGCAAGCAGCGATGGATGAATGAAAAGCGTGTGCGCGAGAGGAGCTTTGCGCGAGAGCTCCATCGGTTGGTGGGTTCCTTGCAGACGAGAATCTTTTTTTCCCCCCCGTCCCTTTCTTTCCTCACTCCCTGAGATTTTTGTTTTGCCTGTGCCTGCCTGCCTGTCTGCCTGTATCTGTCGTCTTTCGTCTTGTTTCCCCGTGGGATGGATGGATGCATGGGGCGTGTTTGATACTAGATCGGCGTGCCACGGACCATGAGATGGTACCTGCTTCGTACGCACGTACATGAATCTACGTGCATCCTGGGATACAGTCTACTAGGCGCCCCAATGCGGAGGCGGCGGGCGGTGCGCGAAGACGGAGGGAGGGCGGGCCTCTCTCTGCGCGTGGTCGCTCGTTGCGCCCCGCTTTCCCGCGGGGACAAACTCGGGCGTTGATGTAGGTTTGCTTGCGAAGTACAGTACGAAGTATAGGTAGGGAATAGGGAAGACCGCCGTGCGAGAGTGCCAGGCCAACATCATGACGGTCCCGGTTCACTGCGAGGATAAAGAAACGTGGGCATCTTTGCGTGAGTGGGGTGTGTGTGTGTGTGTGTGCGTCTCGCCATCTCCCTCCCGTTTGGATGGGAGGTTCACTGCTCTTCACCAAACACCCACAGCCCCGGAGATTGGCCGCCGCCGCTCCGGCTGCCGACCCGCGTGTCGGCCGCGACGGACGGACGGGGTGGACCGGGGGTGTCGGGGCGGGGGGGCCGAGTCGCGCGGTCCCTGGGCGGGCAGGGTATCGGCGCACGCACCGCATCATTGTTCTACGTAGCAAGTCACAGAGCACGTGGTATGACTGTCAACGCAGTGCCATCTCATGAAACGGGGGGAACGACACCACGCGCGACGTCTAGAGGAGAGGTATATGCTGGCTGCATGGGCGAGACCTTTTGTGGCGGGAGGAGCACCAACGGCCGCGGGAGCATGCTGATGCCGTGCGCTCTGAAACGAAAACGGCTCACTCACTCTAGAGTCACGAGCTCCGGCAAGACTTTTTGTTTTGGATTATCGGTGCTGTGAGACCGGGAGAAAGCCACAGCAGCAGCAGCAGCAGCGGCAGCAGCAACATCAACAACAAGACGTACTAACTGTACGTACAAGGTGCACCTGCATGTACGATGCACGTGCCGGAGAGCACGAAACAAGCATCGGGGGGTGGTGCGTTGGCGGGTCGATTGGCGAGCGGCTTCCCACGTGTTGTGAACCCTGCCGGCGGCGATCGCCCTCGCTCACTCTCCCTCTCTCTACGTACCGTCCTGTCCTGTCCTGTCCTGTCCTGTCTCGCGGCAGGGGCGGCATGGCCGGCGCTGGAGATGCGGGCGTCTTGCGCAGTGTGAGTTTGCAAGATCATGGCAGATTGGCTCAGATTCCTTCGTGGGACGGCCCCGTGTGTGACGGGATGAGCTGGCGAAGGAAGGGTGTGTGTGTGTAAGTGTGTGTTGCAGATCTCTTCCCGTCCTTCCCGAGCGCGCTCTCTCTCTCTCTCTTAGTACTCCTTCTAGTGCCTCCTCTCAGGGGCTGGTCTGCCTGCGTGCCACCTGCCTCGCTGAACAGCAGATCGGCGGGGGGGGGGATTGCATGCAGACTTGATGGGGGGGTGGTGGGTGGATGGGCGGCGGCTACTAATAAGATTCCAGATCTGCGCATGGGGGCGTCGGCAGGCGCAGACAAACGTGGAGGTGATGACCCATGGCTAGCTGTCCCCGGTGAAAGCGACTGGAGAGATATAACTTAATTCACTAATGGTGTGCAAGGCGGGCTGACCGTGAAACGCAGCGGACATGCAGCCGCTGTGGCACCGCAGGAAGAAGCTGCCCCGAGGGCTGGAGGCGTTGTTGCATCACTGGTGCCATCGAGGCGGAATACCTAAGTTAGTACGTGAGGGTGTCGTGAGTTGGGGGCGTGTCAACGTGGCACTTGGTGCCTTCTCAGACCAAGATATACGCAATACGTACTACCATCGGGGTCCTTCTGCAGCAGCAAGCAAGCAAGCAACAGCACTACTAAAGTGCGTTGCAGGCTGCAGTTGGACCACCAGGGCTATCTATCCTGCAGCACGAGCCGTGTCGCTTCGAGAGACAGACAGCAACTAGCGGAAAACGCCGCCGAGAGCCACGTTGTTGTTGCACCAAGCTCGTCATTCACCCGCGTCTCTGCTTCGACCTGCTGCCCGCCCGCCACCGCTGTACTAACAGGTAAGGTGGTTACCAGCAACAGTACGTCTTCTGTCCTGTTTTCGGCATTTTAGTACAGTATTATTCGCAAAGGAGGAGGCGGTGGTGGCTTCCGTCGGCTCGCTCGTCCATGGCCCCTCGAGCCGTTTCGTTGGTCCTCGATCCTCTGTTCGGCCCCTCGGCCGCCCGCCCGCCTCAGCAAGCCTCCGCCCCTCCCTTCCTTGGGCAAAAATAAAATAAACTGCATTTATTATGCATTCTTTGATCTCCCATGACACGGGCGGGCGGCGGCGCCATTTGTGCCGTGCCCCCGTACTTCATACGTGCATCAAATACGCTAACAGAATGTGGGATGGTTCTGCGCGACTTGTGCGGCGCTGTCGAGCCCCGGATGCGAAAGAAGAGGTTAGTAACTTAGTTACCTGTTACCGTAGAAGCAAAAAGCCCCCCCACCATATCCGCCCGCAGCTTTCGCGCAGCAGCAGCGCACGCACCCGACGCCGACCTGCCGCCGACGACCCGCTCCAACAAGCTCCGGCCTGCAGTAGGCATGGCAGGGCTTGTACTGGCTTGACTGGGCTGGGAGGGAGTCGTCGCGCGCGCGCGCCCGGACCGTTGGAGCCAAACCGAAAACGAACATGGCTGGGTGGGCGGGCGAGCTGTTTGTGCGTCGCTCTCATCAGTGGCCCTGCCTGCCCTGTAGGTACCAAGTCAGCCCCGGACGTCATCCGACCCGCTCGCTCGCCGCACCACACCCCGCTGAAACTCTCATCGGGCTTCTTTCTTCTGCTCATCACTCGTTTTCGCTCGGGACGCGAGGGCTTGCCTCTTCTTCGCCGCCGCCCCCCGCCCCCCCCATGATGGATGAAGCTTGGCCGTCTGTCTGTCGGGTGCATGCGTCTGTTGTCCACCACCCCCAAAAAGACTCCCGCCATGCTGTGAGTGGATGATCCGCCGAGGTGGTAGGTGGTAGCCACATCCGGGACTGCACGGCCTTTGGCCCCCCAGCACTCGGGCGGGCGGGAACGAGATGGTAGACGTAGCCTACCGTAGTATTCCGTCCCGCTTGCATTGGTTGTCTTCCATATAAAGGGGACCTCCTGCACCCCTCCATCTCCCCCTCTCGTCTCTCGCACTCCTCGACAAAGACGCATTCAAATCATCACCACAAATCTTCACACACACACCACCCGTCAACAACCAGACAACCATACAAACACCGTCATCATGGGCGACTGCGGATGCTCCACCTCTGGCTCCTGCAACTGCGGCTCCAGCTGCACTTGCGCCAACTGCCCTGTAAGACAAACTCGCCGTCTCCTTGCCTTGCCGTCGTGCCGTCCGCTGACCAGTCCTCCCTTTGCCTACAGCACAAATAAACCTCTGCACAGCAAGGGTCGCGACACCCGCTAGTCATTTGACTTGCGGATGCCCTCCTGTCTTTCTTTGATGTCTTTTCTTGTCTCTTCCGGTCGGCGTTTGGAAGGGGGGCGGCGGTTGACGAGGTTGATACGGGGATGACACGACGGCGATGACGACGTTGACGTTGACGATGACGAAGAAGACGCGGATGATGAGCACCGGGATGGGAACGCGGCCGTCTATCTGACTGACCGACCGACCGACCGACCGCGCGCGCACGGGAACGGCGCTGGTCCAGGTCCTGTCTCTACCGACTGCGGCGCGAGCGACAAGGGGCTGGCGCATGTACATCCATATAATTACCATATCTGCCTATCCTTGGGACCCCGATGATGCCTGGGCTGAGAAATTGAGGCCACATCAATCTCGGACATGCTGTTCTGCGCCCACTTCCTCAACTTTCCTGTACCCCCTTTCGCCGTTTTGTGCTCGCCAGTCGACGTGATCCATCCCTCGTTACACATCGCACCTCGGAAACGTCACGCGGTCTCTCTTGTGCTCTGTCGCACGGCGCACGCGTGGCGCGACGCTTCGGGTGTCCGGTACGCTGGCCGCTGGCCGTGCGACGGTGCCTCGGGCGAGCGGGCGAGCGGGTTTAGAAGGCGGCTGGTTGCGACATGAGACTATGCGTCCGTCCGTTGGCTTGTTCCGACTTTGGTCCTACATATAACGGGCTGTGATATACACGGCCGGGGGGCAAAGCTGCCAAGGAAGCCGCCAAGCATGTATCGGGAGGGGAGCATCTAACTCTCCGATGCTTTGCTTTTTGCGCGGTTTGTTCTATTCCTATGCATGTCTTTATTTGGGGCAGGGTGCGTAACCGCATCAATCCCTGAACCGAATTGCCTGACTGCTCTATTGTTTCGCTTCCCTGCTTGCCAGCTTCATATCTGTGCATACATAGTCCGTCCGCCTACGCGATACCCGTATCACACCCTTTTTGACAGCATGAGGCCGTGGTAGTAGCAGCCAGACCAGCAGCCCTCGCCCCGAATGGTGGTTGCCCATGGCGCGTTCTGAGGACTCGCTGGCGTGCGTGCGCGCGCGCGCGGGTAAACCTGCTCATATCCGCTCGCCCGCCCCAACCGTACGGGACGGGACGGTCCGACAAGGCTGGCGGTGCGCAGGCATCGCCGGAAGCCAGGGCCGATGCCCGGCGACAACGCTAGTAAAACGTAGGCATAGGTGCGTCTCCCTCGGAGTCTGGGACACATATCCGGTTTGGGCGGCCACTGGGCAGGAGAGATGTACGTGGCAGGGTGGTGGGTGGGCGGTTGGGAAGGTTGGCGGTTGCTGATATCTCTCGCATATATGCAGGAGGATGTATGTATATCAACATGCCCGTGGAACCCGCTCGCCATGAACTTGTCTAGGTTTTTCTTTTCGATAAAAAAAATGTGCTTGCCCCACTGGGATATCGACCAAGAGTTTTGCACAACCGTGCCACCAATGAAGCGTCTCGCCCAGGTCAGCGCCTCGCACGCCTCCGCTTCGGACGACAAGCCCGGATAATATCAGTCATTGCGCTTCGGACGAGCTCTCACACGGCCATATAGAGGCGGGCAGAGAGGTAGCAAACGGATACGTTACCTCGCGCGCGACTAGATGGCCATGGCGCGGCTCGCCGGCGATCAACAGATAGCCCGTATCATCGGCGGATGAAGGTCCCTGGAGATGGCAGCGCTGCGCGTGATTGGCGGAGCGTCACGGGCGGTGGTGGTGCAATTCCGGTACGTATCTGGCCGAGGCGCAGGGGACGGGAGACATGAACCCCACCCCGCGAAGTCCAGGGCGGTGACATCAGCATTGGATCGGCCCTGATCCGCCATCTGTCCACTAAAAGTTGATGACTGATGCCTCGGATCTGCCGCGCGCCCACCGCCGGGGACCGACATCATCACCACCACCACCACTTTCCCCCACGAAGCAAGCAGCATCAGCCACTTCCATCCCATCTAGCGCCCCGTCGGCGCCTCAACGTTGCCGCGGCTCCGTTCGGTTGCACCACAGCCAAGGCACCGCACCACAGGGTACCATACCTGTAGTGCAGTATACCTCGTCAACGCTGTTACGTCTCTTCCTGCGCGCTCCTCGACGTCTTCGACTTCTTGCCTACGATCACCGTATCTTGTCCCGCCGCCCGCCCCTGGGCCATCTGCCCGTCCAGAATGGGCCTGTGAGCTCGTCTTCCCCGCCCACCGACCGAACTCTCCGACCCTGCAGCCCCTCGTCGTTGCAGCAGCGACGAAGACGACGACGACAAAGAGATGGCATCGCAGGTACCGACAACGCTCGCCGATGCGCCAGCGCTGCCGCCCGGCGCCGTGCAGGCCCTCGCCACGCCGCGACCTCCCGACGCGCCGCGGCGATGCTTCATCTGCCTGACCGACGAGGAACCCTCGGACCCCCCCGGCTCCTGGGTCGACCCGTGTCCCTGCACGCTCGAGGCGCACCAGGACTGCATGCTCTCGTGGGTCACCGACTGTGAGCGCTCCAACAAGCCGCTGCAGTGCCCCGTCTGCAAGTCCGCCATTGAGCTCGAGGGGCCCTGGGACCTCGTCGTCGCAGCCTCCGACGCCGTCCAGCGCCGCTTCACCCGCGCCAGCCCCTTCCTGCTCTTCACCGGCGTCTCCATGGGCGTCCAGTTCAGTCTGCAGATGTACGGCGCCCTCGCCCTGTGGACCTTTGCCGGCAAGGACAGCCTCATGCGCTTCATGCTCGGGCCCGATATGATTATTGACGGTCGCACATCGGGCAATGCCCGTTTCATCAAGGAGCGCATATGGAACGCCCTCGTCATGATGAACATAGCCCCCACCCTGCTCTTTTCCAAGCTGCTCCCCGGCCTGAGCAACAAGATCTTCCTTCCAGCTGCTTCCCTGGTGAGTCCAACCTCTTCCCGCTGTCTTGTATCGAGAGGATACTCCAAGCTGACTCTTGTTCTCTAGTACGGCATGTATCATGTCATGCACGAAGACGACTTCATGACATGGCCGCCCTCGCCGCAGCTCGCCGTGGCCATATTCCCATATATCCGCTCCGTCTACTTCAACTTGTGGAAGGAGTTTGTACTGCCGTACGAGACGAAGCTTAATAGGCAGCTCCTCGGCTTGCCTCCGCTCCAGGAAGGACAAAATCTGCCCCAGGGCCAGAACCCCGACCAGCAGGCCGCCAACAACCGGCAGCGCAACGCGCAGGACCGCAACGCCGATGGGGGCCTAGTTGGCCTCCTGCAGGCTGTCCTCGACGCTCTAGATCCCGATGACGAGCCAGAGCACCTGGCAGGCGCCAACGACATCAACCGCATCGAAGCTTTGCATGAGGGCGTTGACGCGCTCGATGACGAGCAAGGGGGCGAGATCATGGTCGAGTTGCGGATCGAAGAGGTTGAGCTGGACGAGAACGGCGACCCGCTGGTGCAGGAGCTGCCGCCGCATCCGTTCGAAGACGAAGAGCCTGAGCCTCACCCGGGCGCCTGGGGCGAAGACGCTCCGCTTCATGCCGAGCATGAACAGGCCGAGCCGGCAGCCTTGGGCGGCGCCCAAGACGACCAGGATCAGGACCAGGGCGGTCACGAGGTGCCCCAACCGCCGCCACGCAGGATGGGTCTCTCCGCCCTTCTGTCCAGCGTGTCCAACGCCATCGTCGGCGCGCTCATAATGCCGGGCATCTCATACGCCATGGGCGAGGCGCTACGTCTCGTGCTGCCCAAGGCGTGGACGAGCGTGGGCCCGCGCAACCCGTGGTCGCGGTACGGCATGGTGGGCCGGCCGGGCCTGCTGCAGCAGCAATGGGGACGAAGCCTGGTGGGCGGGTGTCTCTACGTCGTGCTCAAGGATGCGGTGCGCGTGTACACAAAGTCGCGCCGGGTGGCGGCCATGGGAAACCGCCGGGTGAAGAATGTCGACCGCCGACGGAGGGACAAGTGAGGCGGCTGCGAAACTTGTTCTCCTTTATCAGGCTGAGGGCCTTGTATGTATCGATATCGAAAACGTGGTCCGCGTGACGCAGTCTGGGGGGCATCATTTGCTTGGTCATAGAAGGGCGAGCACAACACATGGGCAGAGCGAGTTTTATATACTACAAGTGCGACAACGTTCACCTTGATGGGCAGCTAGTCCCTGTGCGGCCGCGGCACTAGGCTGTATAGGAGGACTCTACGCTGAAGCTCTACGAGTCGCATGTGGCCATCGGCATAACTAGCCGCCGCGAGCCTTGACCTACAAGCACATACGTCGACTCTGGCCCGCCGATCATCGGCGGTCCGGGATTGATTCGTGCGGGCCAGGTGAAGATGTGATGATAGATAACACCCCCTTCCTGTACGAATTGCGGCCCTGAACCGAACCAAACCAACCCCCCCTTCGTCTCTCTAGCTAGAGTTTTGCGCCGTCTTTGCCGCCGCGAGGCCCGTCCCTCGACGGGAGCAGTTCGAAGCTGCGCACGGGAAGGTCGAGGAATTGGAAGATCTGATGGAACCTGCAGAAAAGGGGTGGAGCAACGTCACCCCTCAAGTCAGCACACGTTCCCTTCAGATCGATACAAGTCTTCCTCCCCCCTCTCCCTTCCTTCTTTCCTTTCCATCCTCTGTAAAAAAAAAAAGGGTGTAAAAAATTCACACAAAGATAAGAAGGGAGGGGGGGGGGATGGTTGCGGCCCAGCGCACCAACCACCCCGCGCGGTGGCGGTGCGGTGGTCAACAGCGAAACAAACAAACATCTCTCGCTCTCTCACCTGTCGCTCCCAAAGAACGGCTCGCTGCGCGCCGCCTTGTTTTCGTTTTTGTCGTTCCGGACGATCATCCAGGGCACGCCGAACGCGCCGGCCGCGTTGACGGCCTGGGAGGCGTGCTTGAGCATGGTCTTGTACGTGTCGCTGCGCTGGTTGGCCATGATGGCTGCTACGTCGTCGGGTGTGAAGAGTGTTGTCGCCGCATCTGCCGCCGTGGTGATGGAAGTCGATGAGACGGAGGAGGAGGGCGACGATGACGATGAGGGGGCATCGTCACGACAATGTTGTCCGATGGTGGTAATGGTGCTCGCTCCGGCAAAGTCGGCGGGCACCTGCGCGAGCACCTCGGCCAGCACGGCCTCGTCGCGGAGGTTTCGACGGGGCGTCGCCGTCCAGAAGGAGTGGAAGAGGTAGTGCCAGGTTGTGTGGTAGGCGTGGCGCGGGTGGTGGTCCTTGATGTAGAGGAGGGCGCGGCAGGCCTGCGTTATGCAAGTTAGTGTTGTCGGACACATTGTCATGTCTTCCTCTTTCCTCTCCCTCGCTCTGCTTCTTTCCATACTAAGCACGCCCGTCTCTCTCCTACGCCTGATCTACTCCTTATGTCCTACCCTCTCTCTGTGGAGCTCTCCCCCGCGATACGATTTCGCTCGCAGAGCTGGGGGGGTAGCGGGCGGTAGATACGGGGTGATGGAAAAAGGGGGGGTTTCTGTTTCATCATCGTGCCACTCACCTTTTGCGTCCACCCGAGCTCCAGAAGCTCCCTCAGGTCCTCCGGCAGGACAATCTCCGGCTTGCCAAACGCGGCCTTGGCGCGGCCCGTCTCGTAGTCGGCGAGGTAGTCGCGCTTCTGCTTGCTCACGGCCCAGGGCGGCGTGTTGTCTGCAGTACAGTATACAAGATAAGTACAAAGAAAGGGGCAAACAAAAAAAGATGGCAACGGAAAAAAAAGAGGAAAAATCCAGCGTGTAGGCGGTGGTGGCGGCGGCGCGCGTTGGTGGTGAGGGTCGGAAAGGAGGATATCTACCTACCTGCGTTGGATTGCACCACTCCCGCGAACACAGGGTGGAACCTTGGTGTTGCCGGTGTTGTTAGCGACAGAGCAGCAACAAAGAAAGAAAAGACATCATCGTCACGACATATGCGCCGCCGTTGGGGGGCGGGCGTCGCAGAGCCTGCGGACGTACTCGACCTCTACGCCATGCCCCCTGAGCGTCTCCAGGTTGCTGACGAGGTAGAAGAAGGCCAGGTAGCTGTAGAAGGAGGCTGCGTCGTGCAAGCTTTAGTAGCCACTATACTGCTGCTATCCCCCCCCCAGCAGGAGGAGCAAGCAAGCGAAGGGGGGATGAAGGGGACCTACAGATGTCGATGTAGCAGTCTATCTTGCCTCCCATCTTGACTATGAGGTACTCCGGGATGCTGTTGCAGATTCTCGCTAAGCGTACAACGGGGGAGACACGTAGCTGACGCCGAGAAAAGTCTTTTAGCAAGTCTCGTGGTCGATGGGCTTCATATATATATGTAATGGTCTGCCATCTGTCCGACGCCACAGTTGAGCTAGCGCTGACGGTGAGAACACACGCAAAGTTCACGGCAAAGGCGCACATGCACATACGGTCTCACTGGGCAACCTGAATCATGTTCATTATCGCGTAAAGAAAAAACAACTCTATACGGCCAGTTGCGTCGTTTTGCTCGACTGGATATACTGCCGATACCTTTCCAGGTGCTTGTCGACCACTCCGCCGGCGCCGGCATAACGCTCCACCTGCTCGGCGCAGCGACCGATGAAGAGCCTGGGGTCCATGAGGCCATCGACCTCACCCCAGATGGGTTTCTGCAAAGCCATGGTCAGTTGGAAAAACGTAGAAACAATGGTTTGTTTGCGCGGGCTTACGAAAAAGTCGGTTCGCTTGATGCGCTCGATCAGGTCGTTGCTACCGCCCTCCATCTTGACGTGGTAGGCAGCCTCGCGCGACAACAGGCGGATCTCCTCGTGCGCAACCTGGCGCGAGGCGCCGTGGTTGACCATGCGGATGAGGATCTCTTCGCTGGCCATGTAGGGCAGCTCCTGCATCAGCTGGGAGTTGATGACGGCAGGGAAGACGACGAGGCCGTCGCAGACGTGATCGAGGCTGGTCACGATGGCGTCGGCGAGGAAGAACATCTCGGGAATATCCATGCGGCGGATGGCGCTGTCGTCGAGACTGCGCTCAAGCCACTGCGACGAAAACGTCTCGCTAAAGTTGGACGAGATGTTGCTGAGCTTGCGACCCAAGCTGCAGATTCGTTCGGCCCTGCTTTCTGTTAGCGCCAAAGGCGGACATGACGAATGATTACAAGAGATAATAGGCGACCTACGTCATGGGATTGGACTTGAACGGCATCGCCGAAGAACCAATCTGGCCGGCAACATGAGGCTCGTCCAAGACCTTGTCGTGGCAGAGGTGGCGGATGTCCTGCGGTCGTTAGCATGCGCCTTCATTCCCACCCGACCACGACGGGGGAACCAACAGTAGCGACGCGAGTCGCCGTGGCGCCGAGCGCAGCCAGAGCGTTGGCAACACGAAGGTCGACCTTGCGGGTGTACGTCTGGGTGGAGATGTCGTAGCAGCCCTGGAAGCCGCTCTTGGCGCACAGCTTCTCGTTGAGCTGGTCGACCTTGCTCGCGTCGTTTTGGAAGAGCGCCAGGAACGAGGCCTGGGTGCCGGTCGTGCCCTGGGCGCCTCGGAACTTGAGGCCGGAGCGGACATACTCGATGTCCTCGAGGTCGAAGACGAGGTCCTGGAGCCACTGGGCGGCGCGGCGGCCCAGTGTGATGGGCTGGGCAGCCTGGTAGTGCCTATGCCTTCATGTTAGACTCGAGATGTACCGTAGGGATGAGGGGGGCGAGAGCTTGACGCACGTGAAGCCGAGAGTCGGGAGGTCCTTGTACTGGACAGCGAACTTGGACAGGGAGCTGATGGCACGGGCCAGCTTGGGGAGGAGCAGGTCCATGGCATCGCGGAGGAAGATGAGGTCGGCGTTATCAGTGACCTATGGAGGGTAAGTCATCCGTCTAGACGATTCGGCGGAGGGGACAGCGTCGGGGTGTTCGTACTGTCGCATGTCTGTCAGTCTTTCCGAGAGGATAGTCTCGCCGTGCTCTGGGGGGATTCACGTACCAAAGCAAGAGGTGGCGCCGAGGTGGATGACACCCGCGGCAGCCGGGGCGTCCTTCTCCAGGGCGTGGATGTGCGCCATGACGTCGTGCCTCACGCGCTTCTCCTCGTCGGCGGCGACCTTGAAGGCGTCGTCGCTGACGACGAGGTTGGCTCGGATCGCGTCGAGGGCCTCGTTGGAGATCTTGTCGACGCCCAGCTCCTGCTCGGCCTCGGCCAGCCAGAGCCAGAGCTGGCGCCACGTCGAGTAACGCTGGCGCGGGGTGAAGATCTTTCGCATCTCGCTACCTGTGCGTCGTCGGGGACCGTCAGTCAGCCTGATTCGTCTCGTCGTCTTGCTAGGGCTTCCCCATGGCTTGCGTGCGGGTCTCGGCGGACGTACTGGTGTAGCGAGACACCAGAGGGGTCTGGTACTCGTCGAATGCGGACATCGTGACAACCGGCGGCGGCCAATTGACGGGTTCCCGAGGAATGATGGGGTGTTGCAGGGCAATGAGTGTGTGTCGTGGTGAAGGTATCCGGGATTCCACAACGAGCTCAGCGAGAATCGGACGGCACGCAACGGATGGGCAAAAAATTCAACCCCACCACCCCGCCATTTGGTACGTACTCTGTATAGCGGGCAGGTGCAGCTACGAATAGTAAATATGGTAACGACGTCCAGGTGCTCCAGTTACTACACGGACTGACCTACAAGGGTACGGAATTTATTGATTCAACAGAGCGATGTGAGAGTCTCCATCCTCCCGGTCTCACCCGAACCAAATCATCTACGTACTGTCGTCGATGACAGACTCACGCTCGGTCTAAAACGACTCTGCCTCGGACCATGACCTGAACAATGTTGCGATCGTCTCCCGTCATGATGAACTTCTCAAACGTGGTTCGCAACGAATCACCGGCCTGCATCGGCGCGTTGACGCCGCCCCGGCACGCGCGCATGTCGACGAGCAGCGCGTCAAACTGCTTCCCGGGGTTCAGGTCTCCCACGGCGTCGCCAAAGCCGACGACCCGGGCACCGCCGGCCGTGGCCATGTGGAAGACCTGGTCCAGGGACAGCGCGGCGGCGCCGTCCCTGGCGTCCAGAAAGTCGCGCGCAAACGAGGCGACGAGGGCGTGGCGCATGGCGTTGAGCATGGACGACGAGTAGCCGCCGCCCGAGTCGGTCCCCAGGCCGACGTGGATGCCCTGCCCGAGGAATTCGCGTATCGGCGCGGCCATGAAGCCCCCGCCGACCGTCATGTTGGCCGTCGGGCAGTGCGCGACGCCGCACCCGAGCTCGCTCAGGCGCCGCGTCTCGTACGGCGTCATGATGGTGCAGTGCGCGAGGATGGACCGGGGTCCCAGCAGCCCAAAGTGCTGGTAGAGGTCGGCCTCGTTGGCGAAGCCAGGGAACAGGGACCGCGTCGCCGCCACCTCTTGCTCCGACTCGTTGAAGTGCGTCTGGATCGCCATGGTCGGGTCCTCGGCCGCCATGTCGCCCAGAGCCGCAAGGAGGCGGTCCTCGCACGAGATGGCGAAGCGCGGCGTGAGTACGGGCCGTATCATGCTGCCGCTGGGATCGATGCCGCGGATGTGGTCGATGCAGTCCCGCGTCACGCGCACCGACTCCTCGACGCTGGCATCGCGGTAGTAGTCCGGGGAGCCCCGGTTCATGTTGCACTTGCCCACCAGCGCCCTCTGGCCCTTGGCCAAGCACGTGTCGGCGAGTATTTGGGTTGCCTCGCCATGTAGGGAGCTGTAGTAGCTGGCCGTCGTGACTCCCTGGCGCAGCATGCCGTCGACGAGCGAGCTGTACGCTGTCCTGGCGTGCTCGGGGTCCTCGAAGCGCGCCTCGTTGGGGAACGCCGTTGACGACAGCCACTCGAGTATCTGCATCCCCTGCCCGAGCCCGCGGTGCAACCATTGGGGAGCATGGTTATGCGTGTCGACGAAGCCCGGAATGAGAAACTGGCCAGGGCAGAGCTCCGTGAGCCGGCAGTCGTCCAGGCCGAGCGCGGCAAGCCTTGTAGCTACATCCTGCCGACTCACGCCCGCTTCTAGGCTCTTGATGATTCCATTGGCGTCGACCGCGAGGAGCGCGTCCTCGAGGATGGCCAAGTCCTCTGGTCCGGTAGACTGGATGATGACGCCATGAAACGCCGCGGGCCGACTGTCTTGTCCGGCCATTTTGACTTGAAAAGCACTCGAGCTGCGGAGTAGCGGACTTGAGCTGTAGAGTGCCTGGTTTAGAGAACGGATGAAGGTGATTTTGATGCGTTGTGATGTGCCACGAACGAGGGGAACAGCGTGGAGCACCCGGAGCCGATGAAACATCAGTCAAGGCCCTCATCATCAGTCAGCCCTAGCTGGTCGAGTTGATTGATCTGCAGCCAAATGCCGGCCGAGGCGTGTAGAAAGCCAGGACCCTAATGCACGCCTGCATGGTGAGCCTGCATGTCAACCAACCAGCCGCCAGACACCCAATATTGGGGCAACTCGGCATTGGCACGAAACGGAAAAGCCTGAGGGGTTGTCTTGACTTTGCAAGGTCACCAAGCACCGAGGGGAACAAATCCATCCGGACAAACCTCTCGCACCTCCCGTTAAAGTCCTCACCAAGGTCTGCAACCGGCTCACGGGATCGAATGCCCGGCTGGCTACCTTCCTGCGCACCATGCTTCTGGACCGTTGGGAGGCCATACGAGAGGATTAACTCACTCTCAACCTCGTTATCACGGACACTGATGGGCTTTGCGGTCGGGGCCACACCATGAAGGCGCCTGTCAGCAGGCTTTGGCCCGCACGGACACTGGACGGGTCTTGCCCGAATCTGATACAGGCCGAGAATGGCAAAGCCGATGCCAGCGAGGCTGCGCGCAATTGAGCCCATCGGAGGCTGTCGGGCTACGGCAGCGATTGAAGCTATCGCGGATTGCCGGGCTGCAGCGGCCGTTGAAGGTCTCTAAGGTGCGGAAATGGAGAAATGCATGTCTGTTAATAGTAATATGGACTCGTTTAACCATGAGGCGTTCGGCACATGAATCAAGCGGAATCTACGGTTGGAGAAGTCACGCTCCAGCCGGCTGGCCATGCCAATACGTACAAAGCACTTCCCGACGCCTCCTCGGTTGCCTCTCGGCCGTCATTGTACTGTGTGAAGCCTTTGGCATCTGACTTAGCCTGTATGGCGACGTTGATCGAACCGGCTTGTTTTGTCGACACCAGACCGCAGGTTTGTAGCTGGGTCGTGGCATTTGTACATGACGTTTTATTCGGAAAGCTTGAGATCGATATGGCGTGGCCTTGATCCGGCACGGTTGAGAAGAAAAGCCATGTTGAAGGAGTAGCCGTGATGAGAAACATGGGAGCCAAAGTTGGTGACATGGTGCGGGGTTGACCAGTTAGAACCGTCATCATCCAACATTGCCCAGGGAGATGCATCTGTGCCAAGTACAGTATCGGTTGGATGAGTTTCGTATGCCACCAAGTACATGATCCTGTCCAGCCAACGACTGGGTTCAATGTTTCGGCGGGACAGGAGTCTGCCTACCTACCATCAAAGCTGTGCTGGCTCGAACCAACAAGCATCACGGATGGATGCGTAGTCCGTCTGCCACGATCACAACACACACACCTCCCAAGTCAAGTCTTGACAGCACGCGTGTCTCGGCATACGAGTCTGTCAGTCAGTCAGCCGTAGGCGCCCGCTCACTCTCCCCCCACCGGGTCAGAGGGCTCCCTCTCGCGAGTATGCCAACTAGTCGCCATGTAAGCCCCGGCTCGCACCGGAGAGCAGGAGCAGTTTACGTCGTTGGCGCTGGTGCGGGGGACGAGACAAAGGCTCTCCTAGCGTGAGTCGATCATTGTGAAAGCCCCTTTCTCCCCTATCTTTTGGAATCCCGTCAAGGCCACCCGGGAGCTTCGAGCCAGTGCAGCGATCGTTTGACATGAGTCGGCTGACGTATGGCTTAGCTGCTTGACGTGCCGAAGGAAAAAAGTCAAGTGCTCTGGAACGAGCCCGTGCTCCTACTGCGCGAAGCGGGACCTGGAGTGCAAAGTGTCTGAGCGTGGCCGGAGGAGGGTGTACTCTGTCGCGTACGGGCCTTCTGTCACCTTCAAAGTCCAAGACGGCCCCCGCTCACCACTGAGTACACAGCAGGATTAAGAACCTGGAGGCTCGCTTGGCCGCCTACGAGAGCTCCCCCCAGGGACAGGACGGCAGTATGCATTTCAACAATGAATCGTCATGCTTTCTTATACTGACGCGAGTGTCACCATCTTGAAGATCTGGAGGCTGAGACGTACATGGACAGCGAGTCCCTGGAAAAGCAATCGCGTACGGCCGGCCCTGTTTGTGCATCAGTACCAACTACGCAGATGGAGAATGCACCGTCTGGCGAAGCCTCGGGCCCGTCTTTTGGGGAAACTCGCCAGTTGTCGACCGTCAACGTGCACACGGAGCCGTCAGAGCCATTGTCAGGCTCAAGTGAGTAGCAGGAATAGAACATAAAGCTACACGTAAAACGAAGCCTCTGACAATCTACTTTGCGCAGCTATTTCGGCGGATTCTTCACTGAACTCGAGCTACGCATTCGGCTCGCGGGTGCAAAGGCTGCTTCAGGGCTCGAGGGCGACACCACACCGAGGTGGTGATTCCGACTGTCTTCCGCGCGAGCTTGACCGGTTCTCAAGCTCCGGTACCTGCATCTTCGACCTGCCGTCCTTTCCAATGGAGGAGGAGGAGGCGCGGGAGCTGTTGGAGACGTAGGTGTTTTACATCGGCTACACCCAGAATCACGTCGACGTGCGCGAGATTTCCGACACGATCGGCCTGCTGTTTGCCAATAAACCAGGACCCCGCGGTTACTGGGAGCTTGTGGACGCTTGAGATTCTGCTCATCTGCGCCCACGCAAGGCTGTTCAGGGGTGATTTTGGTGGCGGTGCACATGCCGCTGATGTATTCCCAGGCTACTCGCTCTTCAGCCACGGTTGCGACAGTATTCCTTCTCTCAGTCAGCTTTACTCGTTTGGTCGACCTGGAGTAGAGGTTCTGGCCCTGGTTGCCGTGTACCTCGTGAACATCAACCGCAGGGAAGAGGCCTACGTCTATGTCTGTATCAGCGTTCCCGACTTCTCCTTAGAGAGTATTTGGCGCTAAGAAACTGACCATCTGCAGATCAGTACCGCCTCGCGACTCGCCATCTCGCATGGATTTCACAAAAAGTCTCCAAACTCTCGCCTTCTCCCATCCGAGGTCAACCACATTAACCGTCTATGGTGGTCCGTCTACTTACAAGAGAGGTGAAGCAAAACCAACGCCATTAGCACCCAACATGAAATCCATCCAGAGCTGACGAGGACAGACGCTTGGCCGCAGCCACCGGACACCCGTCTGGAATCAGCGACAGCGTTATAGAGCAGGACCTTCCCACGGACTGTATTGGCTTCACTCCAGCGGCGCCCATGAGGACCAGCATAAAACTAGCTCGGATCTACGGCCTCATCATCACGGGTACTGTTGTACATCAGCCCTTTACAACATGATCTGTGCTGATCGGTTGGTGGACGAAGTACTTTACGGGTCTGTTCTCCAAGAAGAAGCAACCTTTGTCTCTAGAGTCCAGGAGATTGTCAAAAGCCTCTATGACGTCTCTGATGAGATACCGGTGGAGCTCGCGACGGGATTTCCGATGCTTAGCCACGACGTGTCTTTGAGAATCTCGGGGGCGCTTCACCTGATATTCTACCACGTGAGAGATGGTCTAATCCCTACCGTATTGTCGTGTTCTGATACAGAGCGTGCTGGTCCCAGGCCCTTTTGCTCACGATTCGGCCTGTTATGCTTCACATGGCTCAGCTAATCCTGAGCGGAAAGGCACCACGCTCGGAGACGTTGTACGCTTCGCCCATTGGAAAGCTATGCAAAACGTGCACAGAAGCCGCGAGAAGACTGTTGGAAGTACTCATGACTCTACGCCAGCACAAATTCATCAGTACGTTGTCTTCTGCCTTTTCTGTATCAAGGGCGCTCGGCTAACGCGTCATCCACTCGGAGCGCTTTTCGGATTCTTTGACCTTGACGGCATGTCTTTTGTCGCGTTCATAATGATACTCACTGAGGTGTTGGACTCGGTATGTCCAGACGACCAGAGGATCAACCCAGCCCCGGGCCTGGGAGAAGCCTTGGGCCTGATGGAGCACGTAGCCAGCTACGGCAACAGATTCGCCCAGCAGTCTTTGGACGAGATTCGGAAGACCTGGGCCCAGCTGTGTACTCGCTTCAACATTACAATATCAGACAGGCTCGCCGAGTGTGCCCCCCGAAGCCCTCGCCCCGAGAATGAGGGCGGCCATGGTTCGAATATTGGTCGGACGGCGAATCTTAGCAATCCACTCATCTTGCCGCACATGCAATACCCGCGCCGGACATCCTTGCGTGACGAGCTCATGTCTGGTCTCGACCGTTCCTCGCTTGATGTCGATCAAAACGGCACGCAATCCATTCTGGCGGACCTAGACATTCGGGACATGAATTATCTGTGGACGCCGCTGCTTGAGGACGAGGTGGCGCCTCAGGAAGGAGGTGCTGCAACGGCAAGCGCTGCAAGCTTCTACCAGAATCTTTATGGGAATCCGCCATGGCAGTTCACGGGAGAGGGAATGGAGGACTTTGCGGAGTTTGGCCGTCACATTCTCAACGAGTACTGCAAGGACTTGACTTGACGTGATCAAGCAATATCAATCTTTCACTCTTTCTCTCTCTCAATCTGCCGCCTTCATTCTACAGGCCAGCTGCTTCTCTACCGCAATGATCCCTTCTAGGGCGCTTTGGTGACTGAGGGAGAACGCTTCAGAAATGACCGTGGGCAGCGGCTTGCGGGCGTTGCCCGTTCCGTAGCCGAATCCACATTGACAGGCCGTCTTCACCCCCGATATCCCAGACTTTGACAACTCCCAGTCCGCCAAGGAGAGTCCGTTCTGGAGCGTGATGGCTTCCTGCAGCTCCCCAGCTTTGTAGAGCCTCGCGAGCTCCACGTGTGCCCGGGGCACGACATTGGCCAGCGCCGAGATGACGCCGTTGGATCCCGCGACCAGGCCTGGGAGCATGAAGTCGGCCTTGCCGGCGAATGCGGCGAACTGAGAGCTCGGCAGCGTCGCCGAGATGCGTTGCAGCTTTCCGAGGTTACCGCACGTGAGCTTGACGCCGACAATCGCCGGCCGCTCCCTGGCCAGGTCGATGATCATGTCAGAGTCGAGGTCGATGCCGCCGGTGACACCGGGGAAGTTGTAGATGAGCACGGGAAGCGACGAGGATGCCGCCACCTAGAGAGAAGGCTTAAGAGTCTGACTAAGAACGGGGGAAGCTTTGTGCGCAAGCGCGCACTCACCTGCAGGTAAAAGTCCTTGATGACGGGCTTGGTCATGGCCGCGATCCAGTAGCTCGGCGGAAGCACCAGGGCGAAGTCTGCCCCGGATGTTTGCGCGTCCTGGACGAGCTTCCTCGTCTCTCGGACACTATTCGCACTGCACCCGCTTATTATGACGGCGTCGCTTGACGAAGACGCCTTGACCAGGGTCCGAACGTGTCGAATTACCTCGAGCCTCTCCTCCTGCGAAAGATGCGTTGCCTCGCCGTTGCTCCCGTGGACGACGAGGCCCCGGACGCCGGACGCCAGAAGCCTCTGTACGTGATGCGTGATGCTTGGAAAGTCGATGTCCTCGTCGTCTGTGAAGAAACACACCACGGGGGCATAGACACCAAATGGAGGAGGGGACATTGAGAACGACATGCTCCAGAGTCTCTCAGAAGGATTACTGCCGACTGCACTATCCAAGATGTTATGAAATGCGGTATGAGGAATAGCGGCCGCTCTGAATGAGATACGGTGCTTGTTGTCAAGTGGCTTTCGCTTACCGGGTTTTGCGGTATGATTGAACACTGGCTTGAGGAGCGATGCCTTTGGAGGGGATATCTATATCTCACGATTCACCCCGTAAATGCGCCTGGCTTGAGCAAGTGTACCGTTACTCCGCCTTCTTATTCGGCGACGTGCGCGGTTGTTTGATTAGTAGCTGCCCCTGCAGTGTCTCAAGCTGTTACGCCAGTCACACGCCCATTCCTCGTGCCGTTGTTGCGTTGGCTCGCACGCAAAGCTCGCAAATGGACCAGTGCTGCCGGTACCAGGCTGTCGCACCTGAGCGGTGGCCAATGACGTCCCAATCAGTCCCATTGGTGAAGAAGCATTGCTGGGATGGCCTAACCGCTGCCCCCTCTTCATGTTGTGAGTGAGTACATGTAGTTACTGTGCTGTCATGTCGAGCACCAGACGGCGTTCATGTTGTCCCAACAGCAATAACACTGCCATCATATATGTACTTTGTACCCCGGCGAGCATTCGGACATCATGTCCGACACAACGCAACGCGCAGCTCTTATTATCCGCCGTATCCTCCACCGGGACTTGTACCTGTGCGTCTGGTGTCATGTTGTGCATAACAGCCCCGGGGAAGATCTGCAACTCGCACAATTCATGATTGACTCCGCTCACTCGTGTTGAGTGCTGTGCTGGAGCATCAGCGGTCAAGTCGAGACTAATACCCGGCCGTTTTTGCTATACACATGGTGAGATAGCTTTCGGGCCTCTCTCCCAACTCAGTACCACAGCGCGTCTTGTGGTATATGCCGGGTCGCAGGCCGTTGCCAAAATGGGCGTCTTTGCCAACCGGTTCATGGGCATAGCCGAGCAAATGGGCCGCGCGCTCCAGAAAACGTCGGTGAGCACCAACATCAAAGAGCGTCTGGACTTTAGCTGTGCCATCTTCTCCGCCGACGGAGGGCTGGTGGCGAACGCACCCCATGTCCCTGCCATGCTGGGCAGCATGGCCTTTTCGGTGCGGTGGCAGATCGAGCACTGGAGGGGTAACATACGCAGGGGAGATGTGTTTCTGAGCAATGCCCCGGCCGCTGGTGGCGCGCATCTTCCCGACCTGACAGTCATCAGCCCCGTGTTCGACGAAGCCGGGGAGCAAGTGCTCTTTTGGACGGCGTCACGGGGTCACCATGCGGACGTGGGCGGCATCGTGCCGGGGTCCATGCCGGCAATGTCCAAGGAGATTTGGGAAGAAGGCGCCATCATAGAGAGCATGAAGATTGTGGAAGATGGAGTTTTCCAGGAGGAGTTACTCTACGAGGCGATGGTGGTGGCCCCGAGTCGATACCCTGGCTGCGAGGGTGCCCGGTCGTTCCAAGACAACGTCACCGGCATCAAAGCCCAAGCGGCGGCGAACCAGAAAGGGAACAGCCTCATCGCATCCTTGATAAAGGAGTATACGCTGGACACCGTCATGGTGCGTATCAGCTCTATGTTGCCAAACGCTCTTGAACGAGGCGAACATGGCGTCTAAGCTGTACATGAAAGAAGTCCAAACAGCCTCCGAGAATGCCGTCAGGGACTTTTTCAAGAAGATTGCGCGCCAAAAAGGACGGGGCGTATTTGAAGCGGAGAGACTTTATGGACGACGGGTCGAGGATAAGATTGCAAATCAGGATTAACCCAGAGACTGGCAGCGCGGACTTTGACTTTACTGGGACGAGTCCCCAAGCCTACCGCGCGTCTCTCAGATGTGCTCCTAGTCTCCCCAATTAACGAGCTGATCTCCCCACAGGCAATTGGAACGCCCCTCAGGCCGTCTGCAACGCAGGCATTATATACACGCTCCGCTGTCTCGTCGACGCCGAGATTCCACTCAATCAGGGCTGCATACTCCCCGTCAACGCCATCATCCCCGAGGGCAGCCTCCTCAAGCCGTCCAAGGACGCAGCCGTAGCGGCAGGCAACGGCCTAACCAACCAGCGCCTCGTCGACGTCATCCTGAAGGCCTTTGAGGTCTGCGCGGCAAGCAACGGCTGCATGGCCAACTTCACCTTTGGGCTCGCCCAGAAGGACGGCGTCGCCGGCGGCGGCTTCGGATACTACGAGACCATAGCGGGAGGCAGCGGCGCCGGCCCGTGGTGGGTCGGCGAGGACGGCATCCACTGCCACATGACCAACACGCGCATCACGGACGCGGAGGTCCTGGAGCGTCGGTATCCCGTCTTGCTGAGAGAGTTTAGCCTCCGCGTGGGCAGTGGAGGGGAGGGCAGGTTTAGAGGTGGGATGGGGGTGAATAGAGAGATCGAGTTCCTGATCGACATGCATGCGGGGATCCTCTCTGAGCGCCGGGTGTTCCAGCCGTACGGGATGGTGGGTGGGTTGCCGGGTGCGAGGGGAGAGAATCTCTGGCTCCGACGCAACGGACAGTTGATTAATGTTGGAGGCAAGGCCGCGTGTTACGTCAAGGCCGGTGATCGCATGCGGATCTCTACGCCGGGAGGTGGCGGCTATGGCACGCCGGTGCATTCAGCGGGGGGCGATTAGCCCCTGGCTATGAACGGCAAGTGTTCAAGTTGATTCGGGATAGAAGGGGGGAGGGGTTGCGACAGCCTCACTGGGTCATCTTCTAAGTTGTGACGCGGGACCGGCACATAATGGAGGGCATAGACGCAAATGGGTCCTTGATGAGCGGTACATGTGGCATTTGTGAGGCTGACTCTGGCACGCTGTGTAAATTCACATTACCAAAATTCATGGAAGAGTCAGAGGGAACACTGCAGTCACCTCGTTGCAACATGTCCTGCCGTTTCATCCTGGTTCAGCCTTCCTATTCCAAACTCCCTGCCTTTGCGGCAATTCAATACATGTATAATCCCCAACCCACACACGCCGGTAACAAAAGACAAGAACCTACAGGGCCAAGTCAAGGCTTGGACACCCAAATCATCTCTGGTCCCGCGACTGAGCTGCTGAACAAGTTACGGAGCGTCATGTCTTTCTCATGGGTGACGACGACCCAGACATACGCATAAAGGTCGCGGGGCACCTCCGCAACGCCGTCCTTGCTGAGCGGCGAGTACAAGACCTGCCCCCACGGCCCCAGGAACGCGAGGTAGTAGGGCTGCTTGTCGCTCTGCTCGAGAGAGACCTGGATCGTCGTGAGGAGGCCCGTCGCGGGGTTGTTGACACGTCCCGTGATGTTGAGCGGCGGGAGCGGCGTGTTCCACGACTGCAGCGTCTCAGAGGGGCACGAGCGTATGTACTTCTTCTGGAGGTACGAGTACACCAGGTTCGGGGAGAGGGCGACCTCGCGGGGTGCGGGCACGGCGGTGTGGTTCCGCATGAGGCCGATGACGCCGGCCATGCGCGACTTGGCCCCGATGGCGGACGCGAGGCACGGCGCCAGCCAGGGGTCCGTCGACGCCGCCGTGGTGACGGTGTCGAGGAGGAGGCCGATCTCGAGCATGATGAGCGTGAGCACAGCCTGGACGTAGTTGTCGGCATTGTCGTCGTCGGAGCCTGAACGAGGCCAGTTGAACTCGCACACATCCGGCATGGGCTTGTTAAAGTGCTGCAACACGTCGCTGGCCGTCGACCGGTGGAAGTAGGCCTGCGCCCCCATGGACCGGAAGAGGCCGACGATGGTCTCGGGGTAGACGCCCGCCCACGCCCCGCCGGTGAGCTTGCCGACGCCCGTGGTCAGGTAGACGAGCAGCGCGTTGTCCATGTAGTGCAGCAGCTGCAGCCGACGGGTCGCGTCGTCGGACAGCGTCTTGTTGTTGCCCCAGTTGTAGTTGGCGATGGCGCCGCCGCCGGCCACGCCCATCATCCACTGGTCGTTCTGGCCGGGCTTGGGGATCTGCGAGACGTAGTCCTTCCAGGCGGGGAGCGCGAGGACGCTGCCGTTCAGCGAGGCGATGAGGCTGCCGTTGACGCTCAGAGAACCGCCCAGCGGCGCGTGGGGAGGGATCGTGCTCGGAGGTGATGCCTTGGAGGCGACGACCTTGAATGCGTCAAACGTCTTGTCTCCGGTCAGAGCACTGTACACTGGTTAGCCGCCGTCATGTTTGTGGCAATTCTCTAAATATGAGTGAGCCACCCTGGGCGCGCCGGGGGGGGGGGGGGGGGGGGGGGGGCTGGTAACTCACGCATTGATGCTGCCAACCATGCCGCTCTGGCAGTGATTCCCCGTGGTCTGGGCGCAATAGTACCAGATGGGCTTGGTGTCGTTGATGACCACCTGGAACTGGACACCGGGCTTCGGCGACGAGGTAGGTATGAAGCCGCTGCTGAACCCGCCTCCGTCAAGCGGCTGGCACGGCTTGTCAAAGGACGATTGGACAACGGAATGGTTCTACAAGACATTCATGTTAGTCCCCGCGGTAAGTAAGCACCTCAGCAAGCTGGGGGTAAGGTAGAGACTGAACGCAACACATGACATACCTTTGGATTAAAGTTAAACTCGACAACAGTCCCTGGCAGCTCGGTGACGTTGTTGGGTGTGAAAGTCAAGCCGTTGAGGCCGACATCAACGTGTAGGACGCGCGTGCCACCCACAGGCAGGCCATTCGCCGGAGCTGCGCTCGTCGGTGCGCCCTTGGCTTTCTCCTTGTAGGCATCCAGAGTGTTTCCCATGGTCGGTCTGCAACGATGATGACGATTGAAACCCCGCGTTAGCTTTCAAGTGCTTCGATGTCGTGCACCAGACAGGGCAGGGCACAGCTATCAATTCCGACGCTGAGCGGGCACATCTGGATGGACTTACGCGTTGATGGCGTGCACCATGCCGCTCTGGCAGTGGTTCCCGGTCGTTTGCGAGCAGTATACCCACACCGGCTTCGTGTCGTTGATGGTGATGGTGAAGGTGGTCGGCGCCTCGACGCTGTCCGAGGCCGTCGGCGTGAAGCCCGAGAAGAAGCCGCCTTTGTCGAGGAGTTGACATGGCTTGTCAAACGATGACTGTGTGACTGTGTGGTTCTATGAGGACGGTTTACCTCGTCAGAAAAAAAATTCTTTTTTGCATTCTGCCCCCGGGAATGACTCGTGTAATCAGGTTGTAGTCGCATGTCGTCAGGGGTTATCATGGTGATGTGGTCGCCGGGCCGTCAACTCTTCTGACCCCCCTGAATGGCGTTGACAGAGACCATACGAAGAGCGCACTCACTTTGGAAAAGAAGTGATACGTGATCGTATCGCCAGTCCGCGCCGCGACCGTCTCCGGGTCAAACTTGAGCTTGCCTCCCTTGCCCACCGTCACATCCCAGCTGGCCGCGTCGCCGAGCCCCGCCAGCAGCAGCGTCAAGGCAGCTGACGCGGGCTTCATGATGTTGTCGTTCGTGGACACGGGGGGATCCCGACGAGTGTCGACTCTGTTCGCCTGGTCTGCGCAGAATGTGTCGCGGAAAGATCGCCCAGGCACACACACACGGGGGTCAGGACGGCATCAAATGAGGCACCAAGATCAATGAAGCGATTCAGCGTAAAGAGTCGCCCGACCAGAAGGGAGCTCACATGGCTATTAACGTATGCGACGCTCTACTACTCGACACCCCGCATGAGAAATCAAACCCTCGGTCTAATTGTGGAAGTGACCGGACCCTGGCGCCAACATTGAACATCGCGCACATCAAATGCAGCCCTACGACGAACCGGCCAGGGAGCTGGGCTGGATTCATCAACGTTCCCAGCGGCGGGCGGCTCTGTCATCTCCCGAGAGGCTTCGCCCAAACTATACATACCCATGCATCACGAGGCGCCCCGAGGTCCGGTCTCCTCTGATCCTTGTCCAAGTCAGCTTCAATCCGTTTATGTGATTTGCCATTGGCAGTGTCGACGGGGTGTTGCTCGGGGACCACCAGACCTGGAGAATGGTGGCGTCTTCATCATCATCATGGCAGCTCTCAGCTCAGCCTCCCTCCCAGCCGGCACGCGAAGATTCCAGGTCGGCTATCTCTGCTTCCGGGTCCGCAGCAACCGTGGCGCCACGACTAGTTTGCGCATTGATCAGGAGTCGAGACTGACTGGGTGTAAGTACTAACGGTGATGGTAGTAGTAGTCCCCTCACGTCAGCACGAGGACGCCGCCACGGAACGGATTTATTAGCTTCATGTTGGTGCGCGCCATCGTCTTATGAGGACGCTCGAGGCAGGCGTTTGCACAATGCTGCGCCGCTGCTAGTGATGATCTGAGAAGCGAGGGGACATGGGACATTGCTCTGTGGCCTGCTTGGTGAGACGACGGCAGCAAGCGCATCCGTGATGGGGGCGCCGCTATTTTGATCGATATCAAGGCATGTCCACGGCTATGTAGTGGCGCTTGCCAAAGCTGAACTCCCACCTGGGGCTTCTTGGGGTCTGGTGTTCCGCACGCAACCTCGTACAAGAGACTTCCAAAGTTCGTCCAAAACATCCTCGGGGGGGCTGAACAACGAAGCCGTCGGGACGAAGAGCTCACCGGGCAGGCACAGATGCTTACTTCCTCTAATACGCGTTGAAGTCGGGTCGCCGCCATCGAAATACTTCACCACCAACTTTTCGAGCCAACAAGCCATGGCTAATAGAATGGGGCACCTCGTCTTGGCCAGCGTGCCCTACGTCCTCTCGCTGGTCACCGTCATTATCATCATTCTGATCCTCGTTGCCGGCGACAAGCCCGGGACTCTGGAAGACCTCGCATTACTCAAGGTCAGTACCTAGCCATTGAAAACGCATCAATCGCCGTCTGTTCATTCAAGGCCTGCTGCGTACACCGTACGACCCTTGGGGGTCAGGTCACATCCCATGGAACTAACCGTAAATTGCTGTTATATAGGTTCACATCGGGTCCCTCAACCTACCGTCCAAGCTCTCCTCGTCCACGTTCCTTCAGGACCTGCAAAAGATCTCGGGCGCCGACCTCACCGGCAGTTCCGCCGCCACGGCGCAGTCCCTTGGTCTCGCGCCCCTCTATTCGGTATACATCTATACGACCTGCGCCTACTTCATCGCCGAGACAAAGTGTACTTCCTTCAAGGTCGGCTCGTGGTTCGACGCGCCGGCGACGCTCAAACTCGACAGCGTGGCAGCTTCCGTTGGCATCTCCGATGGCTTCAGCCACACTTTCGACGCGTACAGGAAGGCGGCGTCCTTTATGGGACTCGGATTCATCCTCGCCTTGGTATTGGTGGCCCTTGCCGCGATTTCATCCGGCTTGGGCAATAATCGGTTCCGCGCCTCGGCCGTCTCGGCCGCGGCCCTGTCGTGGATCGCGACGGCTTTCCTGTTGAGCGATGCTATCGTCACCCTCGTCACGGCTCGCAAGGTTGCAGGCGCCGTCACGTCCGAGCTGGGCAGCGTGGGCATCACGGCGGAGTCGGGCAAGGTGGTCTACCTGCCTTTCTTCGCCTTCGCCCTGTCCCTGGTCACTTCCATCATGTACTCTCTGAGCATTCGTCGCAGCAGCACGCACGCCAAAGGTTTCAGCCCGGCAGCTGCAGCCAAGAGACCGGCCTTTATGCTCGGCATCGCCCGCAGTCACGACGGCAAAGACGCAGCGGAAATCACGGCGGGAGCGACCAACGGCCCCATCACGTCGGCCAAGCCGGGGATCCTGCAGCGAGTCGCGACGTGGTCGCGCCACCGCTACGTGCAAGTCGAAAGGCAGGCCGCCGTCGCTCGCGAGCCCGACAACGACGCCGTCAAGTTGGCGGGCCGCTCCAATAATGCTCTCCGCGGCCAGCGCGACTCTGACTACTATGACAACCCGGCCGACGAGGGAGACATTGCCATGATATCATATGGTGGAAGGGCCGAGCCGGGTCACCCACACGCTGTTCCGATGTAGTCTAGGAGCCGGAGGCAGTTGCACGCGGATACTGCCAGCAGCTTTTTGTCGGGCTCACGAGCATATCGCACGCGGCTTTCTGACAACAGCGGCGGTGATCCGATGCTCCCTGATGCAAGACATCGAAACAGTGTGCTTTGCCACGTTCAAGTCTACTTCTGTAGCCGCAGGAACTGGAGTGTTGATGAGGGCGCTTGTGGTCCGCACGGTACAGCTGTTTCGTGAAGCCAGATGCACGGAAGTGCTGCGTTGACAAAGAAGAGGCTGTTGGTCAGTAGTTAGCGGCGGCCCAATTGACAATTTGCCCAAAGTGCAAACAAACCCGTTGAACATACGTCCGTGTTGCTCACTCAATGGCGCAAACGCCCGGCGTGGCCCTTTTCCAACTGTGGATTCCACTCCAGTCCTTTGATGCATGTGGATGGATGCCCCCGTGCATGTGCCGAACAAGGCTGAAGCGGCCCGCGCGCCCTCTGCTATCCTGGGCGGACGAGAATGTTCCACACTGGAAGGCTGCACTGCACCGTTCCCGTCCCCGCCCACCGCCACGTTACGCGGGGCACCCTCCCGCCTCATCCTTCTAGTCTTGTCTGACTGCTAGACGACAATCCCATCACCGCCACGCCGCCCTCTCAACCTCTCCTCTATCTCCCCCATCGTCACCAACCACTTCTTGTCCGACACCATGGTATGCCGCCCCCATCCCCTATCCCCTCTTTCATTGTTCTTCGCACATGTTTTTATGAAATCACCCGCTGACGAGTGTCCTCCATCGCAGGCATCCTCCTCCTCCCCCCAACTCTCGCTCAACCAGCGCCTCGCGCTCTCCATCTGCGACTTCCTCACCACCTCCGCCTCCGACGGCACCCTCACCGCCGACGACAAGGACTCGGTCGACGTGGCCGTCAACTGCATCGCCGAGTCCTTCAAGGTCGACCCCGCCGCCCCCGACACGCAGGCCGCCGGCAGCCAGTCCCTCCTCCAAATCTACACCGTCTACGACAAGCTCAAGGCCTCGGCCGGGCCCCCGCCCCCCGCCGGCGGCGCCGGCGCTGATGCTTCCACCTCCTCGTCCGCTGGCGTGACGGCCCCGACCGACGAGCAAAAGAAAGAGGCCGAGGCCCTCAAGTCCAAGGGCAACGCCGCCATGGCGCAAAAGGACTACCCCTCCGCCATCGACCTCTACACCCAGGCCCTCCGCCTCCACCCCGCCAACGCAATCTTCCTCTCCAACCGCGCCGCCGCCCACTCCGCCGCCAAGGACCACGCTTCCGCCCGCATCGACGCCGAGGCCGCCGTCGCCGTCGACCCCACCTACACAAAGGCCTGGTCCCGCCTCGGTCTCGCCCGCTTCGCCCTCGGCGACGCAAAGGGCGCCATGGAGGCCTACGCCCGCGGCATCGAGCACGAGGGCAGCGGCGGCTCCGACGCCATGAAGAAGGGCTACGAGACGGCCAAGCGCCGCGTCGACGAGATGCAGGCCGAGGAGGCCGACCTCGCCCGCGCCGCCTCCGCCTCCCCCGACGCCGCCCCCGGCGGCATGCCCGACCTCGGCAGTCTCGCCTCCATGTTCGGCGGCGGCGGCGCTGGTGGTGCTGGCGGTGCTGGCGGCATGCCCGACCTGGCCTCCATCATGAACAACCCCATGTTCGCCAGCATGGCCCAGAACCTCATGAGCAACCCCGATATGATGGCCAACCTCATGAGCAACCCGCGCCTGCGCGAAATGGCCAACCAGTTTGGCAGCGGCGGTGGCATGCCTGATCTCAACAGTCTCATGTCCGACCCCAACGTCGCTGAAATGTAAGCCCTCCGCCACCACCACCCTTGTCCTACTTCTACAGACGTACCTAATGCGAATCAGGGCGCGCAACATGATGGGAGGCGGTGCCGGCCGCGGCGCCGGTGGCAACGGCGGCAGCGGTGGCAACAACAGCACCCCGTGAGAGTCCTTACTGGATGGCGAGTATTCATGTGACGGTGGCGCGTCCTAGGAAAGAAAAGAGAGGGCCCGACATGCAGACACCTGGCGTATATCTTCCCGTACAGATAGATACCTTAACAAAGAGCGACTGAACTGTTGCAGGAATAGTCTTGTCGCTAAAATACCCCCGATGTCCCAAAGCGCCTTTCAAGGCCTCGTGGCCCGAGCTGTCATGACCATGGTTCATCAAGTGAGTGTAGAGATACATGTCTTCATGAGGCATAGTCCTCAAACATTGCCACGACAAGTCTGCTTGGCGAATAACACTCAAACATCTCATCCCGGCCAATACATACTGTACAATGTAAGCTGAGAATGGAGCCCACGTGTGGACCCGCCACCCGCGTAAAGATATCACCATCACCCTCCCCTACACATGCTGGTTCTCCGTCGCCTCAGTGCGGGTGCCACCTCGAGCACGACGACCCCGAGTCCAGGAACCTCGGCCTCGTCTCCCAGGCCGATACGTTCTTCCCGAAGCTGTCGCGGTGGTGGCCACGACGAGTCTTCGTCGTCGCTCGGTCTCCTCCCCGCCAGGGGTCTCTGACATTACAGTGTCTGTAGTGTCTGTTTCTTTCATTGTTCTAGATGGCTCGTCGAAGTGCGAGTTGGATTGTGGGGCAGCGATCTGTCGCAACACAGTCGAACCACGGCTGGTCGGCCTTGGTATATGAGATTGCTGCACCTGGGGTTGCACCGATGGAGCGGACACGCGACGCTTTAAGGAAGTCATTAGCCTAGCCGTATGCCCTTGGAAACGTGGTCATACCGATGTGTCTTGGAAGTCTTCTAGCCTAACGGACCTAGCGGGTACGGCAGGCATTGGATAAGTCTCTGATGCAGCAGCCTGAGAGGGTTCACTTTTGGATTGAATACGTCTTGAATACCGCGGATGTTTCAAGGTAGTGTCAAGAGCACACTCTGACTCGCGCTTCCCGTGCATTCCTGAGGCTTTCTAGGCTTCGGGAGATGCGCCTGCTCACGTCAGTGCTGACCGACATATGGCTGACGGGTAACATCTCACCGTCATTGGCGGCTTTGTTCTTATCGGAACATCCTGCCGTCTGCGTTGCCGGACTAGTGGCACTCGTGGATACACGAGGTGTTTTCCCAGATGATACAAACGGCTCGTCTAATTCCTGTGTAGGTTCGGCTACGTTGGCCGCGGCATTGCAAGGGGTATTCGGGATGTTTGCAGGCTCGCAGCTTTCAATTTCGTCTGACCACTGGCCATGGACAGAGCTCTCGGGGACAATTGAATCGTCAGAGGTGGTGCTGTGGTTATTGCTCGAAGCGCAGTCATGCGCATCTCCCTTTCTTGGTGAAGTCAAGGCCCGGGGAGTGAATTCCGGGGCGACGGGGTTGAGCTTAGAGCCCTTTTGCGTTGTCAGCTCGTTCAAGTAGGAATTGGTACTACGACTCACTTCTTTTGCCTGGCTTGTAGACTCGGCATTCTCAGCCGTATGCTCAATTTCCGTGCAGAACATCTCACTGTCGCTATCAGTGGTTCCACATCGGTCAGGATCAGCTGCAGTTTGCTCAGATGACACATCATCAGTGAGTTCCTGTCGGTCGTCGACAATCTCAACGACATCCTGAGTCTTGTCGCGAGGCCGGAGAAACACTTGCTTTGACCACAAGTCCGCATATCGCCCCTTTTTGGCGATAAGCTTGTGGTGGCTGCCTTTCTCGATGAGCTCCCCATGTTCGATGACCACGATCCGATCTGCATTCATAATTGTTGACAGCCGGTGCCTGCAATCGTTAGAGATGGCCTTCACGAAAGCCAAAGGCTTGACATACGCCACAATAAAAGTTGTGCGCCCTTGACAAAGGCTCTTGAACGACTCCTGTATTTGCTGTTCGGTATCGGTGTCCACTGCACTGGTAGCTTCGTCCAGGAGCACAATATCTGGCTTCTTCAGAATAGCTCTTGCGATCGCAACGCGCTGTAGCTCGCCGCCGGATAGCTTCCTGTCGTCGTGTTAGCAACCGTGAGAAAGGTTCAACGGCCGGATCACAGCTTACACACCGCGCTCGCCAACGCGAGTCTCGTACCCTAGGCAGATGGTCAGAAACACACGGGTCGGCGTCGCAACTCATCCTACTGACCGTTGGTGAAGCCTATGATCTTATCATGTATACAGGCAGCCTGACAGGCTTCAAACACTTCCTCGTCGCTGGCAGTTATTCGTCCGTATCGGACGTTGTTCATGATGGTGTCGTCAAAGAGAATCGGGTTCTGGGGCACGATGCCGATTCTGTCGCGGAGACTATAAACTGTTAGCGGGATTCATGCCAGGTTTCCATGCCGAAGTACCTGAATAGATCCACATCGCGCACGTCTTGGCCGTCGATGCGAATGGAACCCTCCGAGACATCGTAGAATCTGTCAAGTAGCTTCAATAACGTAGACTTGCCAGCGCCGGTCGCCCCAACAAAAGCTACCGTCTCCCCTGCTGGGACACTTAAGCTAATGCCTTTGATAGTCCCTTTACGGCCGTCGTAGCTGAAGCAAACATTCTCGAACTCAACATTGCCGGAGACAAACTTGAGGGGCCGCGCCCCTTTCTTGTTCTCCACCGTCGGCTTCGTTTTCATAACATCCAACAGCCGCTCCGCATCGATAAAGTCGTCGCTCATGCTCTTCCCAAGCTTGGCAAAGAATTGAAGTGGGGAAGTAAGCTGCGACCAGTACATCAAAAGCATCGCAAATTGGCCAGAGGTCGCGCGCCCGCTCTGAATCCTTGACACAGCCAGGAAGGCGCTCACTAGTAGACCAGATGTGAGCACCATGGTTTGAAAGGCAATCGAGATGTACCAGCTCATGACGTAGCGTTGCTCACTGAGCCAGCGATTTGTGACAGCGTTCGCGTGTCGGTTGTCTTCATAGCCAATCTGATTGAACGCGCTGACAGTCTGCCATCCAAGAAGACCAGATTGTCGAACATAATGCTCCTGGTACAATGCGTTGACCCTCTTGCGGCTTGCGGCCTTGGACTCGGCAACCAAGCGGCCGGCCATGACGAAGAAAATAGTGCCAGTCGCAACGGTGATGAGGCCTTCGTACGGGCCAAATGTGACTGAAAGATAGACGACAGCCACACCCATGTCAATGAGCATAGGCAGGGCCTGGAGCAGGACGCTCTCCACAACGTTAGACACAGCTGCTCCGCCATATATGGCCATCATCATCTCGGATGAGCTTTTTGAGTCATGAAAGTCGGCGGATAAATGCATCATGTGTGAATATGCCGCGCGAGTGATGTTGTCGTGGGCGTAGTACTTGACTGGGATCCATAACCATTGGCGAAGGAGCTCAATGCCCGATTCCGAGGCGGCAAGTCGCAAAATCGCAAAGAAGACGACGGCAATCCACGGGTTCGACTGGTTCGCACCGCTAAGGCTGTCCATGATGATTCCAGTTTGTCGAGGTATAAGAAGGTGCAGTGCATTGGAGGCGAAGAGACAGAGGACGACTGCCGCTGCACGGAGTTGGAGTGGAGAGCTATTGACGGGCCAGACATAGGGGAAGAAAATCTTGTTCTGATCAGCAACGTAATTGGGAGAGCAGGTCAATTTCGTCGTGGGGGTTTCGTACCATGAAGCCCTTGGCATACTCAAACCAATTGCCTCCCTCCTTCAGCCTCTTTTCCATGGCTTCACGAGCTTCTCTTTCGCGCCTCTCCCACCTAAACTCGGCCGTGTTTTCTGACGACTCATCAGAGTTGGCTGTGGCTCCATAATTGCCCGCGTTGGTAGTCCCGGACGACTGGTCAGTTGCCGCAGTCTTTGGAAGAAGTGACTGGTGCTCTTCATCGCTTCCATGGGACGACGGACGCGCCAAGGACGCTACAAGAGGCCAAATGACGAGTGCAAGCAGTGATGCGATCCTCACCGCGTTGAGAGACAATTCGGCCACTTCATAGCTGCTTGTGGTAGGGTCGTCTGAGCGGCAGACTCTCGCAAGGACAAAACCGCCAATGACAGATTCAAAAGCCAATGCCAACAACCAGGAACCCTGGAATTGGTATCCCAGCGCACCGTTCAAGTCGCAGAGACAGGTGAGCTGAATGCCGAAGATGAGAAGGCAGGACAGGCAGCCCACGACTAAGCAGTCATCTGGTGGCCACTGCTGACCTCTGACCGAAGTCGTTATGAGCACGGCGAGCTGAGCGACGTAGGTGAAGACAAATATGCCCAGAAGACTCAAGACGACACGTCGGCAGGGTCGCTCGGGCTTGCCATCCTTGCCCTCCTTGAGACGCTGAAGGGTGCAGGCCGAGGCGAGTGATGAGCCCAGAAAGTAGAGGAAAACGACAGCCGGGTAGATGTAGTAGAGCACTGGCAGAGGTGCCGAAGGCCTGTTTGGTGCGAGATCCATGCAAGGCGTCTTGTAGTGGCGGCGGCGGCGGCGGCAGTAAAGGCAGCGAGCGGGCTGGTATGTGGGCGCGCCGAAGCGGTCTATGGAGGGTTGGGCAGGGTAGAAGAGAGTGCCAGGCGTTTCTGGGGTTGGGCTCGAGGCGAAGTGGGCGGTGATGTCGACGAGGTCGCTCAAGACGAATTGGCGAAGTCCAAGGCAGTTGCACTTAGATGGAGGGACCGCTATGCACGCAACGAAGGCAGATTTTGCAGGATCAAAGCAAACGAAGAAGACTGGATGAAAGAATTGCAAGGGAAAAGATCCGGCTCGAGGACGTCGGGCAAGAAGAGCTGGGCGGCGAGGAGCACGTGCAGGAGAGCACAGCCTAGAGCAAGGCGGGAAGAAGCGAGCCCTGAGTCGTTGAACAGTCAGTAACACCCAACTAGCTGGCCAGGCAAGTACTAGGTAGGTATAGGCAAGGTGGGCAAGGTACCTAGTACGGCACCTATGTCATGACTTACTTCGCGCGAAGAATGGAGAAGGCGGGCTTGCAGACGTTCCACCTGGTGGTCGCCGTGGTACAACAAGGTACTGCAGCGAGTGGCGGTCTCGGCGAGGCCTCTCTGCTTCGCCTTTGGCGGTGATGCAGTATGCCAGGCCGCGTGGAGAAGACGATGGATGACGGGCGCGCCGGCGGGATGCCTGCGGCTGCAGCAGAGCACTGCAGGTAGTGCGTGAGTGCGTGAGTGAGGGCGGGCTGTGGGGATCCGTCCGTGTTGGCGGGATCGCAGATGCTCAAGAAGTCGTGCAACGCGGCCGTGTCTTGATGGCGACCTGCGACGACGACCCGATCCTGTTGCTTTGCTTCTTTCTTTGGCTTGTCTGGTTTGCCCTGCCTGAGGCGGAGCCCGATTGACGCTGTTGGATGGCGACACGACTCGACTTTGGACCCAGTACCTCCTGGGGGCAAAGTGAAGTATGAAGTACCGGGCACCGACGAAGTGCTCACTCACCGTCCCTCGAGCGCCTTCCTTACCGTGGGGGAGGCAGGCAGCACGGCAGCGGCGGCTGACTTTCAAATTCCTTTCCTCACCACGCGGCTCGCGCAAGAAGGAAGCAAGTGTCTCTTGCTGGAAGCCCGTTGCTGTTCAGCTCTGCCCGCTGCTTGCTTGGCCGTTGATCCCCCCTGGGCCAGGGCACCCAAGTGTCGGTAAACTTCGTATGGCCACCGCTGCCGAGTCCCGTACGTTGCCGGGCGGCGACGTCCTTGGCTCACCTTCACCGTCACCGTCACTGTCACTGTCACTGTCACTGATTGGGCGATGGGGTGAGTAGCGGTAGGTGGAAAACGGAAGTGGAGGCGGCGGAGGCAGGTGCAGCCCGCGAGTTGGTGCGGCGCTGGTCGTGATCTCAGGCACTTGCCTCGTTAGTTAGCCCTGGCGACCGACCCTTCCTTCCAGGTTCCTGCTAGCCTGCCAAGCGACACCTTGTGTGCAAAGTTTGTAGGTACTTTGTCTACCCAGGCACTACCTACCTATCTTGTAGCTAATCTTGGTAACCGATTAGGAAAGGCACTCCTAGCCCACGATGCAGGGAACTGGCCAGGTATCAAGTTCGGGACCTTTGGTACGAAGTAGGAATTTTACCTGGTACTTTAGTACCATATTTGTGCCGTACCCAGTTGGAAGCACCAATCCTCCAGGCCTGCAACGAAATGCCTACTTCTGCACAAGTCTTGAGCCCAGACAGTCCGTGATACTCGGGCAATGCCTTGTTGGTGGCCTTTGCTTACCATGCCTTGCCCAGCCCACGCAGACGCCGACAAAGGTTCGCAAATGGGATGCACTTCCGTGGCAGTGCTCGTTCCTGCAGGTCCCGACTCATCGCGCCTTTGGCTCCGCCCATCACACGCTCTTTCTTGGTCCAGCGGACTG
The DNA here is from genome assembly GCF_022605165.1 of Purpureocillium takamizusanense. NCBI lineage: Eukaryota > Fungi > Ascomycota > Sordariomycetes > Hypocreales > Ophiocordycipitaceae > Purpureocillium > Purpureocillium takamizusanense. The sequence goes on from NC_063071.1 coordinate 2,660,521, forward strand.
GCCTCGGCGACTCCCTTCTCTCCAGCTGGCAATGCGACAAGCGACGACGCACGTGCTGACGACAGCCTCCCGTCCCAGTCAGCAGTGGGCTGACTGCCAAATATCCTCGTGCTGCAGGTTGTCGGCCGTCCCCAATTGGCCCACGATAGCGGCCACAACTCGCGGCATGCCCCTGCGGGCAACGAGGTGGTTTTCGGCATGCATGCAAGGGAGCCTCATCGGTCACTCCGGCACGTCAAAGCGATGCCACTTCTGCCCACGCCTTTGTTGCCCACCGACGGGCTGTGCCCACTACCCCCAGCCAGGTCTGTTCCACGTGCCTTGCAACAAGGTGCCTAGGCAACTGTCGACGTGAAGCGGGCACACGATCCACGCGGCCCGGCCCAACAAGGTGGTGGTCAACCAAGACGCCACGACGCCCATGGCTGACCAAACAAGCCCATCAGCAGACCCTTCGGCTGGCTGATTGCGGCATCGCGATTCATAGACTGCCTTGTGTCGTCGGACAAAGCCATGTCGGCTTCCGACATCTCGCCAGCGCTCCCTGCCCCCAGACATTGCAATCAATGCGCGACTGTCGGTCCACGTACTTCGTACAGTACATGTCAACGTCTCACAGCATACCCTCCCCCGGCCAACCCTTGACGGTGCCGCCGCTTTGGTAGCAAATCAGATGTGCCTGGCCGGCGCCAGGCGCGCCACCTCAGGCTTGTCTCGACAGCCTCCGGCACGCCGCGCCGTTGGGCTTGATCAAGGGTGCAGACCCTATATCGTGGCACCCGTCAACACCAAGGATACACACACCCACAATCTCTCGGGGGCCATGGTGCGGGCGTCGAGGTTCTGGTCTGCGGCTAATCCCTGCGGCTTATTAGCAACAGCTGATCTGGCCCATTGTGCACTGCGATAAGGTCCCACGCCAACTCAGAGTTTCGCTGGGTTCTGGCTGCATGTCTCGCCTCCTGGATCCAATGGAACATTGTCGACGGTTCCGGCAAATGCAGGCGCCCGGCGACGTAGTGCCACTCGTTCTGGCGGTCAACTTGGGAGAACCTCGACCGCCTTGCGATGAGGACGGGGTGCAACACTGCATGATTCGTGATAACTGGCCGGCTCAGTCAGTGCCTTGTGAGACAGCTCTCAACATCTTCACCTCCAATCCTCGCTGGTGCAACTTCGTCGGTGCGGTGCCAGCGCGTCGCTTTCCTTGTCATCATGTCGACCACACGTCGGTTTGTGACAACGCGAACGTGTTCCGTGTGCCTCTCTGCCCCTGTTAGAGGCGAATCAACAAGAGTTCTGGGTAGGTAGCAGGGACGAGCCACAAAGAGCGTCTGCAGTGGCTACGTCGGTCGCCGCAGCAAGTGGCCTGTCGCGCATTTGTGGCGTAGAGTGGAAGCACGGCGTCTGCTGAGACTGCTTCCAATTTTCGAGCCCCTCGGAAATCCAAGGGGAGCCACTCCGTCTTATATATGCAGCAAGAGGCACCAAACACGTCACACACAGATGACACATCACTTGGGACACAGCTGTTGCTACGTACAAGCTATGTTGCGCCCTCGGAAGCCCCGTAATATAGCATGCAGCGATAGCCGCATCCCCGGTATGCTCAACGACAAGAGAAAGCCTGCTGGTTTCGCCACGTGCATGGCGTAACGCGACTACGGCACTGCGCTGCTCGTGCCCCAAGGGCCTGAGTTGTCTTCCGTGCGCAATACACGAAGGATGAGAGAATACAGAACGTCCTATTTTCCAACACCCACGGATATTATCTGCTACTTTCAGAGAAACGAGATCAGCCCGAGGACCGCCTTTCGGGCACATTACAATTCCGCTGGCTCGCATGTCATACTGAGCAGTCCGACGTGTTCGGCTCTCCGGTTCTAAATCAACGCTGGGCCGCTTTTCCCGCGCAGCCCGTACCGTGGCATCAGGTCTTCGGGAAAACATGCCCGTCAGAGCTCCTGGAGCAGGTCTGTGTTCCCAAAGCCCCGAGCAGTCGCGAAATTTCCTGATTGGGGAAACTAGTTGGCAACGCCCTCATCAAGTGAAGCAATGCGCATGTTTACTATGTTACTACACGGGCACGTGGCAAGACAAGTGCCAGAAGTCTCGGATGGGGCGATAATCGGCGCGCGCAGCTTTGTTAGGAGCCAACACGGCTTGCCTTGGGTCCGCAATGCAGCGGACTCTTTTCGCCCAGGACTCCACGACACCTTGAGCGGAGACGACAGCTAAAATTACCTGATTAGTGTCGCAAATACCGAATGTTTGCTTTAGAGCGGCCACGCACGGGCGAGTCGAATGACGAGTTGTCAGACCGGTCCGTGTAGCTCATATTAGGCAAAACCAGCCGCTTCTGCACCGCGATTCGTGCGCATCGATGCCGAGAGATACGTATCAATCGGCATAGTTATGACACTGTAGCTCGTCGTTCCCATGCGCAAACCAAAGGGAGTGCGCAGCAAGTCAGGGTGACAATGGGCGTGTTGGCTAACGGCAACGTTCTCGATCCTGCCGCCTCAGTCACTGACTTCTTACATAGAAGCAGCCCGCTGCCCGAGAGAGGGCCAAAGAAGCCACCGCGGCCACTTCGAGTACCGGTAGTGCTCGGATCCTGCTGACCCGGTTCCACGACCCGTGAAATCAAGCATCTCCCTTGCTTCAGGCACGAACCTGTGGGTGAGAGACGTCCCATCCGCTCCAGTCTGGTGGCGCCGGGTCCCGCGTGGGGTGACGAGATCTGAAGTTCACCACGGCGCCCACGACCCCGCAATATCTACTTCGGGAAGGCGTCGCCGCAGACCCCAAAATCAGGGGCAGCTCTGGCAGCGCCATCGACTTCGACAGCACCAGAAACGGAAATCTGTGGCGGGGCTACTATTAGTCCCGGCCAAAGCAGGCAGACGACGCCGGGCTGCTGGCCCACGAGGTCCGATATTTCTGGGCCCATTGGAGCAATCAACAAATGGCCATTACCCAGCGCCGTACCATTCGCAAGGCCCTGCAGAGGGGCATGGGATCGATCTCACCAGCGTGACGTAAAGCGAGCCACGAGCATGCTCGCGGAGAAAATGTCTTCGTACGGAAACAGTCTGGAATTCCGTTGCGGGTCTGGGGATGGCCGAGCGAGATACTTAAAGGCGAGAGGTTTCAACCCTTCTCGCCAGCCTCGACTCAACTCGTCTTGAAGACACAAATTTTGTCCTGCCCTCCTGCACACGACCTTTCCGGCATCACAAGACGCACGTACGGGACACTTGACGGGAGATAGACACGGTTGCTTCGCACCTGCCTGTCTGTTTAGTTGCGAGTCGACGGGTCCTATTCGCCCTTTCACACCTCCGTTGCATATACGTGTTATATTGTATTGCACTGCATCTGTGGACATCACAAGATCCCTCAAAATGGCCCCTTCAGCAATTGTCGAGGTCAGCGGGACCAACCAGATCGGCCAGGACCTCGAGCACATGTCGGACGCCATCGATGATGTCAACTGCATGAAGTACGACTCGGCATCCAAGTTTGACTCCGCCAAGGACAAGACGCAGTTCCGCCAGTACGAGGACGCCTGCGACCGCGTCAAGAACTTTTACCGCGAACAGCATGAGAAGCAAACGGTCGCCTATAACCTTGGCGCGCGGAACCGCTTCTACAACGCGTCGCGCAAGCGCCCGGAGATGACCATATGGCAGGCCATGGAGAAGCTCAACACGCTCGTCGACGAGTCGGACCCGGACACATCGCTGTCGCAGATCGAGCACCTGCTGCAGTCGGCCGAGGCCATCCGCCGCGACGGCAAGCCCCGGTGGATGCAGCTGACGGGGCTGATCCACGACCTCGGCAAGCTGATGCTCTTCTTCCCCGAGCTCGAGACCCAGGGTCAGTGGGACGTTGTGGGTGACACCTTCCCCGTCGGCTGCGCCTTCGACAAGCGCATCATCCTGCCCGAGACGTTTGCCAAGAACCCGGACGTCAAGGACCCCGTCTACAGCACCAAGCTGGGCATCTACACGCCCGGGTGCGGCCTCGACAACGTCATGCTGAGCTGGGGCCACGATGAGTACCTCTATCACGTTGTCAAGGACCAGTCGACGCTGCCCGACGAGGCGCTGGCCATGATTCGCTATCACTCCTTCTACCCCTGGCACCGCGAGGGCGCCTACCAGGAGCTCATGTGCAGGAAGGACTATGACATGCTCAAGGCTGTTCAGGCCTTCAACCCGTACGACCTGTACAGCAAGAGCGACGGCGTCCCGTCGGCGGAGGAGCTGAAGCCATACTACATGGAGCTCATTGACGAGTTTTTCCCGCAAAAGGTGATTCGGTGGTAGATGCATACTGCAAGTTGAGCAAGCGGCTGGAGGAGATGCTGTGACCAAGGAGCTTGGTTGTTCATGTCCCCCTTCTTTTTTTTTTTTCTCTTCTTTCTTTTTTCGCTTTGTCTGAGTTGTTTCCACAAGTCGACATGACCAAGTCTGATGATAGAATTAGCGCGCAATGGCTTACATGGGGGTACAATGTTACAAAGTTTGGATGATGATGCTCGAGATAACTTCCTCATTCATGAACGTGTCTGCAGGACAGGCGAGGTCGTAAAGACCCGCAGTCACCACCACTACCCGTCACCGCGGGCGTGAGTCCTGACTACCCGGGACTCCCTCTGGCTTCAAGGATAGCGCGACATATTGTATCCTAGCTACCATAGCGACGGGCGCACCCGGCTTGCAGTAATTGATCTGGCATTATATGGATAACCATGGACACACACACTCTCTCTCTCATTGTCGTGCCGTTGTTACGCGTCTTTTCGTTGTTGCGCCGGCGCTGCGGCTCGGCAGTGCAGGTATGTGGCTCGGGAGTTTTGGGGCTGGTCGTGGTGGGTGGGGGTTGGTTGGTTGCCCGAAGTGGGACAACAAACGGCGGGGAGGAGTCGCAGAACTGCAGACTTCTTGTACCTTGATGGTGATACGTACGCACCCTTTGGGTTCGAAATACGTTGAAAAACGGCGCTTCTTCTTCCCAGGGCAGGAACTGAGAAATCCCCATGTCTCGTCATCGCAGGCGTCTTTGCTGGGTAATGTCTCGTGGCTTGCACTCTAATAGCGGCAGCTGAGTGAGGCTTTCGTCGACGCGCGGCTGGAAGGTCGCCGGCTTACTTCGTACTTACATCCCACATCACGAGCCAACAAACAATACGCCCCCTCAACTTCCATGTTTCTTTACGGCGGCGCCCGCATGTGCGAGAGGCTCTAAAAGCTTGACTGCCTTTTCTTCTTCATTAGAGATCCGTGGAAGGTTACATGCCTCCTATTGACATTAGACGCGGACCATGGCAGATCCGCCGCCGTTCTTGCGGATCCCCCGCGCGATCCGCCTCATGATGTACGAGCATCTGCTGGATGTTCACGACAGCAAGACTCTCAACTTCCGCAACCACTACCTACTTCCTCTGCCAAAGTCAATACATGGCGACCAACGAATGAGGCGGTCCATCTATAATGCACTGGAGCCGACGCTGGGGAGGCGTGCGTGCAAGGCGACCTACGTCCTCGCCGACGCCTGCGACATCCACGTGGCCATCCTGGCCGTAAGTCGACAGGTCCGGTCCGAGGCACTGGCGCTGCTGTACGCCAAGCATACGTTCCACTTCGGCGGCGACATCGAGGCCGCCATCCACATGCTCGGCGATCTCTCGACCACGACGAGAGGCGTGGTGCGGGACATTGCCCTCCGCAAGGGCTGCCCCACGACCTTTATCGGCAACGACTATCCGAGCCGGGCGTCCGCGTGCGGTCTCCTGCGGACGCTGCCGCGGCTCAGGAAGCTGAGCATCGTCGTCGGGGGCGGACGGCCTCGCTCGCCGTGGGACGGCCCGAGGGAGCTGAGCGTGTCGGACCTGCGGCTGCTGTCTGATACGCGGCACGAGCTCCTGCAATGGGTCAGGGACCTGGTGGGCCTGGAGAGCCTCGAGGTGCTGGAGATGTCGGCGGACCTGGCGCCGATGGCGCCGCCGGGGACGTCGGCCATACTCATCTTTGCGGCGTTTTCGGGGTCGATTGAGACGACGCTCGTCGACTTTATGCGATTGCACCTCGGCATGCCCGCCGTGGCCGTGTCGGGTTCCAAGACGAATCTGTCACAATGACGGGGATTACGGGACGAGGGCAACCGATGCCCGATGAATTTTTGCAAACCATGTCGAGGCGAGACTCGTCGTCAATCCACGTGTGGCGTGGCTAGCTGTCGAGACATTGGCCCGTTGCCAGGGTCTGTCAGTCTGCAGGGCGTTTGGTTTGGCGTGGTGCACGGCGCAAGCGCGGGCTCGCTCGTGCTTCGGACTTGGCCTATACTCACTCGCAGGAATAGAGCAGTCAGTTGCATGGCGCATGCATCCAAGTCATTGCATCACATAATTCGAATCAAAGGAATGTCCTGTCAATGCAATCAATGTCTGAAGAGGCGGATGGATCCACGCATCTGTAATCTGCTCGCTCACACGGCGAGATTTGTATGAGCGACGGCTCACGTGATATTACGTTGCGTGTCGTGTCGTGGCCGGTGGCGCTTGCCTGCATGTTTCTGGGGCCAACTTCCCCTACCTACTAGCCCCGAACTGCTGCCAACACTGCCCTGGGACCTCCCTAGCCTAGGTACAAAGTACGTACATGCGTACGTAGACTGGCAACAGAGCTCCATTGGCCCTGCTGCTGCTGCATCTCACCTTGTCGTTCTGCGCCCCCCCAAACCAAACAAGTCGTCACCACCAGCGCCAGCCCGTTGCGCCCCAGTCACCCAACGACAACCGCCCGCCACGCCAGCATCTTCACCTCCCCGGGCTCGTTGCGCGCGTCGGTCCTCTCCCGTCGCAGCAGTCAATGTCGTCTTAGTAGACGCACAGTCCAGCGCAATCTCTCTTCCCCCGACCCTCGTCCGAGCTACCCCGCCGCTGCCGAGCCCTCGTCGACCCCCCGACCTCGTCCATCATGACGACGCCTGCGCTGCCCGAGGACCAGGCCCGCCTGCTCGAGGATGCCCTCGTGGCAGTGCGGCAGCAGACCTCGCTCATGCGGAAATGCCTCGACACCCCGGGAAAGCTCATGGACGCCCTCAAGTGCTGGTAAGGCCGTCGCATCCATCCCCCGGGAAGGGGACCTACCTGGCGTTTGGCTGACCATTGTATCATCGCGCCAGCTCGACGCTTGTCTCCGAGCTCCGTACCAGTAGCCTTGGTCCGAAGCAGTACTACGAGCTCTACATGTCCGTCTTCGACGCGCTGCGATACCTTTCCGTCCATCTCCGCGAGAACCACCCCGTCAATCATCTTGCCGACCTGTACGAACTGGTACAATATGCCGGGAATATCATCCCCCGACTGTATCTCATGATCACGGTCGGCACGGCGTACATGTCCATCGAGGATGCCCCCGTCAAGGAGCTCATGAAGGACATGATGGACATGAGCAGAGGCGTCCAACACCCCATTCGCGGCCTCTTCCTGCGGTACTACCTGTCCGGCCAGGCTAGGGACTACCTGCCCACGACAGACAGCGAAGGGCCCGAGGGCAACCTGGGCGACTCCATCAACTTTATCCTTACCAACTTTGTCGAAATGAACAAGCTGTGGGTCCGTCTGCAGCACCAAGGCCACTCGCGAGAGCGCGAACAGCGTATCCGCGAGCGCAAGGAGCTGCAGCTGCTCGTCGGGAGTAACATTGTGCGCCTGAGTCAGCTCGTCGATCTGGAAACGTACAAGTCCGGTATCCTGGGCCCCCTGCTGGAGCAGGTGGTTCAGTGCCGCGACGTTCTGGCCCAGGAGTACCTCCTTGAGGTAATCACACAAGTGTTTCCGGATGAATTCCACCTACACACGCTGGATCAGTTCCTCGCCGCCGTGTCTCGTTTAAACCCGCATGTCGACGTCAAGTCCATTGTCATCGGGCTCATGGACCGCCTATCCGAGTATGCCGACCGCGAAGGGTCTAAGGGAAAGCGTCCCGACCAGGAGAAGGCCGAGGCCGACGCGTTGGCCAAGTTGTTGGAGAAGGTGAGGTTGGAAAAGGTCGCACCGAAGCCGGCCGCCCCTCCGGAAACCGAAGTTGCGGCGGAAGAGGAGGCCTCGAGCGACTCCCCTGCTGGCGCAAACGGCGAGGGACGAGAAGCGGAGGCTGCGCCCGCGACAGGCGACGACGCCAGTACGCTAGCCGGCGAGTCCGCTGCGTCGGTTGCCGACACGGAGACGACTGCGGTGAATGGTCAGGAATCAGCGGGCGCCAACGTCCACTTGTACGAGGTCTTCTTTTCGCAAGTCAAAAACCTCGTCGAGGCACAGCATCTCCCCATTCAGGACACCATTGCGCTACTGGTCTCGCTGTGTAACCTCGCATTAAACAATTACCCGGATCGCCTCGACTACGTTGACCAGATCCTTGCTTTTGCCACGGCAAAGACGAGAGAAAACATCAACAATGCCGACTTGCATTCTCCTCCCGCCCAGCAAAGCCTCCTGGGTCTCCTTCAGGCGCCGTTGACACGATATGCCTCCATCTTCACAGCCCTGTCCCTCCCGACATACGTACCGTTGTTCCAGTGCCAGTCTTATCCCACGCGACGGGCGGTGGCGGGTGGTATTGCCAGAGCCCTTTTGAAGGACCAGACCAAGATTGTGAAGACGGATCAACTGGAGCACGTGCTCGAGATCCTATCAGTCCTCATCAAGGAGGGCTCACAAGGGCCTCAGGGGTACCCTGGCGCTGCGCAGCGACGGCCGGTGGAGACGGACGAGACGATGGAGGAGCAGGGCTGGCTCGCGAGGATAGTGCACCTGCTGCAAGCAGAAGACAACGATACGCAGTTCAAGCTGCTTCAGATGACGCGGAAAGCTTATGGCGAGGGCAACGACCGGATCCGCACGACGACGCCACCGCTGATAACGGCCTGCTTGAAATTGGCGAGGAAATTCAAGCTCCGAGAGCACTACGACGACAATTGGGAAACACAGAGCAACGCCCTGTACAAGTTTATGCACTCGGCTCTCAGCACGCTCTACACGCGGGTGAACGGCGCGGGCACGTCGGAGCTGGCGCTGCGATTGTTTTGCAGCGCTGGACAGGCTGCGGATCTGAATGGCTTCGAAGAGGTCGCATACGAGTTTTACGCGCAGGCGTTTACGGTGTACGAGGAGGCCGTGTCGGACTCCAAGGCGCAGTTCCAGGCCGTGTGCATCATCGCGTCGTCGCTGCACCAGACACGCAACTTTGGCAAGGAAAACTACGACACACTGATCACCAAGTGCGCCCAGCACGGGAGCAAGCTGCTGCGGAAGCCGGACCAGTGTCGCGCGGTGTACCTGGCGAGCCACCTGTGGTGGGCGACGCCCATTGTGGGCAATGGCGAGACGGAGGAAACAGAGGTCAGTGCAGAGCTCCTTATCGTCTGAGCGACCTGATACGACCGGAGACTAACATGATCTCGCAGCTATATCGCGACGGCAAGCGTGTGCTCGAATGTCTGCAGCGGGCTCTCCGTGTGGCTGACTCATGCATGGAAACTGCGACGTCGATTGAGCTCTTCGTCGAGATCCTGGACCGCTACGTCTATTACTTTGATCAGCAGAACGAATCGGTAGGCACAGCTGGGCTGACGCGTGGAAAGATGCGTGCTGACCCTGCGCAGGTGACGACAAAGTACCTCAACGGTCTGATTGAGCTGATTCACTCCAACTTGGCGGGCAACCAGCAAGAGACGGGGTCCATTGAGACGAGCAAGAAGCATTTTCACCAGACGCTCGAGAACATTCGAAGTCGGCAGTACGAGGGCGTGGTGCTATATCCCAGCTAAGGGTGTAGGGCGCGCGAAGAGGAACGGGGAGAAGCAGGAGAAGAAGAGTAAGAATAAGGAGAAGCAGCAGCAGCATTCAAGCGTGTATGTAGATAACCGGGAAGCCTGCGTTGGGATGGGCGGTGCGAGCATGACGACCGACAGAGTGTTTCAGTGTAAATACCTTACTACTTACTCCACTGCTTGTGAGCCGCTACCTGTGATTGTGATGTGGGTTAATTTTGTAGCTGCTTTTTTGTTTACAACTATTCCCTCATGTCCGCTAACGCTGCTGTCGTTTAGCAACGGTGTTGAGCCGGGAGGTGGTTTGCCAGGCCTTTTGGTGCACCACACACATGTTTTATATCACGCCTCGGGCCGTGGATGAGCAGGTCCAGAGCCCGCTCCTTGACGGGACATGAAGTAACCTGGCAACCTGGGTACTAACGTCAGGTATTGGGGAACTGATGATATAGGCAAATTGACAGCAGCAGGCAGGGCCTCGAATTCTGGGGATTTGAGGATGGATCCGTCCGCTGCGGCGCCAAGCGCACGGATTATTGGGCCCCCACTAAAGCTCCGCCACTGAGGGAGCTGCTGCGGCGGAGCATGGCGGTAATAAGGGGGGCAGCCAGCATGAGGTGCTAACTTAAGGTACTAAGGTACCTAAATAGGGGACTTCAAGGTTGCCTGTGGTGGCTTGCCTCGCCCAGAGTTACAGTGGCCCCTGTTCCCCAACTCGGCTCCTGTCCACTGGTAGACCTACTAAGCGCACTCACCTGGGGAAGTGTCAGCGGTGCCGCGGTGCGTGTCCGCGCGGTTCCGAGCCCAAGCCCAAGGTTACGTGGCTGCCATGGTTCCCGTTCCGTCGCCCCGTCCATGTCTCCTCATCCTCGTCTCGACACACCTTAATTCCACCTCCGCCTCGCGACGCCAATTTCATTCCCGCCATCGACGTCCTGGCAGCGGCAGCGGCAGCGGCTGATCGACCAGATGCGCCGTAATTCGCCCTCGCTGCATAGACGCTGACGGCCTCGACCCGGTCGCTTGGCCATTCACCCGACGCTCGCTCCTTGAACCACCCACACACGGCCGCCCGCCCACCCCCTTGGTCACTGGCTCTCCATTTCCATCGACGACGCTCCCTCGAACCACCACCGTTGGCCTGCATGGCCGCCGACCGTGCCTTTGCCGACCGGACACGCAAGCGACTGCCTGGCAGTTGCGCCTAGTGCACGATGCCTTCGGAGAAGCAGCCCTTCTACGACCCCGTCCCGCCGACATACGATGAGGCCGTCGCCGGCAGCAGCCGCCGCGACCCCCGGGCTTGGGCCGACGAGCGCGACGCCACCGAGGCTGAGGCGCAATCACTCCTTCCACACGCAGAATCTTCGGGGAGCTCATCCCGGCGACCCAACGGCTACCGCGCACCGACGGTAGAAACGGACGACGAGTCGAGCCTCTTTGGGAGCGACAGCGATGACGATGACGACGAGGAGGCCGCCCAAGTGCGGCGCGAGATGCAAGAGATGGAGATTGAGGAGCCCTCGCGCTCGCGAGGCTCGTCATGGGGCAAAAGGATAGGTTTTGGACTCTCACTACCTCGGTGGAAGTGGTCGTGGAGGCCGAGGCTACCGCGCTTCCGTATCCGGCTGCCCTCACGGGCACCCGCCGCGGAGAGCACCGAGACAACTGAAGAAGGCGAGGAAGCGACCGATACGCGGAGATTGCGGTGGCCGAAGCTCGACAGATTGACCATGGTGCTGGTGTTCGCTCGCATCATTGCTCTCTTTATCGTGTTGGGCTTCCTCTACTTCCTCTTCGCCAGCGGCGTCTTCGGCAACCTGTCGTCGCGCCTCAACGGCGGCATGCGCTTCGACCCGGAGGACCTGCGCCAGTTCCTGCAGGGCAGGGTCGAGCCCATGCGGCTGCGCGCGTCGGTGCAACATTTCTCCAACTACGCGCACATTGCTGGCACCGAGGGCGACTACGCCACGGCAATGGATGTGAAGAGCATGTTCAGCCGGGCTGGACTGGATAAGGTGTCGGTGGACGAGTACTACGTCTACGTCAACTACCCCACAAAGGACGGCAGGGCCGTCCAAATAATGGACGACAAAGGCGAAAAGGCGATCTGGACGGCGAAGCTGGAAGAGGAGGAACGGGGCGGCGAGACGGCCGGGCGCCAGACGTATGCGTTCCATGGGCATTCCAAGGCTGGAGATGTCAAGGGCCCGCTCATCTACGCCAACTACGGCTCGCGAGACGACTTCAAGAAGCTCAAGGACAAGGGCATCGACACCAAAGGCGCCATTGCGCTGGTGCGATACTACGGCACCGAGACCGACCGGGCACTCAAGGTAAAGGCGGCCGAGCTTGCGGGGTTCGCGGGTTGCATCATCTACAGCGACCCCGCCGAGGACGGGTACCTGAAGGGGCCTGTCGCACCCGAAGGCCGCTTCATGCCCCAAGACGGCGTCCAGCGCGGCGCCGTCAGCCTCATGAGCTGGATGGTGGGCGACGTGCTGACGCCGGGGTGGGAGAGCAAAAAGGATAGGCCGCGCATGAAGGTCAACGAGACGGCGGGTTTGGTCAAGATTCCGAGCCTGCCGCTGGCGTGGCGGGATGCACAGGTCCTGCTGCAACACCTCAAGGGCCATGGCGACAAGGTACCGGATGGGTGGAAGGGGGGCGTGCCGGACGTGGAGTGGTGGACGGGCGACCATTCGTCGCCGATTGTGCGCCTCAAGAACGAGCAGGACGAGAACGAGCAACAGCCCATCTGGAACGTGTACGGCAAAATTGTCGGCATGGAGCAGAGCGACCGGGCCATCATCCTCGGCAACCACCGCGACGCGTGGGCGTTTGGCGCGACTGACCCGCACTCGGGGACGGCCATCATGATTGAGCTGGCGCGCATCTTCGGCGACCTGGTGGCGCGAGGCTGGAGGCCGCTGCGGACCATCGAGTTCATGTCGTGGGATGCGGAAGAGTACAACCTGATCGGGTCGACCGAGTACGTGGAGAACAACCTCGAGGTGCTCCGGGAGCGCGCTTACGCCTACATCAACCTCGATACGGTGGTGACGGGCACCGAGTTTCGCGCCGCGGGCTCGCCGATTTTGGAAAAGGCCCTGCTCCGGGCCCTGGACCGGGTGACGGACCCCAAGACGAACACGACGATGCGGCAGTCGTGGAAGCCACCCAAGGGCCGGATGGACGGGCTGGGGGCGGGCAGTGACTACGTGGCGTTCCAGGACATTGCGGGGACGAGCTCGCTGGACCTCATGTTCCAGGGCGACATGTTCCCTTACCACTCGAGCTACGCCGACTTTGCGCTCGTGGAGAACGTCATTGACCCGGGGTTCGTATACCACCACGCGCTGGCGCAGGTCGTGGGGCTGATTATGCTCGACCTGGCGGACCGGGCGGTGCTGCCGTTTGACCCCGTGGTCTACGCCGAGGCCCTCAAGGGCTGGGTGCACGATCTGAGCAAGTGGATAGACGGTCGGGGTGGCAACAACGACGAGCGGACGAGGCTGCCGATCAAGGAGCTCGAGGACGCCGTCGCGCTGGTCAAGAGCAACGCCGAGGAGTTTGCCAAATGGGAGCTCGAGTGGGACCACCAAGTGCTGCAGACGGCGGGGTGGGAAGCCAACGACCTCGGGGCGAAGCGCATCATCTTCAACGACAAGATGGCTGCGTTCGACACGGCCCTGCTGGACCTGGAGCTCGGCGGAGGGGTGAGTACATTATCTGCCCTTGTTCAGTGCGGCCCTCCTGACCGGTGGCCATACTGCGTCGCCGGGGTAGGATTGATATAGACATACATGCTGACCGGGCTTTGCACAGATCCCCAACCGCACGCAGTTCAAGCACGTCGTGTTCGGACCGCAGTTGTGGTCGGGCTACGACGAGAGCTACTTCCCAGCCATCCGCGACACGGTCGAGGCGGGCGACTGGGAGTTGGCGCGGCGCATCATGGCCAAGACGTCGGCGATTCTGCGCAGCGCGGCGACGGTCCTCCAAATGGAGAAGTAAGGAGGGGGCGATATCCCCCCGAGATGCGGTGAGACGAACAGTCTACTATTCCCTTGTACAACTTTGGCTACAAATCGCGTGGGCTGCGGACCCTTGTGGGGGGTTTGCTTGCTTGCTCGCTGAAGAGGAGGAAGAAGCATCAGATATGTCGCGGGCGCTATTCCTACCCCCCCTTTTTTGGTTTTTGGACTCTTGACATGCCTCGTCCGGCCGTTGGGTTCCGTGTCTTTTTTTGTTGTTGTATTGTGTCACTCGTCTGCACGGGCACGGAGCGTGTGTGCTCTTGGGGCCCTCGGCAGAGCGGTCATTGCATGGAGTTGGGATTGCTTGGAACGGCCGGTCCCGGGGAGTAGGCCGAGGGGACGGTCGTGTCTGAAGTCGATGAATAGCATTAGCGCCATCCTCGACGGTCTGTCTTTTTGTTCTAATTTGTCTGTGGTTACTGTGGCAGAAAGCGTCGTATGGGGAATTATGATCTGAGTGAACAGCGCTTCTTTGTCTTTTGATTCCGATCTCTTTGTAGTACGTGTATATGTCGCCGCTTGACGGGGCATTATCATCATCATCATCAGCACTGCGTCGTCATACACGCTCCTCCACCCGCAGCTCCCGCGCCGTCTCGCAACCCGTTCTTTCTTTATTTCACTCGGAGCTTAGCACCGGCTGCTGCTGCTGCTGCTGTTTCTTCTGCTCGTCATTGTACACCCCGACCGACACCAGCCTCCCCACGACGTCGTACTTCTCCAGGAAGCGCTCCTCCCAGCCGCGCAGGGCCTCCATCTCATCGGGCCCCAGGTCGGCGAGGTCGTCGAGCGGGCCGTCGAGGTCCTCGGTGAGCATGTCCTCGTCAAAGGACCCGCAGGCGAGGCCGCGGCTGGCGTCGCGGCCGGCGAAGTTGGCGTAGGGGCCGCCGGGGCCGTAGAAGTTGCGCCCGCGGGAGACGTCGAAGACGCGGCCGCGGACGGCGAAGTAGACGGGTGGTGGTGCGGATGCGTCGCCCGGGGAGGAGGAGGAGGTGGTGGTGTTGGTGGTGCCGTTGAAGGGGAGGAGAGTGCGGGGGGTGTAGGTGCGGAAGACGGTGGGGGGAGGGCCGCGCGGGAGGGTCGGGTAGGAGGAGGATGAGGAGGAGGAGAAGAGGGTTTTGTAGAGGGTGTAGAGGAGGAGGGAGAGGAGGATGAGGTTGAGGGGCGTGATGAGGGCGGAGCTGGATGGGAGATGGAGAGTCAGTAGAGCGAGCGAGCGAGGAGGAGAGGTCGAGGATCTGGAAGGAGGATTTTACCTGGAGGGCTGCTTGGCGGCCTCGTGGGCCATGCGGTGCTCGACGTAGTCCATGACGGACGGACGGATTCGTGCGCGCGGGTGGAGGAAGTGAAGCCGCTGCGTTGCGTTGCGCTTCTCGTGGAGCGGATGGACGAAGATGACGGGAAGAGAGGAGGAATATGGATGGATGGATGAGGCGGACGGGACAGACGGCAGTCGTGAGACGTGGGGCCGCTCGTGTCAATCAGTACAGTCAGCTCCGCGCCGTTCCGGGGAAGGAAGGGTTTCGTTACGTTAGTACCGCAGTGGGCCGACAGGGGTCCAGGACTTCAGGTACGTACAGCAGGTACCTCGGTACATTAGTACCGGGCCGCACCGCTGCGCACCGACGCGATGACGACAGTTCCAATTCTTTCGTAACCTTGCATATGCTGCTCGCACGCTGGTCTGGTTTGGTCTGGTGGTAGTAGTGGTGGGCGGAAAGATAAATGGTATGTGGATGCGATAACAGTACGAGTATATACCGCTGCGAAGATGTATATCTAGATAGGTATTATATGCTAGAGGGTGCGTGGCTGGTTGCTGTTCGTAAAGTCTTGGTCTAGACTCTATAGTATACCTTGGCTGTGCGGCGCTGGCATTGGAGGAGCCTGATGGAGAAGCGGGCGGTCAACATTGAAGCCATTGATGACAACCCGGCAAGCCTTTGGCTATGTTTCATCTTTTTTCATTTCATTCTAGTATTCATCCTGTAGGGTTTTGTTTCGCTGTCAGACGTTGAGGAGTTCAAAGTCGGATGTGCGAAAGCAGTGCGACCGTCGTGTGATAGCTGCGAGACCCTTCAAGTATCTCGTATAGATTAGGACATAAGACTTATATCCACGTCTCCTCGTCATCCCGACGTTCACGTCGAGTATTCCCCTCCCCATCCCTTCCCACCGCGGCAGAACAAAAGCCCAGTTCCCCATCACGCCTCCGTACAGCCTCATGCTTCATGCTTCATCTCGCCGCGCCTCCCACTCCTCCTCCAGCATCCCCATGGCCACCAGGTCCCACCACCGCCTGTCGAAGCGCACCCTCCCGCGCAGCCGCCCCTCCTCGACGAAGCCCGCCCGCCGGTACAGCGCCAGCGCGCGCTCGTTGTACGCCGCCGCCTGCAGGCCCACGCGGTGCAGCCCCCCGTGCCGGAACCCCCAGTCCACGAGCCACGCGAGCGCCTCGCCGCCCAGCCCGCCCCGGCCCTGCGCGCCCGCGACCAGGCAGAGCGCCACGTCGGCGGACCGGTGGTGCGGCGCGGACGGCGCGGTGGCGTGGAGGGCTGCGAAGCCGATGCGCCGAGGGTGGTGGGACTTGCTGCTGCTGCTCTTGCCAGTGGTGGTGTTGTTGGGGACGTCATTGTAGCCGGTTGCTGCTGATGCGGTCTTTGGCTCATCGCCAGAGGGAAGTTTCCTCTCCTCCTTCTCGACACCTTCGTTCTCGACATCGTCATCGTCCTCCCGGAGGCACACCACCACGGCGATCAGACACCCCGCAATGGCATCCACGTACGCGGCGCTCTGCTTGCGCGTCTGCGGCCGCAGCAGGTCGCCCGTCGAGAGCGCCTCGACGACCGGGTCGTTGGACACGTGCTCGTGCATCCACGCCTGCAGCTCCTCGTCCTGCGCGTCGAACGGCCGGTACACGAGCCGCGCCGAGCGCCAGGCGGTGCTGGCCGCGGCGACGACCGAGTCCATGCTGGCTGCGTGCAGTCGCTTCGCGGCTTTCTTTTACTCTCTTTCTGTCTGTCTCTGTCTTCTTTTTTATAAGTATCTCGGGTGGTTGAGAACGGTAAGGGGCGTGGATAGGTGCAGGGTTATGTCCAATGCGTATGTATAAAAGACGAGAGCCGACCGCTGACGACTTGGTGGATCTGCCATCTATTGCTCTGCCGCTCATGACAGCGACTGGGGCTTCCCGCGCCGTGCTTTTATATCTTCATCCTGTCCCATGAGTGCGTGTAAATTGCACCGCGCGCCCTCCGCAGTCATGCGCATGCACACGCAACCGGCGTCGTCTACCCGCCCATCCCGCCGTCCTCGTCGGTCGCGCCTCTCCGCGGTGGGAGGGGGTGCCAGGGAAGTGCGTAATAGTAATTTGCCTATATACACGAGCATGCCCTGCCACGATGGTGGGTGGTGGGTGGTGTACGCAAGAACTTTACGCTAGCTGCGTGATAGAGACCGCGAGTTGCGTTGCGCGGCAGCGAGTCTCCTTGCCGTTAGCTCGGCGACGATCTGCTGGTGCCCGGGGTCGTGCCCTGAATCGTCAGCGAGGCGTGATATAGGCTTGTCAACGACGAGCGGGCAGATGAGCGTGATGATTGATCACTGACGAGGAAAGGCCATGCATGGCACTCGTTGATGCTTTGCTTCAGTCAAGAGCAAGAGCTGAGTAAAATAAACTTCCTGTCTTGAAGAGATCGTGGTGAGCCTCGTACTAACTCTGCCGCGCGCGCGCGCAACTGTAACGCACCCAGTCTTTCGATCGACTCTTGCCCGTTCTAATCTCACGGCTGACAATCTGTTAACTTGTCGACATCCTACAAGGTCATGACAATTTCTGCAACGTCGTGATAGCTACGTATGCGTAATAAGGTAATAAAACCTCATGCAACAACACACCCAGAAGCTCGTTCGCAACGCTCCGTCAGCCATGTGCCTAGTGTTATAATTCGTGCGGTGCTGCGGTATCTGCCTCGTTTAGACATACACATACACAGGTGCCACCCCAAAGAGAGAGAGAGAGAGAGAGAGAGAGAGAGAGAGAGAGAGAGAGAGAGAGAGAGAGAGAGAGAGACTGTATGTAGATTGAACAGCATGTCTCTTTTTTGTCTGTAGTTAGATCGACTACATATGGGCATGTTATCCATCATCCCATCATGCCCGTTTGTCAAACCTCCTCAAAATCACCACGTCCATGCAAGGCTTAAACAGAGCATCGAAATCGTCTCAAGATAATCATGCGAGCGGGCGACGACCATCAAGTACAATATCGTGACCTACGACCCAAGCTGTTCGCTTTGAGCTTCGCTCGGGCTATATATATAAAATCCCGGCGTTTGGTGTGCGCGTTTGTCACTTGTCGAGTCGTCACCCTCTCGCCCACGCCCGACAGAGAGCAAGCATGCATGCGTGCGCGGTCACGCTCCAACCAACCCCGTAACGACGCAGGTCTCTTTCTTATAACCAACGATCAATCTGAAACGCGACATCCAACTCAGGAGTCACAGAGTACAGTACTCGGTTATAACAGAGCCCAGAGGCGATTCACAATATTCCACTCCCGACGCAGACTCTCACCCGCAAAGCATCTTCACTCGGCTGCCGCCGCGGGCACCCCTTTGAGACACCGAATGCGGACGCGAACGCGCTGCACAGACGAGCAGTCACGCAGTCAGTCGCTCTGATCACGTATGAATGAGCTCGCTTCACCCGAAACCCTCGCTCATTGCCTGTCTCTCGTCACAGCCTGTCCGCACCTGACCGCGGGGCAATGTGGCCAGGCTTAGTCTGTAATTGGGACTGACTTGCTTGCTTCCTCTATTCCGCTGCACCAGCTGACATCCCCCCTTCTGTTCGCGGCTCCGAACTTGGCACACCACGGGCATGACACTTCGGTTTGCACCGGAGTGCATGCGAACCTCCTACAGGCAACCTGCTTCATCAGGCCCGGCACCTCTCCAACGCGGGCATAAATCCTGGCCATGGCATGTTCGTGCCGCGCAATTCACTGCCGCTGAGCGCGCGTTGCTGCCGCGGCAACAGCTGCTCTGCCCCGAGTCAATGGCACCAAATGCCTATTGTTCAGTCTCTCTTAAAACGGGCATATTCAACCACGCCCATTCACCTGTACTGATCCGAGCAAACGGCCCGCCAGCTGGCAGCATATAAGTTCGCCGAATGGCACCCTCTCCCGCATGGCAGAGGCTCATCTCTCAACAACTCCTCCGAATCCAAACCTGCCACAGTTTCACGCCACTTTCAGGCTCCATCTTGTCCACCAACTTTGACCCTTGCCATCAGCTGTTGGCGTCGCCTTGCTTAGAACCCAACAGGTCGGCTCGGCTCGCGCGGCGCGCAGCCAGGCTTTCAGCATGGAACGCCGGCAAGACCAGGGATCAAAGAATCGCAAAGGCCTCGTCGTGGACACGAGCGGCCTCTTTGCTGCAGGGCCTGCTTCGTCGGAAGGGTCTTCGGCGCGCTTCACGCCCAGTCCGTATGATCTGCGGTACTTTCCTCGAGGCGAAAGGCCTCGCACTCCGACTCAATACCACGACGATGTCGCCTTCAACTCGGCCAACGGCACGGCAGCAACTCAAGTCCATGACCTCACCCGCGGCGACTTGACGGAATCGTTTCCCCCATCCAACGAATCAGCCTGGCCACAAGTCCACCTTGTTCCGCGCGACCTTGCCCGTCTCAATCAACAGCTGGCCGATAGCACGTATGGCTCGTACGAGTCTCCCATTTCTCGAAAGTACGGCCACATCGGCAGCTCTTTTCTTCAGCACGAGCCAAGCCTGGCTACCTTGGACAAGGCAACAGACGACCTCGGCCGCGCCATCCAGTCTCCGCCATACGACCTGAAGCAGCGACAAGAACCACCCTTCTCGACATCGGTGTTCACGACCATGGAGCCAATACACACTGCTACCACCTCATCTCCTCTTGCCGCACCGTTCTGGCATCAGCGCTCAACATCTGTACCGAGAATTGGGCCTAGCAGTCTGCCAACCGGACTGTCAAGCGCGATGCAGAACTCTTGGGCCGCCGGAGACCCGTTTTCGTCTCCTCGGATGAGAAAATCTGGCGCATCATCTCTGGATCCGAGCATTGTTGAGAATGGCGGCGAGAGCCAGTCTTACATTGAGGACCCTGGGCAACAGGGCGCCTTCGACATGCAGCAGCTGCGTGTAGCACTCCCCGTGCTACCTGAATACCAGCAGGCTCAGGGACGCAACAGCAAAAGACACCACTTGTCCCACAGTTTGAGCCGATTGAGCAAAGAGTCTTCGTTTCCAAAGGTCAGTCGCAGTGC
The DNA here is from genome assembly GCF_022605165.1 of Purpureocillium takamizusanense. Taxonomy (NCBI): domain Eukaryota; kingdom Fungi; phylum Ascomycota; class Sordariomycetes; order Hypocreales; family Ophiocordycipitaceae; genus Purpureocillium; species Purpureocillium takamizusanense. The sequence goes on from NC_063071.1 coordinate 2,680,717, forward strand.
CTCTGCCACGCACCCCGCGCCCGTGCCTGCGGTTCCCACGGCGTACCCGTCAAGGGGCAGTCGGAGCCTTTCGGTACCCGGCTTTACCCCGATGCGGGCTTGCCTGACAGCAACCGAGGATGAGAATGCCCATGGACAGTCCGTTGCGCGGTCACTTCCGAGCAGCCAGGCGTGCTGCTCGTCGAAATTCTCCGTGCGGTACAAGGGCATGCACACAACTAAGAATGCCAGCAACGATACTCTGCCCGACAGACTGAACTGTTCCATCTGGATCACCAATCTTCCCCAAGACATCACGTACGCGGAGCTGCTCGAGAGCGTCGGATCCCGTGGCCGCATCTTCTGCTCCTTCATCAACAGCCCCGACGGGGTCAAGTTCCACACGGCCGCCGCCAAAGTCGTCTTTTTCAAGCCTGGCCCAGCGCAGAGGCTCCGTGACGAGGCAGCTCATCCGGGCTTCTACGTCCGCGGCCATCGAACGCGCATCACCTTGAACCGTATCAAGAGCAGCGAGGTGCCCGTGGCTGGACGTAACTGCCGCGTCCTCATCATCACCGGGCGAGATGACTTTGTCAACGAGCAGACGTTGCGCGAGTGGTTCGACAGACGTATTGTATGGCAGGGGGACGGGGTTATTGAGCTCATCCATGCGAGGGGCCGGACGGTGCTCGAGTGGCGATTCGGCTCGTACAGAAATCAGGCCGAGATGGCCAAGCTCGCGCTCGAGAAGGACCGCCCGGTGGGCTTGGAACATGTCGAGTTTGGGTTCGACCCGAATGAAGTCGGAGCTGATGACATGTCGTCGTACGCAATCGCGGCGGAGCGCATTCAAGGCAAGTACTGAGAGTTTGGTACGAATGTGATGGTGATTGAACGAGGGTTCGATACGATGAGGACCAAGTAGCTGGCGGTTTGCCGACTCTGTGTGCAGTGAGGAACTTTCGGACGTGCCAAAGTTGGTGGTTAGAGTGCCGCCGTTAGTGGCGTGTGGTTTGAGCCGGTAGCGTTGCCCCTGAATAAAGAAATGTTCCCCGATAATCAGTGAATTCATGACGGCGTTGACGCAAGCATCATTCCTCCAAGTCTCCCCAATATGTTTTGAGGTCTTCCGCCCGCCACTTTGTCCTCCACCCACTCTTGCGCTCGATTTTGTCAAGCAGTTCCAGGATGGCTCGGTGCTCTTCGGGGTGGCTCATGCACCGCCCTGCAACCCACAAAGGTTGAATGCCATTTGTCCACGCTCCGTGGTGCTCATTAGACATGCTGATGGCGCAAACTCTTCGCGCGTGCCAGAGGATGGTGCGTGGTCGGGGACTTAGTCTCACGCCTGGTGGCTGGTTCTGCAGCATGAGCAAGGCGGCTGTATGGTAGAGCTGGTTTCCAGATATGGCGGCAGGGTTGGAGAAAATGACTGTCGGGAACGGGGACTTGGCGGACGAGGGTATTGTCACGATGGGAAGCAGTGGAGGCGGGCGGGCGTCGTGCCACTCTGATACATAGCGCCAAAGCTTGTACCACCGCGTCCGAAATGAAGGATCAGATCGGTTTCCGACGTGCAACGCGGCCGTATCGGACAGAGGAGCAAGCAAGTCGAGCACCTGGGCAGTGAGGTAGACGGCATAGTTGGACCAGCTGGTGAAGTCTTGGACGGCTCGAAACCTGTGCACGTCCGAATCGAGGTCGTTATGACTGTTGCTCAGATTGGATGCCCAGTGCGACACGGGAATGAGCGTAGTAACGGAAGAGATTAGGCCGCCGCAGACGTCCATGCGGGCAAAGCACCAGAACAGGGCCTGGTCGACACCACCAACAAATCCATTTATGCCAACGGCTTCCATGAGGCTGGCGCAGCCGTCCAGATGACGCTGCCAGGCCTTGGGAGAGCAACTCATCATCTCAAGAACACAGAGAATCACGCACGAAGCAATGACGGCGGTGCTGCGCGAGGGAAGGTGTGGGAGAAGGTGGTGAATGGCCTGTTGATACAAAGCGAGAGATCGGTCAGTCGGCGAGGTATTCTCCTTGAGCTCCATCTGACGCGCAGAGAGCGCGAGAATGGCATAGCGCAAGTGATGGTGGTCAGGAGCCATGGTAGGAAGGATTTGCTGAAAATGGCGATCGTTGTCAAACTTGTCGAGCCAAGGAGACACCGTGTCGAACCAGTTCCGCCACAGGACACACTCATCCTCCTTGGACAGCAAGGAAGGCACCTCGACCACGGAGGCGGGCAGCTCCAGTGGACATTCTGGGACCTTGCCTTGATCTTGCGAGGAGCCATCATGGTCGTCGAGCTCGAGTCTCGGGGTCGCCTGGCGAGTCGGGGCATTCGACTTGACTTCGTGGATGAGATGACTGCGCAAAGTCGAATGCAGCTCGTGGTAGGCAGAGCCGGGGAGGAAGATGCCGTCCTCAGTAGAGCTTGTTCCGTCGGGAGTAATAACCTGGAGTTGCTGGTCCAAGTAATCGGGAACGTCGAGGCCGATAGGCAGGGGTGGCGACTGTTGCCCGCCTTGGCTGAAGTAAAGGAGGTTGGCGACGGCGCTCTCGGTCTGGCGCTGGGTACTTGGGGAGCCATTCGTCGCGGTCAGACAGGAATTGGTGTCTCGATCGAGAGAACGAGTTGGAAAAGGTGAGGCTTGGTCACAAGCAACGGGTGGAGTGACCAGAATGTGAGTATCTGCGTCCCCACGCCCATCCTGGCACTCTTCCGGCGAGATGCGGAGCTGGTCCGGCGGCGGCGACAGGACCTTGTAGCCGCGAATCACGTTGGACGTGACGTCAAGAATTTGATATCCTTTCGGAGGCCGCCTTCTCGTCCGAGCCATGGACGGGTGCGAGCCGTCGAGGCAGCGGGCGTTTTCGGCGCGAAAGGTGAGGCGGAGGCCCCATTCGCAGGGTTGGCCGCGACGGCAACAGGCGCCGCAAGAAGGGCGGCGCTCGTCGCACTTGCGCTTCTTGCGACGACACGCGAGGCATCCGGTGCGCGTACGAATTCGTTTGGCGGGCGCAGAGCCGGACGCGGACGGCGAGGAGTCCATACCGACGTCGCGACGTTGGCCACGGTGATAGTGATGCTGGAGAGTCTAGACAAAAGGGAAAGCGGGCGGTTACGGCAGGCGTAGCCGCTCCAGAGATCACGGCTTGCTGGCGCTTCCTTCCTGTTTTGGATACAGTGGGTGTAAGGAAGGAGTGGCACCCGCGCGTGCCTGCCTGCACCATCGGGGCTACACGTAAAGCCGTGATTTTGCTCGCGGAAAAATCGCCCTTGATACTTTAGTAGCATATCGATACTTGATTGTCAGGCAACGGTACGGACGAGATGTACATATTGGCTGTCAAGCCATACTCGGGAAAAGACAGGCGTGGAGGACATAAGACAGGCTGTAGATGCAGCGACATCGGCGGAAGCAGGTGAGGTGGCAATCTGACCGCAACCCAAACGGGAATGTCCAAGCGACCCTCCACAGCGACGAGCCAGGCTGCCAGATCATCAAATCATCACAAGGCCAACTGTTCGTCCTCGTCATCCTGCATTCCACCATCTGCTTCATTTCTTCCACTTGTACCACTTCTTGTCCTCCGTCTTGGTAACCCTCCTCTTCGCCTCTTGCTCCTGCTCCGCCATCCACGCCTGTAGCACCATCACTTTCCTCTCCATGTCTGCCTCGGACGGCATGCCGCCTCGCCCGCCGTCCCGCGCCGTCTCCTTGTCCGCCGATCCGACATAACCGCCGTCGGCGACGCCTAGCATCTGGCACAGGCCCTCCGCTTTGCCCATCAACCACGCGCCGTGCCGCAGCCCCTCGCGCCAGTGGGCGGGGAGGTTCGCATAGCCCAGGTATGCGCCAAGCAGCGCGCCGGCGAAGCAGGCGTTTGTGTCGGCGTCGCCGCCGAGCATGATGAGGTCCGTGATGAGCGGCTCAAACGTCGACGCGCGGGACGTGAGCGTACCGTTCGAGGTGCCGCGCATGGCGAGGCGGAGGAGATGCAGGCCCGAGCCGAGCGTCTTGTAGACGTAGCCCATCTTGCAGCTGTCGTCCAGCTCCAAGTCCTCGAGGTATGCAACCTTGATGTGCCTTTTCAGCTCCGCAGTGTCGAGACTCGGCTCGTCGTGCCTTTCTGGGTCGCTCTGCAGCGCCCGCTCCTGATACCTAGCGTACCAATTGATGGCCGTGTCAACCATGCTGTCAATGTCTGCCTCGGAACGCACCTCCTGCAATACCAGGCCACGCACGAGGGCGGTGCCAATAGCACAAGAGACGACGCAGCGAGGATCGACGTGCGTCACGCCTGAGAATGCGGCGGCAAGCTCAAATGTCTCCTCGACGCTCTTATCCAGACACACCAGCCCCAACGGATGCGTCCGCATCAGACTGCCGTTCGGTGCCGCATTATACTTGGTCGTGACCCAGTGCCGCCGCGCAGTACCCTCTGGGTCGTCGAGATACGTCTTTGTCCTCACGATGGCGCCCACCGTGCGTCCCAGGCCCAGCGGAAGCGTGTCGAGCGGGAGAAAGCCAAATTGCACCCACGTGTGCAGCCTTGCAGCAAGGTCCTTGGGGTCCAGCGCCTTGAGGTCGCCGTGCAAGCACGAGAGCAGGAGCAGCATCGTGTGGTCGGTGTCATCGGTCCAGTCGCCCGGCTGGTGCGGCCCTCGGTGCGAGTCCCTGCGGAAGGGCGTCGCCTGCGACGCGGGAGACAGGATGAACTTGCGCGACGGATACGCCGTTGTTGACATTTCGCCGGATAGAAACTCGGTGTAGAGACCGATGGCGTCGCCCAGCGCGGAGCCGACGAGGCAGCCGACGATGCTGTCGTGGAGGCCCGCCCTTGCCAGCCGTTGCGCACCGTCCTGTGATAGTTGCAGCTTGTCCATTGCGCTTCAAGTAGGTATGCAGTGATTGCTACGATGGTGATGCCCTGGGATATTATATGAGTTCTTGAGCTGGAGCCTGCCAAGGCAGCCACGAAGCGATGAATGAGCCTCTCCAGACGCTGGGCACACAGAGAGGTCAAGCATCGATCCACGCCGCTAAGCTCAGCCGCAGCAACATTTTGAGGCTAGAATGACCGTCTCAATGGTTTGGCACGATTCAAGGTTCGCACATTGATGATTCTTGTGTGATCGATTGCTATGGTGTGCGAGGGAGCGGCGGTGCCACGCCGTGTGAGGTCAGAGCTCGAGGTCACGATATCTCGCTCTTCCTATAACCGTTTTCATGTGCCAAGTGAAGGCAGACACGCGGCTAGCGTTTTGAAGCCCTCTGGTGACCCGAGTCTGCCTAGCAGCGACTCTGGTAGCCACTCGTCCTTGACATCGGGGCTTTCTGCGAGCAACTGGTCTGTCATGACCGTTCGTCCCAGCCGCCGAGGTCAGAGGATGTGCCGATGGCACTATGTCGAACTCGGAGTAAAGGGGGTCAGTCAGTCACCGCTTACACCAGGGGAATATCGTGTTGACGCGGATGTCGTATTCGACCCATCACTTCGCGAGGGGCCGGGACACTTGCTGCACGGCCGCCTCGCTCGAGTTCTAGAACGCCGTGCATGTGAGGCCCTGCTCATCTCATCACCACCATCAGCTCACCGGTCAGATTCTCCTACGGTTTCACAGCACATACATGTCTCCCGCGTTTCAATTCGACTCACCCGATTTGTAATATATTGGACGATTTGCCGGCAGCTCAAGGCAACATCCCCGGCCGCCGTGTGCCTGCGCTTGCGGAACGCGCCCCGTGCCGCCCCCCCCGCGCCAGCCTGTCAAGGCCGGCAACCGGGGATGGTATGTGCGTCTCCCTCCCAGCGCCTGCGTCTGCTACTGGAAGCCGGGGCAGGCGATGCAGGACCCGAGAGCGGCGCCCCTTGCGCCTCCGCTTCAGCCGCAATGTCGGGGACGCTGACTGGCCCCCACAACTGTGTCGTTACCTGTGGCATCGCAGATGCGGTGCGACGCAATAAAGGTCCTGTTGGTGGTGGCGTTGGTGATGGTGGCTCCGGCGGCCTTGTCGACTCTTGTCCATTCATGGTCTGGAGATGGTAGCACGTCCAGGGCACGCGACGCCGCGGCACGCCTCGACGACGGGCCTTTGCCATGGTATGGCCGAGGCCCCGGCCGCCTTTCGGAATGACGACCGTCTTGCCGGTGAGGCAGAAGACGGGTAGGACCGTGGTGGCGGCTGACAGTGTCTGGTGTGTTGCAGGGATCCGATGTAAGGGGCGCTCGGGATCGTGGACGATGGAGGGGACCATGACAGTCTTCAGGCAGGTACGCGACGAATCATGATTGAGTCGCGATGGAGCTCTTCGTATTAGAGTATGGGCTTTCAAGTTGAGTTGTACGGGTCAGATTAAGGGTCAATGACTGAAGAGAGAACATCTGAGGAGATGAGCATGGCCCCAGTTCACGGCTCAGCAACGTTTCAGCAACATGAAGATTCGAACGTTCCTTCGTTTCCTAACCAAGTAATAGTCGGATCCGCAGGTCCAAGACCAACCCCAATCTCACGAGCACACTTTCTTTTTTTGTTCTACCTGCTCGGCTGCGACGGCAATTGGAGGCATCGCGAGTTGCGTACAGGGATAGTGTGGCACGCATCGTTCAGGCACGGTGCGACTTGAGTAAGATTGAAACGCTAGTATTTAGATATAAGGATACTCGTAACTAGACCTGCACGAAGGCTTAGGACCTGCATGTTTCTCCTGGCAGAGTACAACGCTGTGTTGGCTGCAGCATATACTAGGTGGCGTAGCTCAGCCGCATGGAAGAAAAGGGGCAGCGTTAGATAGCATGACGGCAAGCCAGCTACTTCATTCAAGACTCTACTCCGTACGCTATTAAGTACCACATAATTAGTACAAAAGCTTTCCGAGCGAGATTCGGAATCTTCAGCGCTGCGTCTCCTTTTTTCCCCCACAGCTCCTGTTTCGCGCATCGCATTCGCGCCCGTTGCAGTAGCACCGTTCCCTCCTCTTGATGGCCAAAATGGACTTAACGCACGAGATCCCGCTTGAGACTGTTGACTCCGGAGTCGCAAGCACACCTCCTCCGCCTGCACAAGCTGCCAGCATGGATGCCGACAATCATTCAGACTATCCGAACTTCGACCTATCCGCATATGAACAGGATTTCTGGGACCGCGAAAGTATTCTCAGAGAGACTACGGCTTACCAAGCATTCGCTGTAACTAACATATCCCGGGCCATTACAGTCCGGGATCTCCCAAATCTGGACGATGTGACCTTGCACGGCATTTCTGCGGCACGCCAAGCACAATTGTGGGCTCAAGAGGTCTCGCGACTGATGGACTTGAACGAAGCTGAATCTACGAGTCTGTTCCGCCCAGCGACTGTACGAGGAAGTGAGGTCTTTGCCAACTATTCAGAGGCCCTCGAGACCATGTCGAGCTTCACTGGCCGTATGTGGGACGCCATGAATGTGATCGTGTGCGATTCGCAAGCTGCACTCGCCAACAAATACGAGGAGCTCTACAATCACGAAATAGGGTTACGAAGCCTGAATCACCTTGAGTCTATGGAAACCCAAGCTACAGAGCCCATTGCCCACTGTGTCGCGGAGGACCCTTTCCTCCAGGAGGATTATGACGCCTTCATTGACTATTGCATTTCAGCAATTGCGACCTTGGTGTTTGTTATCTTTCGTGATGTTTATGACGGACGGCCCGCGCATTTTATCTCGGAGCTGGCGAAGATATCGACCAAACTGAAAGTCGTGTCGGTGAATCCGCTTCTTTGTGCCCGAACCTCGCTCAAAAACGGCAGAGAATGTGTCGACATCGATTTGCAACATGACAGGATCAATTCCAATGAAGCTATCATTGACGCCGACGAAGAATCTCTATTGCCGATGCTTTCTGCACGGCATAGGGGGAGAGTTTCCCGTACAGCTAAGTGGCAAACACTACGGATGGCCATCGAGGCACAATACTACTTGCACACGACGCTATACCAGTACACCATTCTTGAGCTATTACGCATTGTGCTCTTTTCTTTGCGCCCACCAAAATATACCAGCAGATGGGAACAATACACTGCCTCTGCAGCTGTATACAGGACGACATTTGCTCGTACGCCAACGATGATATTCCAGGACGGGCATCGAAACTTCACTGGTTCGTCGGACAGTGTCATGGTATACTACGCCTGCGGCGCAATTTTAATGGTTAGAAAGTTGTTTGATGAACTAAAACGCCAAGAAAGCAATCATGAGAGACTCGGTACGCGAGGGGCCGGCGCCGCGGACGCATCTACATCAAGTCGCGTCCAGACCAACGGAGACTCAAACCAAAGCACATCGGCAATGCAACAACCTGGCTTTGTCAGATGTCCGAGATCATACTACATACAAGTCCTGATTAAAGACAATCACGATATCTATCGCAAGGACTGCGCTCCAATCCCTAGTCGAACACCGCTTCAATCTATTTGCGACGTCATCAGTGTTTTCGTCCCTCTCATGCTTTCTCAGCCCCGAGCCGCGCGCACCCTTGCCGAGTGCATCAGATCGACTGGAAAACATGAGATTGATAATGTATATTACAATTCTGTGTCCAAATGGGACAGTGCTGTCGTGGAAATCTGCCTCAGCTGGCACCCGAAAGAAAACTTACATGAATTCAAACTTAGCCGCCTGGACTCCTATTTCAACATCCAAAAGGCCGTCCAACACACCCATGAGCTGGAAGCAGCGAGTTCTAGAATGAGTACGTGGATCATACAGGAGAAAGGAGTTATGGTGAACTGCAAAATATATGTTGCAGCGCTCATGCTTCTGTGCTCCTCGCTCGTGGGTGGGGGCATCGTCATGGGACTCACTGTCGGCACGCGCATCTCAGGCGTCGATCCCTTCAATTTAGCGTCTTTTTCATGGATTCTTGCCGCTTTTGTCATGCTAATCGGAAAGAGTGTACGTGTTAGGTCGTGGTATTGGAATGATTTTGTGCACGGGCGTGTGTTGTGTCAGAGTCTCTCCGAGCTGTCATCGGTGACCCGGATCAACGCCCAGCATATCTTCATCAGGCTTTTCGAGGACGAGCAGTTTTCCTTCTTGCAGACTCGCGGACCTCATAATATTTTGTTCATGCGCAAGTCGGATGACGGTTTCGCAATCGATGTGCCAGTAGCACTGAGGACCATGATGAGCTGTGGGCTGTTCATGGTATATGTGTGGAAGCAGCCGTACGGCACGGCATTTATTTGCCTAGACCTACGACGAGGAACGGATTTCAACATGGTGCCGGAGTCTTCAATTTATGAAGCAGACCATGCCAGCAGGGAGCTCATCATCTCTGAGACTCCCTATTCCAGTTGCGAGGAGAGCCCGAACCGTCTCCACACCGGACGGATACATTGGTCAAAGGCAATCGGAATCTGTTTCAACAAAAGAGAGTATTTCGGATAATAGACCAGGTGTAGACAGGCAGCGAACAAAACTCAATGGTGCAATAGATGAGCATGTGAGCTGGGCGTACTATCCATGATACGAACCTCATGTTCCCAATATGACACCTTCGGAGAGACCTAAATTAACCCTAGGTGATTCAAAAGCTATCGTCAGGCCGGGACTTCAGCATCACGTGTATATCCGTCCAGGACAGTTGGGATAAGTTCGAGTGGCGTATAGTACTTTAGCGGCTCGTGGTGAGGCGCTTGAAATTGCCTCTTTCGGAATTCAGTATGACTTCGCGCCACCCAGTCATTCCCGGAATGCCTAATGGATCGATCAGGGAAATCAACCATGGCCTTACGTGACTATAACTAGATAGTAGAGGAGCAGCACGGCTTCAAAACCCTTCTTAACACTAACTAAGTATTAATTATCTTTTTAACTAACCATTCAAGATTCTAAGGTGTGTTTTAACATCCTCTTCGCAGATTTGAAGTTTCTATGTCTCGTACAGCATAACAATGGGGCCCACTGGCGTGAATGCGGAGTCGCAGGACGGCCTCATAGATGTCAAGAAAGATATCAACCGATTCAGCAAGGAGCATGACAAGGTGATAGACTTGGTTCTGCGTCAGTTCCGGTGCCTCATTGCCGACCTGTGCCAGCAGTTCAATGGCGGTCACCCCGGGTACGTGACTCTCAGGCCTCACTGGTCATGTATACCAAAATCCTGACCGTTCCAGGAGCGCCATGGGCATGGCGGCCATTGGCATTGCCCTCTGGAAATACGCCATGAAGTACTCTCCCCGCAACCCCGACTTCTTCAACCGCGATCGTTTCGTACTCTCCAACGGCCACACGTGCCTCTTCCAATACACATTCCTGCACCTCACCGGCTACCCGGCCACGACCCTCGACCAGCTCAAGTCGTACCACTCTTCCCGCAGCGACTCACTCTGCCCCGGCCACCCGGAGATTGAGCACCCGGGTATCGAGGTCACGACGGGACCCCTTGGCCAGGGTCTCGCGAACGCGGTCGGTCTGGCCATGGCGACGAAGAATCTCGCCGCTACGTACAACCGGCCGGAGTCGGGACTTAGCCTCGTCGACAATACGACATGGTGCATGATTGGCGATGCGTGTCTGCAGGAGGGCGTCGCTCTCGAGGCGATCCAACTTGCTGGCCATTGGAGGCTGAATAACCTTGTTGTCATCTACGATAATAACCAGATTACCTGCGACGGGAGCGTCGATCTGTGCAACACAGAGGACGTGGATGCGAAAATGCGGGCATGTGGATGGGACGTACTCAACGTTGAAGATGGATGCTACGATGTCGAAGGTATCGTCAACGCGCTGCTCACGGCCAAGGCCTCGGCGAAGAAGCCTACTTTCATCAACGTTCGCACAGTAATTGGCATTGGGAGCAAGGTCGCGGGTGACGCCAAAGCCCACGGCGCGGCGTACGGAGCAGAAGACGTCAGGAGCATCAAGCAGGCCTTTGGCATGAACCCGGACGAGCACTTTGTCCTTCACGACGAAGTGTATGGCTTCTTCCGCGAGATGATACCAAGGGGCGAGGAACTGGAACGGGATTGGGAAAAAATGGTTACAGAATACGCCAAGGAATATCCGGATCTTCACGCCGAGTTCATGGCGAGAGTGGAGGGGCGCTTCACGCAAGACTGGACAACGCTCATCCCGCGCAAGGAGGACTTCCCTACATCGCCGACACCAACACGAAAGTCGTCTGGCCTCGTGTGCAATCCCCTTGCGGAGAGCCTGCCCAGCTTCATGGTCGGAACAGCGGATCTGTCGCCCTCTGTCAATATGATTTGGAAAGGCAAGGTCGACTTTCAGCATGTAGGCCATGTCCCTGGGCACACACAAACACGAATTGCCAGCAGAAATACTGACGGCGCAACAGCCCGGCCTGCAAACATCTTGCGGCATCAATGGCGACTATGCTGGCAGATATATACACTGGGGAGTTCGCGAACATGCCATGGCGTCCATCTCCAACGGCTTAGCTGCCTTTAACAAAGGCACCTTTCTGCCCGTTACATCCAGCTTCTTCATGTTCTACATCGTAAGGATTCCCCCTTAGTGTTAACCAAGATAAAGCGTACCAGGATCTGATATTGGGATTAGTACGCCGCCCCAGGCGTTCGCATGGGCGCCCTCCAACGCCTCCAAGCCATCCACATAGCGACGCACGACTCCATCGGCACCGGCGAAGACGGGCCGACACACCAACCCATTGAGCTCGCCGTGCTCTATCGCGCCATGCCCAACGTACTTTACATCCGCCCCTGTGACTCGGAAGAGGTCGCCGGCGCGTATACAGCCGCCCTCGGCGCTCGGGACACGCCGTCCATCATCTCCCTCTCCCGCCAGGCCGTGGAACAGTACCCGCAGCACTCGAGCCGCGACGGCGTGCAGCGCGGCGCCTACATCTTCATCGAAGAGGACGAGACCAACGGCGGCGCAGACGTGACTCTCATCGGCGTCGGCGCGGAAATGTGCTTCGCCGTCAAGACGCGGGAGGTGCTCCGCCAAAGATTCGGCATCAGGGCACGCGTCGTATCGTTCCCGTGCCAGCGCCTCTTCGACGCCCAGCCCGTCGAGTACAAGCGCCAGACGCTGCAGTACAGGAGCAACGCACCGCGGGTCGTCATCGAGGCGTACGCCGTCAACGGGTGGGAGCGCTATGCCGACGCGGGGTTCACGATGTCGACGTTTGGAAAGAGTCTGCCTGGCAAGGATGCGTACAAGTGCTTTGGCTTCGACGAGGACGTTATTGCGCCCGAAGTGGCGAAACTGGTAGAGCTCGTGAGGAGAGACGGGGTGGAAAGCTTGCGAGGAGAGTTTCGCGACCTGAACCCTGTGCGACACCCCCATTGACTACTTCGTAGCATACCTTGAGGCCATCACCATCCTCATAACAAGGAGACGCATGAATATATCTTCGGCCATATATATAGAAACAAGCACGTGCCACGTATACATCTGGTACCGGAGTACATGTAATACAATCTCCCCGGGTATCGTATGCAAAACACTAAACCAGTGCTACATAAAGCATTCAAATCAAAAACGCCTGCTCAACTCCCGTCTCATCGCCGAGTCAAGCCCCTGGTGAGTCTATGATGCTGCTCCAAACCCGGCAGCGACGTCGCCCCCTCGTAGGCCAATTCCGCGATCTGCTCCAACCAACGATTCCCCAGGAGGACCACCAGCACCGGCCACTGCCTCGCCACCGCGTGCGACAGCTCCTGGCCCGTCTGGCGGACGCCCTCCGTCATGCTCTCGCCCAACCGCCCGACCTCGCGGATGATGTAGCGCGCAGCCTGCCCGGCCTGCTCTCGCGCCGTCGTCGACACCTCGCCCCCCTGAACCGACTGAACCGCGGTAGACGCCGCGGTGGTGGCGGCGGCGGTGGCAGCGGTGCCGACGCGCTGCGCTTGGCCCGGGAGGCTCCTCAGGGCGCGGATGACGGGCGCCGCGCGGGGGTACTCGATTTCGAACCGGTACATCTCGTGCAGCAGCGGCCGTTCGAAGGGCACCTCGTAGTCGAACGGGCCGTTTTCCCAGTCCAGACTCGACGTCGATGACCACACGTACTCGACGCCGGCGTCATCGAACTCGCACGGCGCCTCGCCGGTGGCGTCGGCCTCGGTGGTCGCCACTCCTTTTGCTTTACGGCCGTCGTCAGTCTCCGATGGGGGTTGGGCGCCGCCCGTACCTTGTTGGACGGGTCGAGGGGAGTCCGTCAACACCCACGCCTCGGACCCATCGGAGCCGCAACCCACCGAGTCGTCGCTCAGTGGTATCGAGACGAACTCCGGGGACACTTGCTGGGCGCTCCTGGGCTGCTCTGGGGACCCGGGGAGTGGGAGACTGTGGTCTGGCCGGGGAGTGTCCTCGCGGAAAAGGCCGTCTTGAGTGGCCAACGGCGTCAGTAGCAGCACATACACACACACACTACCTAGTCTATACGTCATATGAAAAGAAAACAGAAAGAAAAAGGAACGTACCTATTTGTGAAGAAGCAGAGACCGCATCGCTGGGAGAGCCAGTAGACATGGTGTCAGTTGCTCAGGGCAAGTACACCAAGCGAGAGAAGGAAGACTCCTCGGCACAAGGGCCATTATATACCTGATGTCACTGGGGTAAATGATTGACGTGTCCATTTGAAGAGAAAAGTCTTGCGGTGAATCACACCCTGAGCCAAAGTTTGAAAATTCGCAGATCAGTGACGTGCCACTCGACGCAGCCGAGTGGCTTTCAGCATCTTTGCGCCGGAGCAAACTCTCGCGTCACTATCATGCGGGCAGGCGCCGCCCTGGCGTCAGGGCCACAGCTATGGAGCAAAGTTACAAACTACTTAGTAGTGTCAGGCACGACCGATAGACGCTCGACCCTACGACAGTTGCCACTTTTTACCTGCGAGGCAGGTTCATCGGCTGAGAACGCATGAGCGCTTGACTCAACGGCGGTTGCAAGTCTTCACCGGGAAGTAGCTTTTCTGGCGAAGAAACTTTGACCCAATGCAGTTGCCAGTCCCCTTGGAAAGTAGGTTTGTCGACTAGGTGATCTGGACCAGGACCTTTGGCAGGCTTTGTTTGTATAAAAGAAATGTCCCTCAGTGCTCATCTTTCGTCTTTTGCCTGAAGTGTTATACATACGGAAAAGCAAGGATATCAGACCGAAGCAGCTCTGGAAAATCAACACAAACAGCTTTTCCCATCATTACTTTACATCACCAAGCAACATACGTCTTCGTTATGCAGCCTACGTGAGTCCCCATGCCCCATGTCCAAGGCTCGTCGCGCCTTTCTTCACGCCAGTGTCGCTGACCCAGACATCTCCACGCAGAGGCACCGTCCAGCCGTCGGTGATGGAGCAGTCGTGGAGGCAATACGTCTCTGCGCACGGCCTGGAGCCTGCGGTGGTTGGCAGCGACGAATCGGAGCAGATCCGATACGCTGCCATTCAGGAGCGCCTTGCTCAGGCTGAAGAGCAGCGGAAGGAGGATGAGGACGCCCTTCTTCGGCACCACAGATTGCTGTCACGATGGCAGAGCGGCGGCAAGGGAGCCGACATTGGGTCATATATGCCCAGGCTCCGACGCATCGCCAGGGCCGCCGAGGGCATCGAGACGAGCCGAGACTTGCGACAGGAGGCCGCGCAGCGACACGAGTCGTTGCAGGAGTACTGTGAGCGGGAGTGGCCCCGGTTTTACCGCAAGACCAGGGTCCGCATCGGCCACGGCCTCGAGTCGGTCGAAGCAGTCGTCTCCACGTCACAGTACAATGCGGCGTACTATGGCAGCCACCAAGGAGGGGACTACATCTTCCGCCATGTGCCCGAGGTGCTAGAGGATGACGGGCAGGCGATATCCTGGTCCAGTGATCTTGCAAAGGTGCGCTTCGCAGCCGCCATCGGTGAGAACGAAGCCGATGTGGAACGGTCCTTTGTGTACTGCGGCCAGGTGCCTCGACCCTTGCGCGAGTACCTCAAGCGCCTGCACGTGGTGGTCCTGGAGGTGATGCAGATTCTGAGCGGCATCTCCAGCGTGTTTTCAGAGATCTCAGACGACGCCTCCATGGCTCCGACGATGGTCTTCCGGCCCGACAGGCAACTCTCTGGCCCAATGCTCGCCGACTTTTGCTCATCGTGGAGCCACGCGCTTCACACGGCCAACCCAGTCACTGTTGAGTGGGCCAGGACCAAGCTCCGCGACGGTCCGAGAGTCCTCGAGTTTGCGCAGCTCCTGCACAGGATACGTACCGCCGGGCTGCCCGAGGCTACAGGCTCCATGTGGCCATTGATTGTGACTCTGGAAAAGGCCACCGGCCGGACCTTCTTCGAGATGATCGACGCGGCGGATCTCGAAGCGGCGCGCAAAGCAAAGAGGCTGCTCCTGCACGAGAAGAGGTTTGAGCATATGTTCCTGTATCAGACTCGTGAGGATGAAAACACAATGGTGAGTCTCATCTTTTCTTGTTATTTTACGATCCTTTGCAGGTAATGAAGTGGGCGAGAGATTGAATTGGGTTTGTTTGCGAGCAGGTGCGACGACGAGGCGTGTTAGTCGGGATGGCGTTAATCCGGATTCCGGCCTCGTGCCAATTGATCCACCCGACCGCAGCTAACATTTTCCGCTTTCCACCTCTGCCCAGGATATCCACAAGTTTTACACTGACGACGTCTACCGCGACGCCCCCAACCACCCCGACCGCGTCTACACTCGCCTAGACGTCCGCGAAGCCTTGGAGGTTGCTGAAGGTCTCTGCCACGACATTGAGCTCGACGACAGAGTCGCGGACCTGACAGAGTCAGACGCCTCCGACCCCGAAGACACGGAGCAGGCCCTCTCCGACTCTGAGCCGTTCGACGTCGGTCTCGATAGACTGCTGCATCCTCGGCGGAAAGAGTCCTCCGTGCACGTTGAGGATCACCGCGAACGCCGCCCTTCGAAGCGAAGACGCGAGAAAACTCTCTCACGCGAGACTCCCGTATCGAAGAAGAAGCGGAAACGGCGCGAAACGCGGTCGCCGCCAGTCCCAGGAGTCGCGACGCCTGATTCGAACAACGCGGACACGGGTACAAGCGACTAGAAGCTGTAGCGACTAGCGAGGCATACGAGGTCCCCAAGAAATCGGCACAAGGCGACACGGCAGCACAACCGCCCGTCTTCCGCAGCAACGATGGCGTCTCTCTTCTCCCTCAGGGGGCTATTCGCCCGCCGTGCCGCGGCTCCCACCGCCCAGCCCACGACCTGCACATCCGCCACGCGCCTCTTCTCGACGACACCGTCCGTCGCGGCGCGCGCACCGCCCAAGTCCGTGAGCAAAGGTAGCAGCAGCAGCGGCGCCAAGAGCAGCAGCGCCGGCAGGCCCACGCGCAAGAACCGCGGGCCGACGCGGTCGGAGAACCACTCGCGCATCAAGACACTCCGACAGAACATGTTCTCGCCCGCACCGCCGCCGCTGCGCATGGCGCGCCTCCGCTACCTGCGCCACTGGACCATTCACCGCGCGTGGCAGCTCTTCCGCCGGCAGCAGCACGAGGCGCTGGACCGGGAGCGCCACCGCATGCACGCGGGCATGTTCAATGCGTGCGAGGAGCTGCGCCGCACCGTCGGGCCCGAGGGCCGCGACGAGGGGTACCTGTTTCGCGTGGCCATGGAGAAGAAGGGCGTCTACGGCATCGACGGCGTGCCCATTGAGTATGCGCGCTTCCAGACGGATACGCCCGCAAAGGAGGCTTGGAACCACGACTGGAAGAGGTGAAGGGGGTCTAGCGTGTATGAGTAAGAACGGAGGGAGGGGGCTTGGCTTTCTATTTTTATGCAGGGCATAGCCATCCATGTATCACCATCATGGGTTAGAGCACGGGTTAGGGCTCGTGTCGACAACCGAGTAAAGAACAGCATTGACGGCAATTTCAGTTCATCCATGAGATGGCGATTTGCAAAATCTTTCGTGGCGTGGTGCTGGACTGAGAAAATTCGCGCCAATTGGGAACTGGCTCTGCAGTCGCATATGCTGAGCCACACCAAGTCTGCTCGCCCGTCTCCTGTGCATCAGAGTGTCAAGCATTCGGCCAAATCGCGCAGCCATGACTCACGCGACGATTACGCGCGAAACGGGAGGGAGCGGGAACGAAATGGGTCAAAACATGAATCCTGCTTACTGTTCTATGCCTAGGCGGCGGTCACGCGCGCGTCGTCGTACCTTTATTAATACAGAGAGTGAGAAAAACCGCTTCTCTCCGTCTCCGTCGAACAGACAGATATCCAGTGTGTGCGCCCGCCGCTGCTCCTCCCAGGGCGCTGTATGTAAGAGAGTGTGGGGACATAAAAATGACAGATGCAGAGATGGACATGGCAAGAAAAAGAGAGAGGAAGAGGGAAAGGGAGGGCGAGGGCGAAGGGGGAAAGAGACTGCACAAAGAGTTCGCTTGCCGAAACAATCCAAGAAAGACATGCTAATGCCGCGTGCGTGCGTGCGTGCCACCAGGGTGTGCGGAGTGCGAGCCCAGGGGGGGCTGGAGGGCCTGCGCACTGCGCTTTTCCCAAGGCCATTCACGGCCGCGACGCAAAAGGTGATGTGATGTCCAAGGCCGTTAAGGCACCCCTGTCGGTGCTGCATTCGGTGTTGTTGATTCTTGCTCCCCTGGTCCACAGGTCCGGACTCGTCGTTCCCATAGGGCTGACTGACTGCCCGCACGACAGATGACGGGATGGTCCCGCTGCACGGGGGCACTATAGGACGACGCAGCAGCCAGACCCCTCCCCTTTTTCAAAAGTCAACAAGGCGGCGCGCGTGGCGGCCTCGAAGACGTCATCGACACCCTCGCCGCTGAGACTCGAGCACTCGAGGTATCTCTTGGCACCGACCTCACGGGCTGCTACCTCGCCGTCGTGGGGTGTGATGAATCGCAAGGACTTCTTCCGCATCTCTTCAACGGCGACAGGGTCTTCGCGAAGGTCCTTTTTCAGTCCCACGAGAATGATGGGCACCCCAGTGCACAGGCGCATTGCCTCCTCGATCCACTGCGTGATGTGTCAGCTTGTCGGCAAACAAAGCATACCAGGCCAAAGGGGGAAATTCCCGACCTTGTGCTTGACATTGTCCAGGGAATCGGGCGTGTCAATTGAGAAGCCTATTAAGATTACGTGCGCCTTGGAGTACGCGAGGGGTCGTAATCGTTCATAGTCTTCCTGGCCGGCTGTATCCCAGAGAGCCAGCTGTACGGACTTGCCGTCTACTCTGCAGTCGGTCACGTAGTTCTCAAAGACTGTGGGGATCTGTTTTTGTCGGCTGGTCAGCTCGCGGGCTTCGGGTTTCCGAAACTAAGCGCGGGAGGAAGCTCACGTAATGCTGCACGACGATTAGCTACATGCAATGCATCATGAGGGGAGGGTCAACTTGCTGTTGGGAAATAGCCGAGGGTGAAGACGCTCAGCAGACTCGTCTTGCCGCAGGCACCGTCTCCGATTATGACCAGTTTCCTACACAGGTACTCGTCAGTCAGCTGCCATGATAATAGTCGGACTTGGAGCTCTAGAGGTGCGAGAGCGAGACAACCACGGGTCGTGTGCGGCCGGGTAAGGAAGGGAGCAGGCGGCAAGGCACTGCACTCGAGTCGGCGTACCTGCGGATGACATTCTGGGGATTCGCGCTCGCCATGGTGAAACAGAGCCAGCTCCTCACGCAACACTCTCAATTGGGGCCGCGGCGAGGTTAGAACCGCTGTTCGGCTCAAAGTTGTAGGTGCAGGGTGAAGCGCGAGACCTCGTCAAGGCCTGGGCGAGTCGTCGGTCGGGTGCCGCTTCGGCTGGTGGAGCAGGAAGGCAGGCAGCTTTCGTGTCCCGACCACTGCCCCTTTTATTCTGTGCTCGGAAGCACGTCGAAACAAGCTCGTAAGGCGCGGTCGTCGGAGGCCGTAGACTTGATCGGCAGGGCTGCCGGTGCGGTGGGACGGCTTGGGTGGAAGGACAAGCTTTTCGTCGAATACGAGCTGAAGAGGTACCGTACGTCGGCGCTTCGCGTTCTGACTGCGTTCTGGCTTTAGCAGCCCTGACGGTGGTCCAGAGGCAATCAAAGCGGAGGACAAAGGGCTTACAAGACGGATTGTCGGCGACGGACTCGGGAGAGAGGTGGGAGCCAAAAAAAAAATGATGCAAGAAGAGCTCATGCGATGCAAGGGCGAGCTTTGGTTTCTACACCGGCGGGAGAGGTGGCAGAGGTGCACACGCACGACGGGCTGGGGGTCCGGAGGATGGGATGGACATGGACTGATTGACTGGTGGTGGATCCACCGCCAGTACCTAGGGGAGTTTTGGGGGGGGGGGGGTCCTAAGCTGTCCAGTCCTACTAAGGTACCTAAGTTCTAACCTACTGCTAAACTTACTGCTACTACCAGCTTTAGTACGGGCTGCGATACATGAGTCCCCAGGGGCACAGAGACCCTACCTGAGCGTCGTGCCGACGCGATGGTGACCGCCAAGGCACACACGGAGGCGCCTGTGGTGCGTACCCTGAGGTGACCCTGAATGGCCGTATCGGCTTACCTAATTGCAACGTCCTGACGCGCCGCGCCGGGCTGGGCTGAGCTGAGGTGCTGATGCGGGCAGTTTTGCTGTGTAACAGAAAGCGAGATGTTGTGCAGGTCGACGCGATTGATTACGCCGAGTCGGCCGCGCTCTCATTTGCTACGACGCGGAGCACGGTCGCGACGGCCAGTCCCTCTGAGCTCCCCAAAGTGTCTGCTGGCTCATGATATGATCAGAACCTTCCTGAGCCGCGGCCGGCCAGCCAGATTGAGGACGACGAGAGCGCCAAAGCTCAACACGCCGCCCGTCGCCTCCGCGTCGACACCCTGTCGTTGTCATTTTTATTTTTATTTTTGGGGTTCAGGGTGCTGACCCTACCGGGGCGTCCGGTGTCCGCCATTCCAGTCCCCCAAGAACACGACGGGGGAGGAGGCTATGCAGCGACCATCAAAGCAAGACATCAACCGCCGCAAACTCCATTACGTAGGGCGCCGGGGAACACGGCCAAGCGCGCCTGGCTTCGCCATTGGCTGTGAGCTCCAGGGATGACAGGCTCCCCCCGATCCGCGGTGTGTTTGCCGTGCCTTGTCCGCCGACTGACGACACAGCCCGAGATTCCTTGACAGCGTGGAGCAGCGCAGGGCTGTCGTTCTGAGCCGCTCACTGGGCGGGGCAGCTTCGGCTCGGCAGTTCCTGCCCTCCGGTGAGTCCGGTCCCGTGAGTCCGGATGAACGACCGTTGCAGAGGCCACACGAGCCTGCGATGCCATTCCGCTGGTCTGTCTAATCCACGAACAACAGCAAGCAGCCAGCCCTGTGTGCATCAACCAAGATGTGGGCTTGCTTGCCTGCCAGCTGCCATCAGGCCATTAGAGACACAAATCCTGGTCATCGCAGGGAATTAGTGAACCCGGTTGTGCTGCGACCTGCTCGGCGATTGGACGCGACAGACACGCAAAGACAGCGTGGCCCGACATGACGAAAGGCTGATTGATGCACGGTACAATATGCGAAGTAGTGGTAGTCGAGGTCGGCCACCATGCGTTGCCGACGTCAGAATGCGCCGCGGCTAAGATAGCGGTTCCAGGTCGCATCGCCCCGTCTCACGAGCAGGAAACCTGTGCGAGCATCGGACGAACCGCGCCGCGGGCGATCCAATCGCGTGTGTGCATACTTGAGGCGCATCGCGTCGATGGAACCGCGACGTCTGGTACAGAGCGACCATGACGTTTGTGTGACAGAACAGAGTCACCGAGGATATCCGAAAGTGCTACTCGGAACCGAAGGATGCGCGCACGGCAGCAATATGCCATCGACGCGGACAACGTATACGCGATGCAGCACGGGGGATAATGGTCATGAGGCCGTCGTCACTCGAGCCTCCACTGGACGCAGAGTCGAGTGTGATGCCAACAAGGGGCATCTAATAATCCGGTTCATCAAGGTGTTGGGCTGGGCCAGACTGCATGTATCGGAACGTCAGGTCGCCGACCAATGAAACTCGCTTCCACATTAGAAAAAAAATCAGCTTCATGTGGAGTCACGTGATTCGGCTGGGGCTCAGTGGGCGGCCCCAGTTTACAGCACGAGGGTGCGCTGCAGGCGCCGAGAGCAGGTGCCTGACAGTCAACAGGGCGTACCTTGTACCCTGAGGCACCTTGAGGGCAGTCGTTGAGGTACCTGCAAATACCAAGGCACTGCCTACAACAGAATGGTACCTGTGGAGGGTGATTGCCTTTGGCCGTCGCGTGCGACACCCAGCCTCAACCGCCCGGATGCATCACGTCCAACAATTACAATGCTACGCCATGGTCTCCGGTATCGACCGGTACGTGCATGCACAGTGAATAAACAGATTGCGCCAGTCACCGGCGCATCTCTTGTAGGCATCAATGCGCCCTGCACGTGGACTGTCGCCAGATACCTCAGTACCTTATCTCAGATGCGTTGCGGTACCTTGGGTACAAAACAATGAGGGGGCCAACCCTCCCGTCCGTCCGCAACGACGCAGGCACATCATTCAACCCGCGCTTGCCCCTTCCGTCGGCGAACCCCACTGCGTCATTGCTGACCTAATGCCCAACCAAGGCGCTTGATAGCCCTGACTGACTCCTCCTCCGCCCCCCCAAAGGGCCGCCTCAAGGCTGGGCTGGGCTGGGCTGGGATGCCCGGGCCCCACTGGGCCAGACGAGCGACAACAGCACACGGCACAGCGCCTATCAATTTGGGACCGCCACTGTAGGTACACAGCGCCGCTGGAGCCTCCATCAATCTCTCTCGCCCGCTCCACACCAACGCCAAACACCACCTGCATACATTCATTCATACATCCCTCACCTCACCTCGCCTCGCCTACCTCACGCCGCCCTCGCTCCCCCGCCGATCACGCCCGCGCAAACCCCCCCTCAGGCCAGTCGCCAGCAGTTCTGCACTCGCCTGCGCCCGCCGGCTCGAGGCTGACACGTTGCGTCCCGCCGACACGCCGGTACACCTCGGTCTATCCCGCGCCCCCGTCCTACGAATCCCACCACCGACCGCGAGCCCTCTTGATGGTGTCGTCGGCCTGCGCTCCGTAAGACGTACGATGCCGGCCTCCAAACAGACCCCGGCCGCTCCTACGCCGGCATCGCCTCGCAGCAGCACCTCAAAGTACACCAATAAGGATGGCTCCAAGTTCATCTACGTCCCCAAGGGAACCTCGCCCTCGGACTCGTCCCTGCCCTCGACCCCGACCCGGGCAAACCACCACCCGTCTGCCCCCTCTCCGCCGCCGCCGCCGCCCGTCGACTCTCCTGCCCCGGTCGTGAACCGCAAGAAGCAGAAGCGCCGCCAAAAGGCCGCCGCAAAGGCCGCCGCCGAGCAGGCGGCCAATGGCCACCCGAGCCCCGCACCGCCAGCTCATCAATCGTCTGATGCTCCCGTCGCCGACGACCAAGAAGACGCCGTCCCCAGCGAGGACGAGGTCGATTTTGGTGGTCCTTCTGCCGACCCCTCCTACCCGACGACCAATGGCAACTCGGCGTCCGCTGGCAAGTCCAAGAAGAACAAGAAGAAAAAGAAGAAGCAGAACGCCGCCGAGTCACCCCTGCCCACGGCCCTGGAACCCAGGCCCAGCCAGCCTGTCGCTACGCGCGGGCCTGGAATGTCTCGAGATAAGATATGGAGCACGAGCAACCACGAGGAGCGGGAGCGCATCAAGGAGTTCTGGCTTGGTCTCGGCGAAGACGAGCGTAAGTCGCTTGTAAAGGTCGAGAAGGATGCCGTCCTCAAGAAGATGAAGGAGCAGCAAAAGCATACTTGCAGCTGCACCGTGTGCGGCCGTAAAAGGACTGCTATCGAGGAGGAGCTAGAAGGCCTCTACGACGCCTACTATCTCGAACTCGAGCAGTTTGCCAATCAAGGCGAAGGACCCCCACTCATGGCCTCAACCACGCACGACTTCCCCATCCAAACCTCACGCCGCCTCCCATCGGGATATGCCGCCCAGCAACCGCCGTCGCGCGGCAGGATAGTCGAGCATGTCGGCGACGATGACGAGGACGAGCTCGAGGAGGTCTATAGCGAGGACGAAGTCGAAGACGACGAGTACAGCGACGACGAGCCTCCCGAAGAATACCACAACACACACGAACGAGACGTAGCCGATTTCTTGACTTTTGGCAACAGCCTGCAAGTCAAGGGTACGCAGCTCCTTGACATTCTTCTCAGCGCATATGGTAACATGGACTTAGGCGGCATTCTCACCGTGGCGGATGACCTCCTTAAGAACGACGGTAAGCGCTTCATCGAGATGATGGAGCAGCTCGCTGAGCGTCGCATGGCGCGAGAGGAGGACGCCCGCGAGCACTTCACCCGCGGCGTCTATGGTCATCCCAACGGCTCATACTCCAATCCTCATAGTCACCCTCCTCCGGAAGAAGAAGACTACGAGGATGAAGAGGACGAGGAAGACGACTATGAGGACAGCCAAGACGAGGAGTATGAGGACGAAGAGGTATACTCAAACCCTTCTGAAATGCCGCCGAGGTTCCATACTGAATGCTGCTGCCAGGACCCCATGACCGAGGAGCAACGCATGGAGGAGGGTCGCCGAATGTTCCAGATTTTTGCGGCTCGCATGTTCGAACAACGCGTGCTGTCCGCTTACAAGGAAAAGGTAGCCAAGGAACGCCAGCAGAAGCTGCTAGAGGAACTCGAGGAGGAGAGTCGCCAGGTCGAGGACCAAAAGGCCAAGAAGGCCAAGAACGCCCAGAAAAAGAAGGACAAGGCGGCTCAGAAGAAACAGGCCCTCGCCGAGGAGAAGGCCCGGAAGGAGGCCGAGCGGGCCGCCGAGGAGGCCGCGCGACTCGAGGCCGAGCAGAAGAAGCTGGCCGAGCAGAAGCAAAAGGCTGAAGAGCGGCGGAAGCAGAAGGAGGCCCAACGCAAAGCCGAAGAGGACGCGCGACTGAGGAGGGAGGCCGAACGGCAGCGACGAATCCACGAGCAGCGAGAGAAGCAAGCCGAGCAGGAGCGCAAGGCCCGCGAGGCCAAGGATCGCGAGAAGCGGCTCAAGGAGGAGCAGCGCTTGAGGGACAAGGAGGCGCGAGAACAGCGGGAGCGCGAGGCGCAAGAGCGCAAGGAGAAGCAGGACCGCGACAAGCGGGAAAAGGAGGCACGGGCGGCAAGGGCTCAGAGGGAAGCCCAAGAGGCGACCGAAGCTCGCGAGAAGGCCAGGGACGAGAAGGGGCACAAGGCACAGCCGACGAAACGCGGGCAGCAACACGCCGCCCCGGTGCCGGCCGCCCTTCCCCAGCTTTCCACCACGAACTCAACGGGCTTTGCCTCTCCGAAGATTCCCGTCGCTACCCCGGCCATCCCCAAGGCTCCGACACCGATCCGGCCGCGGACCGTGTCGCAGCAGCCGGAGCCGGCACCGCAGAGCTCGACAACGACGAGCCAGGCGCCTGGACCGGGTCAAGCTCAGTCACCTCATTCAGTCACTCCCAACCACGCCAGTCCAGGACCGATCGGACAAGATCGAAAAGTAAGCGGGGGCAATGCTATCGCCATGCAGCATCCCGCGCAGCCCACGTCGCCGCAAAGCTCGCAATCCCGGCCGCCCAGTCACACTCCGCCATACCAAGTCCCCCCGATGGCGATGCAACCGCCCCCGGGCCTCGCACACCAACGACCACCTGGATTCTCCAGCCCCATGGGGCATGAGCCCATGTTCCAGTTGCCGTACCGCCCCGGCCCAAACATGATGGTACCGCCGCCTGGCATCAACGGCCCGGCGGGTCGCGGATTCCCGCCCATGCATATGCCGCCCCCTGGATTCCCTCTTGGTGCCAGCGACCAATACCCAATGCCACACGGATTTCCGGTGCCCAAGGACGTCCCGCCTCTGGCTCACACGCGGCAGGGCTCGACGGGTTACGACGGCATGGCTCTGCCCGCGCAGCCCATAGGACGCCCGGCCCCTGCTCCCATAGGCAGACCGGGTAGTGTGAGTCACGGACAGGCACGGGATGAGGAGGAAGACGCCAAGCAGCATCTCGGCAGCCGCGCGCTGCTGGGCGACGACGACACTTTGCCCTCAACCGATCTCAGTTTGGGCAGCATACGCCATCCACCACCTGGCCTTCGCGGCTTCGCTTCAAACTCGTTTGTCGATTCGGGATTCTCTGTGTCGCATAGCCCCTGGGGCCTGCCTTCGGCAGCGGCACAGGCGTTCCCGCCCCCTGGCTTTGGAAACGCGGCATGGGGCTCGCCAACGATGCCTACTGGATTCAACGTCGGATCGCCTGCCGGGCTCGGCTCCACCCGCCCGGCTCAGTCGCGGCACGCGGCTCTGCGCCTGCTGCTCTGCCAAGCTTGTCAAGCACTGGGCAGCACGAGCAGTGCTGACGGAGACGGGTTCATCGATGTGGGCACCATCAAATCGCAGATCGAGTCCCAGTCGGGCGACGCCAGCATCATGGAGCAGGAGCTGCTGAACCTGTGCGACACCGAGGGCAACAGCTCCAACGGTGGCGGCACGTTCGAGACGCGGCGAGATACGGGCAGCCAGGGGAAGCACGGGATCCGGTGGGTGCCGGATCTCAACAACGGCCTCAACGCACCTCACCGCGCGGTTGGGGCCCCTGGGGAGATCGGCAGCCCGCTCGTGGGTCAGGCGTCGTTGTGGAGCATGTAGAGCATGCCCGGCGTGTCGGGCCAGAACGGTAGTCCTACGAGACGCTCGAATCTGCTGCAAAGGATCGGCATCGTGCCCTCGAACGCACCGCCGGCCCGACCGTCGACACGCCCCTCGGCAAGCGATGACTTGCGCAAGGAGGCGCTGGCGACTAGCGGCCGGGCGAATGGCGGCGGTGGCGGCGGTGGCGAAGGCGTCACCAAGAAGGGCGATGAGAGGAACTCGGGCAAGGTCGACACGTGGGAAGGCTTCTACGAGCCAGCCACCGGTGGGAACCCGCGAAAGTGGTACAGCCAGTACTGAGACGGGGCGCACGCGCCAGGGGAGAAGCACGTGTGTGCGTGTGTGCGTGTGCAGGTTGTGAGGGAAGAGAGAGAGCGCGCGCTGAGGCCGGAGCGGGCTGCAGAGGCCCGCTCCATGGCCCCCTTGTCGGCAGCGCGATGAAGCGAATGTGAATATTTTCCTGTTCGACTAGCAGATATCAAGGAGTACCCAGCGGGGTATATTCGCAGCGATGGCAACAGCAATATCCAACTGTAGAGAGAGACGCGTGTGCGCGCGACGTGTGTAGTAACTGCGTTGGTTCGTAGCTGGAGTCCCTGATGTCAAGCTGCGATCTCACCTATCCATCCACCAGGTGGGCAGGTAGGCAGGCACGTGTATGTGTGTGCGTCCCCCTGCGTGTGCCTCTCTCTCTCTCTCTCTCTCTCTCTCTCTCTCCGTGTGTGTGTGTGTGTGCATGTGTGTGAAATTTTGTACGGCATCTAGAAAATCTCTCCTCCTCTCCTCTCCGCTCCGGCCTCCCTCACTCCGGTACGGTACACATTTGCTATCGAGCATGGCGGTGCATTTCCCGAAAATAAAATAGAAACAAAGAGAGAAAACATCCAGATCCCCCCACCGCCTCCCAGGTATATGACCAAAGTTTAGTAACGTAGATTCCATCTCCCCCTCCAATCGCGTGGCAGGCAGTGCCGTCCCCCCGAAAAATGCGTCGTCGTCCATCGTTCTTCTTTTCTCCTCCCCTCGCCCCGTGCCTGCCTATGCCTATGCTCATGCTTATCCATCTGCGAGGTGTGGTGGGTAGCAAAGGTTCTGTTCGGTGTGTGTGTGTGTGTGTGTGTGTGCGAGCGGCCACGCCGCCAGAACCGCGCAGTTCTGACGGACACAGCAAGGTAGACATGATGTCGAGCGAAGTTTTCGTAGGCGAGGGGGGCAGCACAGAGGCCTGTTCGTCGCGTTCATGACCAGTCCTTTCCACATCTCGCCCAAATCGGTTTAGTTTTCCTGGCCGTAACGTTATTCCTGCCGTTGTTCCTGCACCTCCAAGTAACGGGCATGCATGCAACGGCGGTGCGTCCGTCTTCGAAGCCTACGCACAAAGGGGCAGTCCGGACAAACGCAGGTATCGAAACAGAAAACGCTTAGTGAGCCGCGTCGTTAAAGGGGTTGGGGCTCCCGCGGCCGGAGCCCAGACCGCCCGCCTGGTGCTGCTGCTGCTGCTGCTGCATGAGCGGGGTGCGCTGCTCCTGCGCGCGCTTCTTCTTCGTCGCGGCGCGGGCGAGGGCGACGGCCTCCGCCTTTGCGGCGATGCGCTTCTGCTCGCGGCGGTCGCGGCAGCAGAGGAAGGTGAGGGCGCCGAGGCCGAGGGTGATGAGGACGGCGAAGACGATGGCGACGATGATGCCGCCAATGTCGAGGGAGTCGTGCTTGCGCATGCAAATGTCCTCGTTGCCGGCGCCGATGGTGCACATGAGGCCCGGGCTGCACTCGGACGCGGCCACGGCCGTGGGGAAGCACGTCTGCGTCAGCACGTGCTTGCCCGACGTGGTGAGCGGGCACGACGTCGTCGTCGTCGTCGAGGTGGTGAAGCAGAGCGTGCCGCTGAGCTTCTGGTTGCTGGCGGCGGACGTGGTGGCGTCGTCGGCGCGCCCGAGGAGGAAGTTGATGTCGAAGGCGCCGACGGGCGCGGGCGTGATGGCCGCGGCGGCTGGATGTGCGGCGGCGGCGGCTTCGGCGGGCTCGGCGGCGGGGTGTGGAGCGGCGAGGGCGGACGCGCTGAAGAGCATGGCGGCCGCGACGGCCTTGGAGAGGAGTTGTGACCGCATCGTGAGAGTGGGTGGTTTGGTTTGCGTCGTCGCGGAGGGGCGGTGATGAAGGGGAGCTAGCTAGCTATCTATTCCCGTGGTCGTGGACCGTGGTCGTGGTGGCGGCGGTGGGTTGGTCGGAAGCTGTCTGGAGCTTTTACGGGTCGGGTCGGTGTGGGCACGGCGCGCCGCGGGTTCGTTGGGCAGTGCGCCTGATGATGGGTGTTGGTCCGAGCGGGTTCGTCTCAAGGATGAGGGGAGATCGAACCCTGGGGTGGAGGAAAGGGTCAGACGAGCGGGTGTGAAGCAAGCAAGCTCCTCCTTGTAGTATCGTCGTCGTCGTCTTCGTCGTCTCGTTCGATGCAGGTGGTATAAGACTGCGACAAGGGCACGGGGGTCGTCGTCGCGAGGATCAAGCCCAAGCCAAGAATTGAATGATTAGAAAGAAGAAAAAGGAGGGAACACCCAAGGGTAGGATAAACGGGACGATCCGCCTTGTCTGGGTGTCGAGTGACCGCGTGGAAGGGGGAAGAGAGAGAAAAAAGCACTGGGCGATCGATGTGCGTGTGCTCTGCTGCTAGAGGTAGTACAGACAGTAGCGTATCAGCTCCCGTGGGGCGTGGAGGTTTGGTTGCTGAGAGAGCGAGAGCGCGAGAGAGAGAGAGAAAGGGGCGACGGATGATGAGTCGTCGCGCGTCCTGAGCGCCTAGAGTCCTGGTTCCACGGGATGTGTGTTCCGGAGAAAGGCGACCGTCAGAAAGTCGAGACTTTGACAGAGGGCCCCGTATGTGGGAGGGAGGAGAGAAGTGCGAGGGTCGGTCGTTGCACAGGGAGAAGTCACAGCGAGAGAGAGAGAGGAAGAAGAAAAAAAGGGACGTCGAAGCTCGAGACGCCAAGAAAGACGAGAGAAGTGTGAGAGAGGCCCTGTCAGCAGTAGGCGAATAGGAGTAGGCAGTTTGTGGCAGCAGCTCAGCTCAATTGGGGATAGGTGCACGGCATAGTCCGTCCGTCCATGGACAGCGGTCGACGGATGATGGATCTCTCAGCAGAAAACGGCGCGGGAGCTTGCACCGGTTTTTTCTGCCAGGCCATGCCGTAGTTATTAGAGGCTCTCCCCCAGGGTGCCCAGGCCCAGCCATCCGCCGTCCGTCCGTCCGTCCATCCATGTCAGCCCTGACAGTGAGCGAGTGAGAGCAGCTGGGGGAATGTGGCTGGGGGCGGGTCTAAGGGGGGGGGGGGGCTCGGCGGAGACGGGTTGATTGATGGGGAGGAGCCCCCTGGAGGGAGGAGGAGCCACAGAGGTCAGACGGCGGGTTCAACGGACGGGCGAGTTTTTGGTTGGACGCGGCGCTGCCCGCTTCATCAGAGAGGGAACATGGCGCGCGCTGGATTTCTAGCAGCCGTGGGTGCCAGCCCCAATCTGGCTTGGGCCGCGGGGGCTGAGCACTCCAGCTCTGTCCGGGGGGTTGCTCGTCGAAGCCGCCAAACCCATCGACGGATGTGTCCATCCATTCATTCATTCATTCACCAAAGCAAGGGCGTTCCAGCCATGTTGTTGTACAGAATCGATTGAACTGTGGATGATGCGCGTCTCGGCTGTGCAGTCTGTGTGCTCCGTACGACGTGGTACTGGGCAGTTGCTGGCAATAAATGCATGCTATGTATATGCGACCCGCCGGCGGCCAATGCTGGGCGTGGGGCAGATTCAATCATCTCAAGCTCCCTGGCTGCGCTGCCTCAGTGCCGAGGTCAAGGCGCATCGCATCCCCATCGCAGACCGTTTGTCGCGCCGTTTATTAGTTCCAGTGCGCACGCGCACCCGTTTGCCGTTGGCACTGCTGGTGGTTATCCACCTATGCCTGGCAATAACAGCAGCGCCCCAATTCCCCAGGCCCGCCGTGCTGCGACGGCTTTTTCACGGCGAAGAAGGAAGCTTCGCGCATGCATCGTGACATCACCAACGGGCTTCACGGTCGCTGGCACGGACGCCGCGCTGCCCTGCCCTGCGCGAAGACGAGACGCAGCAGCCCCCTCTTTTTCCAATTGCCCGCCTACCTCCCTCCACGGCGAAACCGCAGCCTGCTGTTCCTCCTCGCGCCCGCTCCCCCCATTTTGGCGTGTAGTCAATCACTTTATCAACCTCAGCCTCAGCCTCCTGCCACAAGGGGGGCAGAGGTGGTTGTGTGCAACAGAGGCAAGGTAATAAGCGGCACAGACTGCTAGCTTACCTGGCCGCTGACGGGCCGTGTATTTTTAGCGACGGGTGGACGCTGGGCGAATTTGAGGGTCTCTCGCCCCCTGGAATCTTGCCAGCTCGCGCCTGGAGGCCCCAAATTGCATTCCTCACTCTTGGGCCACCCACCGCCTCGCAACTCGCAAGGGGTGTCAAGGCCGCCGCCATCCCCCGGGGAGGCCAAACTGTCCGGGCAGCACCTACGGATGCCCGCGAATGGCAGCTGGTACATGAATTACGCATTCTCCCTCACATCGTTGGCAAGCGATGGCTTCCGTCTTGCCGTTTGACATCGCCTCAGTGAAGCAGGCAGGCAGGCAGGTAGAATCCCAAGGCCCCCCTCCTCGGATGAGGTGAGACCATCACCACCACCACCAGCCTCCAGAGACGGACAGGGTGCGTCGCGTGTGGCAAAAAAAAATCGGATCGGCCACGTAGGGTGGTGAGGCTGATGAGCCGCGATGATACAGTGGGGGTGGGTAGGCGGATGGGGCAAGGGGCCTCCATGGGAGAGACGGGGCATGCGCGGAAGCCTGCACGGGCCGGGCCATGAATCACGGCGGCGTTGGCGACGACACAGGGAGCGGGAGCGTTCAGTGCCGTTTCGTGTTGCACGACGGATGGAAGGCGCAGGGCGAGATGAGACGAGACGAGACGCGACGCGACGCGAATCGCGGGCAGGGCAGCACCAGACCATCAGACAAAAGATTTGCTTTTTGATGATGTGTGGCTGGGCGGATTTCCAATGGCTCTGGCTGGCTTTGGCTGCGGTGCCTCCTGTGTGGCTAGTGGTGCTGGTGCCGTGCCGAATTGTTGTCAGGCAGCTCAACTTCCCTTTTACCGCAGGGTAAGTAGCCAGCCTGCCTGCCCTTCCAGCTCTCGGATCTCGGGATGCAAGCCCCGAGCCGGCATGACGAGCATCTACACAAAACAGTGTCACCCTCAAGTCTGTCCATGACCGGGGTGCCTTGCCTCGAATTGAGTCCAGGTACGGTACCCCATCTCGCGGGGTCGGTGTCCATGTCGGGGCGAGATGTGGTGCAGAGTCTCAGAGGCAATCTTGCAATCGGCATCGGCAGGCACGAATCCTTAGTGGTTCCCTCCTACAGTATACTTCGCAGTTCCACCCAATCAATCCACGTGAGCCGACGTCATCAAATCGTGCCTCGCCTCACCTCACCCTCTGGAAAGCATAACGCAAGCACCTACCCTGAACGGAAATCGACGGCGGCGTGCCTTTTTCTTGATCAAGTTTTAATGCCAACCATCTAGATTAAAAGAAAGCCCCCTCGCAACGTCTGTTTCGTCGCCTCTTTTGACTCTCCTCCACTCCACACGACACGACAAACATCTTCGCAGGTACTGTGAATATCTACACGACATCGCCACAACCCCGTTTACACCCCCTTACCTATCTACGCACACTTGCTTAGCTCCATCCACGGCAAGCCAAGTACGTCCCGCCGCCGCCATGCCCCTCGTCCCCGGCATCACCAGCAACTCCTCCAACAAGACGGAGGAGTGGCAGAACAAGCTCGTCGGCAAGAAGTTTTCCGAGAGCGAGTCCAACGAGACGGTAAGGCGACCTGATATGCGTTCTGCCCCTGCCCCCTGATGGGCGCTGCTGGCCGGCGCCGTCCACTACGCAATCAACGGTCAAGACATCACCGCCATCGTCATTGTGTCATCTTGCTGACCGGGGTGATCGGGCGCAGATGTTTTGCAAAAAGGACCTCCCCGAGCAGCACCGCGTCATCAAGCCCGGCCAGATGGTGACCAAGGACTTTCACGAGGACCGTCTCAACGTGCACCTGGACGAGAGCGGCGCCGTCTCGCACGTCACGCACGGTTGATACATGACCTTTGCAGATGGGAGCGGGTGAGCAGAGGTTGTGACGGTAGGATGGCGGGGTTGGTTGCGAACCGCGCAGAGGGAGGGACGCTATGGATAGTAGGGCTCCTTGATCAATGGACACTGCTTTAATAAAAGCATCCCCCTTGATTAGAAACCGTGTCTTCCCTTGGTGACTGTTCTCATTGCCCCTCTGTACGAAGCACATCTCGTGGTTGCTTGGCGCGCTGCCAGACGACAGCTTGCTTGCTGCTGGCGGAATTACCCCGCCATGGAAGCGCGCCCGACCGCGGGGCACCACCAACCACTCCACCACCACCACCACATCACCGGTCGTCAACTTTTCCCCTCCATCCTCGACTTCAACCCCACCACCACGCGACGCACAACGACACGCTCTGCCGACGAGCGACGCAATCCCTCCCTGAGTTCTCTACCGAACGCGTGCGACTGCTCGCCGTCCATCAGCCATCATGTTTAAAAAAGAGCAAGTCCTCCCGCGCTGCCACAGCGCCAAGCCAAGCAAGCCAAGCCAGCTACATAGCTAACCCGCTCTCTCCCTCTCCCCGCGCAGCATCCAGCCGTCGCCCAAGCAAAAGCTCAAGAGCTCCGTCCAGCGCTCGCTGCGCCAGTCCCTCCTCGCGACGTACCCGCTCCTGACGCCGCACATCGACGAGATCCTGCCCAAGAAGGCCTCGCTCTCAAGCATGAAGCTGACGGACCGCAACACGCTCTACGTCCTCGACGCCGAGCCCCTCTTCTACCAGCAGGACGTCTCCTCCACCATCCTCCCCCACCTGCGCCTCGTCCACCGCTTCCCCCAGAGCTTCCCCACGGTACGCATCGACCGCGGCGCCATACGCTTCGTCCTCTCCGGCGCCACCCTCATGGCGCCCGGGCTGACCTCCAAGGGCGGGCGCCTGCCGCGCGAGGGCGCGCACAAGGGCCCGCCCGAGGACGGCAAGGAGATGGACCAGAACGCCGACGACGAGGGCCGCTGGAGCAGGGAGCTGGCCAAGGGGGAGCCCGTCGTCATCATGGCCGAGGGCAAGGAGGAGGCCTGCGCCGTCGGCACCCTCGTCACCGGCACGGACGAGGTCAAGGCCAAGGGCAAGGGGCCCGTCGTCGAGGACGCGCACTTTCTCGGCGACGGCCTGTGGAAGCTGTCCACCGAGTGAAGGCAGGATGAAGGGGCGTTTCGGTCGCGGCGGCGGCGGCGAAGACGGACGGGGCTGGGCTGTTTGTTGGTCGAACCCATCTCGTATACAGCGACGAACGACCTCGAGGCCGCTGCGCGCGTGCGTGCGAGGCCGCGCGTAGCTGCCACCGACCGGGTCATGGAGGGCATTTCAGCAAAGAGAAATGAGCAGCAGGAGCATTTCAGCGCGCAGCATTGTCCGACCGACCCCGCCGCCGTTGGCGAGATGCGACAGAAGCTCATCGCGGCTTTTGGGCGGCAAAAAAAAAAAAAGGCAAAATGCCACCATCATGTACCCAACGTATGTAGGTAGGGAGCACTCGATACGCAGCGTGTCAAGATTTGAATCAAATGCCATTTTTACATCTACCATTGCTGCGCCGGTTGTCGCCGCTCGTTTACGACGATATAACGAGCCTCAACTTGCGCCCTCGCCGCCCGTTGATCTTATTCTCTCTCTTCTCGCACGACCTGACGCTCGGGGACGGACAAGACGTCCACAACGCCCATGCTTCGATAATCGTCGTACAGTGTACCACGTGCGTGCCAACAACTGTCTAGGGGTAATTAATTCTCTCGCACGAGTCGCCCCGCGGCGCCCACGCCCCGCGAAATGAGACGGCGACGCATCCGCCCACGACTAGGTAGGGTACTAATTTGGTAGTGGTAGTGGTGTTGGTGACGGATTGATTCCCCGTTCGCCGCAAGCTTTGCTGCTGCTGCTGCTCACTTCGGATCTGGGCATCGTTTATTTTGGGGGTTCTTGGCACGCGGCCGGCAGTTGGGGAACAAAGGAAGGGAGGGCGGGGGGGAAACAAAGACAGTGCGCAGTGGCTGGCAAACAACGAGAATTGATGGAGCCGTAGAGGTGACTGGACGAAGAGCCGACGGAAGTGAATCGTGGGGGACGTGTGGTGTCTGTGGTAGTGGTGGTGGTGGTGGATGATGATGGGCGTATAAATGGATGATTTCTGCCCCCCTTGGTCGTGTTTTTACTCAGTGGCAAGGAGCATCTGACTTTGATATTCCTTGTATCAGGCTTGACATTTCGGATACTCCAGTTCACTCGATTTGCGTTTTCGGTTACGATCTACGGCCGTTATACCTCGGACACAGCAGCAGCAGCAGCAGCAGCCAAGCAAGCAAGAAAGTAGCAAGCAAGCCAACAAACAAAGAACAAGACATCCAGCAAGAAAAGACAACCATGAAGTTCCTCCGCCTTGCCGCCCTCGCCGCCACGGTCTCGGCCGCGCCCCTCTCCGGCTCCGTAAGTGCCAATCCCATCCATGAGGCGCGATAGTGGCAGCTACAGCGATGAGGTGGGAGAAAGTGACGGCGACAACGATGACGACGAGAAGCCCCCCATGCTGACGGGAATCATGATTGACGCAGCACATCGCCCAGGGAACCACCTCGAGTGTCGGGCAGACCCTCCCCGACGGCCTCGGCAGCAAGGTCCCCCCCGCCGCGACACTCGCAAAGAGCAAGACGCTCGTGTCTCGCCTCGCCTCGGGGCCAGACGGAGGACACTGCGATGAGCAGCACCCGCCGCATGTCATGCTCCCCAACAAGCCGTACGATCGTCGGGTCGGCGACAACAAGCACTCGCACCTCCAGGACGGCGGCACGCTCGCCTCCCGCATCGTTCACAAGGGCGGGGACGGAGAGCACGACCGACCTCCCGCCATGCTCCCCCATAAGCCCTACACGCCTCGGATCGGCGCCAGGAAGCCTCAGCACGACGGCAAGGCCGGGGCGCTGACCTCTCGCGACGATGGGCCTCCCCATGCGTTGCTCCCGAATGAGCCCTATGACCCCTCGACTGGCGGTGACAACAGGCACGAGAACATTGAGGGAGGAAGGAGTGTGACGCTCGACTCCCGCGTCGCGCAGGAGGGGGGCGATGGGGACGGCCTGCCACATGCGATGCTCCCCAATGAGCCCTACGACCCTTCGGCCGGTGACAACAACGGGAAGCAACCCCATGGGCAGTAAGCGGAGTCAAATATCTAAGAGATGACTTTGCTTGTCTCTTCTAGGGGAAGGGGTCGGGATAGGGGCACACCGTTTCAGGGGGGACAACGACGGTTCAAAAAGGGGAGGGGGGGCTACATGTAGCGCCTGGAAAGAAGGGAGATGACTCCCAGAACATCTTGTATGGTATAGGCTGAGGCTGTATTCGCTGTAGATATTGCTCGACAGAACTTTATTCATGTAATGCTCAAGTTGGGGCGCGCGGGTTCTGTGCCATGCCCCCTTTTCTTCCCACCGCACATGCGTGGAATGCCATGAGTGATCCTCCGTTTGCGCCGCCACGCCTCTCACCAACATGAGTTATCTTTTCCCTCTACAAGTCGCACAATACAAAACCTAGGAATGGGAAGCGGTCAAGTAGCCCCCGGCTGTGGGCTTTGAATCGTGTTGTCGGTTGGTTGGTCAGCCTCCCAGTTGGCCGGCTCTTTCACTGGTCTCTCACCCTCGGCCACTTATATAGCTCTTCTTCCTCCCTACATAGCCCGTCAAGAAGGTCTCTTCATCAGCTGTGTGCATGTGCCCCCTTTGTCAGATTGTTTGCCGGGTGCTTTGAGAACCAGCGGGCGTCCTCCTCCCATCCCTCTTCGGCCCCTGGCCACGACGTCGTCACGTCCGGGTCGCTCGGGTCATGCGGGCTCACGTAGTGGTCAGGCGGCACCTGTACGTCCAGCAGCGCCGTGAGACTGAGCAGGGGCCGCGGCGGGAGCGTCGCGTATCCCGCGGAGGACATGGCCAGCGCGTGTATGTACACGACCCGCGCGTTGTCAAACGCCCCGGCGTGGACGGCTGCTGCTGCTGCTGCTCCTCCTGCTGGGGTCACTGATGACGAACTCGACGACGCCGCGGCTACGCCCGTCACGGCGCGCTCGAAGCGGCGGTCCACATCGCTGAGGAAGAAGTCGCACCAGAGCCTCCGCGGCACGACCAGGACGAACAGCACGACCATCTCAAAAGCGGAGACGATGCGCTGCGTGCGAGGGCACCCGCAGAGGAGGAGGCACCACGTCCGGTACAGCTCCTCCGCGCGCAACGCTTGCATCTCGTGACGCACGGCGGCGGCTGTCGTTGTTGTCGTGGCCGGCGCCCCTGGACGAGGACGAGGACGGCGGTGCGGGTTGCTGGCGAGGACGCGGCGCCAGAGGTACCCCCAGATGCTGGACTGGAGGAGGCCGACCTCGGCAGATAGGCTCCAGCGGATGGCGAGCTGCAGGGCGACGACGAGGCGGGGGAGGTTGAGATGCGTCTCGTGGCCCGCGAAGAGGCGCCTAGAGAGGAGGACCTCGGCGAGGAGGGCGAAGGCGGTGCGGTCGATTCCTGGGAGGGCGATGCAGGGGGCGTTGGGGAGGAGCTTGACGAGTGTCTGGAAGAATGCGTACGGCTTGAGAAGGCAGTGGTGGATTGGAAAGGCGGCGCCTTGACATGTAAACACCACGAGGGAACTGTTTGGTTCGGGGTCCGTCCGGTCAGCTCCCACGCATGGCAATCTGCCGAATGGTAGATGCAGGGATCGGGGGCTTTATTTTACCAAATATGCGCCTGCGCATTGCATCGCTCCTGAAGCCGTGGAATCTCCTCGATTCGATGGTCCGTGTGGTCCTAGAGGCATTGATGTCAGGCTTCTTTGCACGCGGCTGTGCTGTGGCACTTGTTGGTGCGCAATTACGCTCACTTACTGCTCCAGGGACGCGGCGGGGGCTATTGTGGTTGAGCTTTCCGTTTCTGAATGAGCCCTGAATGCGCGAGTAGCTGGGAGGCTGTTGGGCTCCTTGGCTGTCAACATGATCGGTGATGTCGCGCGAGAAATGGTCGGACGCCCAGACTCCAAGCCCCCTGAGCAGCAGTTCGCGGTCTTGTAGGCTCGAACTCTGGCTGTATTTAGCGATGGTCTGCCACCGAGGAGATGTTGAAGGAGCAAGAAGGAGGGGGGGAGTAGGTGACATGTCAGTCTTTCTGCCGACGCCCGTCGTGGTCGACGACTGACTGGACTGACACAATCTCCGCGGGACACTTTTCTGCTCCTCCTCCTCAACGAAAATTGGACCGGGGAGGATTCTGTTACTCACGCTCATTTCCAGAAAATACACGTACGATCAAAGCTGACCAATCTCTGTCGACGAAGGAAGAGAGGGTATTCAGACAATACCGAGGTGGACGAAGAAAACGATAGGGGTTGAATCAATTGCAAAAGATCGCACTAGCGCTGTAGAAAAGGGACGGACAGAGAGAAGGTCAGAAGGAATAAGAATGAGATGCGTGAGCGCGGGCACTCGGTACTTACTTTACGGTGAGAGGTCATAGTTCTTAGGCCCTATGTTCGCGAAGGGTGCCACTCCTGTGAACCGTGGAGAGTGGCTGGCTGCCGGCAGGCATTGATGCTTTCGCATCCCCTGGGCTTCTCCCCCCAAACGAGCCACCACGGCACGGCGGCCAACATCAAATGCCATGACGAGGTCCATCCAGCCGTGCTCAACTGCATGTGGTGGAGGGCAGCACCAGCACCGGTACCCCTAAAGGGAACAAGTCGACTCCCCTGAAACAGGTGGCCACGCGAGTTGCATGTGACATATTGCCTAAAGAAAAAAAAAAGAGAGCACCATTCTTTGGTAATGGCACAAAAGTTCCACAGAGCGAAGCTTCGCGTTTGGGTGCCCGAGTTCTTGCGGACGCTTGTTTGGTGGTTGGGTGTGTGTGTGTGTGTCCAAGGGGGGGGGACTGGGGCGCAGTGTGGGCTGCGGTTCGGGCCGTTTGCTGCTGGACCTTGGCGGGTCCACAGGAAGGTAATGCTGGAGGCCGCGAGATACGGGTGCCCAAACGTAGAGCTCACTGCAGAGGACTGGAATGGACCACAGGCGATCGGCCGGGACCGGAGGCCGGCGCCCTTCATGTCTATTCTCGGAGACTTTGCCTTGACCATGCCTTCGCCGTTCCCTTACGCGAGCCTGAAGCTTATTCGTTTAATCGAGATTCGAAGCTGTGTTATGAGCTCAATTCTGATCTATACATAGCTATGCTACCGACAGAGGCAAACGCCTTCTCTCATTTATCCGTAACTGATGTAACGTACTCGAGATCGCGTTCTAGACATGTTGAGTGCATTGCTTGTCCAACCCGAAAAGCATCTGTGATACTCTACTTTAGACATCGTAAAGATCGGATCGGCAAACGTGCTGTAGGCGGCGATGACAGTATGCATGTATCTAAGTCGCACCTCGTAGCTGGGGCCGGGCCCAAACCTTGCCCAAAATAGATAGCTGCAACTGCACATTGAGCATAGGTCAGTAGTTTCTCGGAAGACTGCAAAGAGAAGAGCAGACATGATCTTCTGGGTGTATGCCAACAGAGTAATTGGTCGGGGGACTCTTGACCTGAGGATAGCCTCGTGAGAACATCGAGGCGCGAGCCTCGTAGCAGCGGAATCTTGAGAGTTGTGTAATCATACTCCGTCGCAAAGTTTGCGCATCTCCTCAAGACGAATGTGACCCAAATTGTCAATGCTGTGCGTCTATGATCGACGATCCGTTCCTTCAGTTCTAGTCATATGAGGCTCTGCGTCTAGCAACGACCTGACATAATGGCTCTTCAATGCTTAGATATAGAATGTTGCAGTCACACATTCCTCCACTTACACGCATCTGAACCTGCAGAACCGACTGCGGCCACCTTGAGCCCCTGGCGCGAGCCCCTGTGAAGCGGGTTACAGTGTCATTGATGCACCGCCGCAGGTGGCCTGCAACCGGGGATGCCCTCAATTGCTACAGTAGCCATGGCAGCAGCAGAACAGGTTCCTCAACTACTAGCCAGTGGACCTGGCAAGGGCGCGAGAGGAGAGACACGAGTTACTATAAATAGTGATGCTCAGGTAGTATGCAGTCCAGAAGCATGTCGGGCTGAACTTACCTGTGGCCACGTTCCAGTCCCGACCAAACAGACATTTATTGTTGGCACATGGCAATGCAACTGATTCCTCAGCCTCTAATCCGTAAGCCGACGCCATATCGACGAGGACGGTCCAAAGTCGCATTAAGCCACGTCTCAGTTGAGTACACCAGCGAAGACCCCAGCTTCTTGCTAGGTTGTCTCAAATTGAGCCTTGGAAACTCATTCCGGGGTGTATATCCTCTATGATGTCCTCGCTGACGGTATCATAAAGCTACGTATTATGCGATAGGTGTTGCTGTTCGTGGTGGGCTTGGTGTCTCAAACACCTCGGCGTAAGCGACGTGGAGTCAATGGCAAAGTAGCGTTCAGATGCGGCTCTAGAAAAGTTATGGAAGGATACCTCCAGTCGGGTGAACTCCTAGCTAATCGGCGAAGTTTCGGGAAATTCGGTGGACCTGAGATTACGGTAATCTGTTCTTTTAATGGGTCAGCTAAGTGTGTAAGTCGATGCTCGACTAGGTAGCGGCTCCCTTCCTATCTCCAATACCACGATGGGAGGCAACCAACACCAGGGTGTTCCGTGTCGTGAGCTTGCCGTAGAAACCATATTACCGAAAGTCGTCAGTATATCATCCGCACCTATACATATTTATGTTACAATACTGCCTTCCGAAACCACGAACTTGTTCCGAACCCACTCTGGTAAGCGTAGTGGCCGACCATATTTCACACCTTATACGCCTCGTTTCCTCAGATTCGCCCCAGGTCAGAGTGCGCGCGCGAGGTTCAAGTATGACATGATGGCCTCCAAGCAGGCTGTCTTCATATTTCTACTCAGACTTGCTTGGAGGCTGCCTCCGGATCTACCCCATGTTGCATCTGGAGAGTCGTGGTCACCCTGACGCCGCCGTCCGGCTTCCTGTCCGCATTGCTCTCCACGTCGGCCCTGTCGGCGGTGCGATCTTTCACCAACTCCTCCTCGGAGCAACCACTGTCTCTGGGTCCACCGACGATTTCCGTGGTGACTCGGCCTCGATTCGACTTGCGGCTCTGGTTTTGTGCGGAGAGCTCGTAGTGTTGATAGCTTGCGCCGCTCCTAGCAGATGAAGGAGGACCGAGGATGACGGAGCGAAGTGCTGTGTCTCATGGTATCAGCTGGGGCACTTCAATCTCTCGCGATGAATGAGGGGTACGGACGCGGGAGACACGCCGTGATTATTGCGACGGACGTCTCGATTATGGAAACGGTGCATGTCAGCATCGTCTGCCTGCGCTTCGCAAAGTATGCCCGCACAACTACCACCAGATGTCAGCAATATCCTTGGGCAAGGGGAACAGGCAACGCTAGGAATGCGCTTACTGCCCGCGACCACCGCAAGAAGCCCCAGGGCAAAGACTGCAGCTACTGCAAGCTTCTGCTTTAACTTCATCTGCAGTTTAAGTACCATGTATATGGGCAAGGTGATGGCTGAATAATGTGAGCTGCGGATCTGGGCGGGGAAAGCAGAAAATTCGGGCCTCGCTTACTTGCGATGTCGGTCCCGACATTTACTACGAGCATGTTAGCAATTCTGGGCGGCATGGCGAATACTTTATACTTACGAGAGGCTGTCAGCCAGTAGTTGACTTCCTTGTTCGTCTTGTCGCATTTATCTGATCTTGTCAGCCTTCGTGTAAACACAGGTCGTTGGCAATAGCCCAGGTAGACCAACATGCTGGATCTTTCGACCACCTTTTGTCATGTGGGAAGCACTGAAAGATAATGTGCAAAGTAATGACGCCCCAAAACAGAACAAGCAGACCCAGTGCCACGTTGTACACTAACTGCAGCGTGGATTTGGGTGCCGCGAGTCTCTTGTAGAACAGGACCATCGCAATTTTGATGGCCCATATAGACGACACATAGACGATGGACCCTGGAACGATCATCTTGAACGGCATTAGCACTGATGTTCTTGATTGTCACGGCATCGTAAGCAAGCAAAGTGCCGAATTACCTTCATGATCTTGATGACATTATCTTGGCTCGTGCGTGGGAGTTCCGCCATGCCGTGACTCCACATGTATTGCTGGATAGCCAGGTCTGTAAGGAGACAGGCTGCTCCCAGGATGATGAAGCCATCTTCAAGCACGAGGCCACCGAACCGACGGATTCGGATCCAGAGCCGAGAGGCCAGGAACAAGCATGCAATAGCGGCGCATATATACCACGATATCTGCCATCTTTTGTCAGCGTGAGATGAGTTTTGTGGACTGGCCCATCAATGTAGAAGAGTCCCATGGCCTTACCACTTGAGCAAGACCTTCCGCCATGGTGAGGTCTCCAACGGCAGCAAATTATCCAGATCGCATAGCATGACGAAGCAGAGAAATTTCGGGCGGATAATTGTTTTATTACTCTCGGTGTGCGGCCCGTCGAACGTTTTGCCACACGGCGCGCTTCGTGCTACCTACTCGTCCCACCGAGCTGAGTTTATCGGCGGCAGCGAGCGGGGATCAGGGTATATTTCAGGCTCCTTGATCGAAACGCGTGCCTGCTCATGAGCTGGACTATCGTCTTGATTGGCTATTGTTTACGTCAGAAGTCTCCCGCAGAAGAGTCCTGCATGCAAGTCGGTTCGCTGCTGATCCCCTGATATCCCAGCTACTTAACTTTAGTAGGTTAACTAGTATGTAAACCACCAGGCATGCTCGCTCGGTGCCATGATGCCAAGACAAGTGGGCGATCCACGCCACGAGCGCCAACAGAACGGGGAGCTGCTGACACGATCGTATGAGGGTCGTGGTCCGGCATTGGGGCAGGAGTGAGCGAACATCTGACCGCCTCACGGGGGTCATGATCCCAATATTGTGTTTGCAAAGTTTTTGGTGTTCCCACCTCGGCTCTACTTGACATTGTGGTAAGATAGTGGAACAGTTACTCGATTGAACGCGGGAAGACGTAGGAGGTAAGTAGCAGGTGGTCGGAATCTGATCAATGCCGAGTCAGGCCATACTCCCCTGTCCTTGTCCTGCTAGGATGGGAACTGCTCGGCGAGACTCAGGATCGCGGTGACCGTCGCCTGCCCACAACTTATAAGCGGGCCAGGCAAAAACCGTTGGCTTACAACGTGACGAACAGGGAACCTCGTCAAGCCCGTCCAGGCACACGCGGCAGCTGAACGGTCTGAGTATCGGCATTGCCCGAGCTTAAAAATCCTTGAGGAACAATTAAGCTCGACTCCGCTGATACTAGCGCTGCAAGCACGACTCGACAAGTGGGCCGAGCCGTGATGTCCTGTGGCTCCTCTCCTCTTCCCTTCCCTGAACAAGCTCCATCGTCGTGTGGCTCTTCCCCACCGCGAGTGTTCAGGGCCATGGATCGCCCGTAAGAAAAGTCCAGCGATGCCCCCCGATTGGGAGAGACCATGCGTCGGGAGTTGTCTTTGTTTGTTTCATGATCAGAGCAGCACAGACGTTTGAGTACGACATTGAGTGGTGATCGTTTCCCGTTTCAGTCTCAGGAATCAGCCGAGCACCTGACGAGTCCACGATGCGGCTCATTCAACTCTTGACGGCGGCAACGTCCCTCACCCTGGCCGCTGCAAGCACGGTCGATGGAACGGGGAATACGTGCGGAGATATCCCGACCGTTGTCCTACCACAGGCGGCCGTCAAGGGTTTCCGTGACGATCACTGCAACAACGTCTTCTTGGGGGTTCCGTTTGCCGCATCGACCGGCGGGGAGAACCGGTAAAGTCGAATCCAACGCCCAAAGAGGCAGTGCATGCATGACATGAATGAACGCTGACCCTGTGCTCCTAGATGGCGCCCCCCTCAGGATCTTGAACAGTCAAGATCGACCTTCAATGCCACTTCATATGGCCCATCTTGCCCGCAGGCGAAACTGAAGCCGCACCTTAGCCCGCAATCCGAGGACTGCCTGAACCTCAATGTTTGGGCACCTCCAGAGGCGGAAAGCGGCTCTAATTATCCCGTGTTTGTTTACATGTATGGGGGTGCCATGGTCACGGGCTCCAGTAGCAACCCGCAGTTACAAGGCACCAACTTTGCCCGCAAAGGCGTCGTATATGTCAACTTCAACACTCGCGAGACCATCTTCGCCTCCCCGCATTCGTCGGAGCTGAAACGAGCCCGTCCTGGGGAGACCCAGAACTTGAGCATCCTGGATGTTGAAAAGGCCCTGGAATGGGTTCGCAAGAACATTGAAGGTGGGTTTCGCCGCCCGTTCACCATTTGATGGAGGTAGTAGAGCAAGACTTTTAGCTGACAGCGTCCTCGAAGCGTTTGGAGGCAACCCCGACCACGTAGTGTTCGGTGGCCACTCTTCCGGCTCCATTCAGGTTGACCACTACCTATGGAACCATCCCAAGACTTGGCTCAAGGGCGCCGTGCAGATGAGCGCCAACGCCATGTCCGGACCTGCCTATGCACCAATGGATGAGGCCTTGAACGTCGTGGCCGCGGAAGTCGGCTGCCCAGCCGCGGGCCACGGCCAAATAGACTGCCTCCGTAAAATTGACGTTGAAAAAATCGAGACGACTCTGTTCAACTCAACGTACCATTCGTGGTTCACCCCCGTCATTGACGACATAACCCGGCACTCCGACTACGCGGCGCGGTTCGCCGCGGGCCAGTATCCTTCGCACGTGCCACTGCTGACCGGCACCGCGGACAGAGAGGGCAGTATCTTCAGTCTCGTCTTTGGCGGCAAAGACCACAGCTTCAAGTCGTGGATCAAAACGTTCACTGCCGACACTGCGCACATTCCCAACCGCGAGCTATTCTGCGCTTACCAAAAGCCCAAGAACAACAGCGACGCCGACCGCATCGGCACCCAGTACGGCGACGTCCGTTTCAACTGCCCCGTCGACTATCTCATCGACGTCCGCAGCGAGAAGCAGCTTACCTGGGTGTATCGATTCTTTGGGGAGTACGACAACGTTCGAGGCGCTCCCGGCACTGGACCGACGCACGGGACGGAAATTCCCTTCTTTCACGGCGGCAACGAGTGCTTCTCCTTGCTAAAGGGGGTCACACCGGAACAGCAAGCGCTGGCAGACTTCACCCATGACTGGTTCGTGGCATGGATAAAAGACCCCATGGCCGGGCCCGGTTGGAGCAGGGCATCACGGACGTCGGATACCCTGGCCAAATTTGGAGTGCCTGGAGACGAACTTGACCTGAAGATTGGCTCAAGGGGGGACTATAATGCTAGGTGCCAAGCGGTAAGCAATCCAGTGTTCAAATGCTGCTCGACGTTTCATATGGCTGACAATCCACTAGTTATATGCCCCTACGTTCCCGAAGTACCCCGTCGTCCAGTCGGTGTGGGCTGGAATGCCTCAGCCAAAGTAGTAGTATATTGACCCAAGGGGCACAGGCGCACAACTGATAAAGAGACCTTGATGGAGTATCAGGGGATCAACAAGAGCTATATAGGTGGCCGAGCGAGCCAGAGAGAGCAGTGGAAAAGCCGGCCAACTCGGAGGCTGACCCACAACACATATAACAGAGTAACAGTATTTACAGTCGACCTAACCAGGCCTCAGGGCGTCGAAATAGAGGAATGCATAATTGTAGATAGATATACTCTAATTTATTAATCTCAATCTCACTTGAAGACCTCAGGGTGTCGAAATAGTGGGATG
The DNA here is from genome assembly GCF_022605165.1 of Purpureocillium takamizusanense. Classification (NCBI taxonomy): domain Eukaryota; kingdom Fungi; phylum Ascomycota; class Sordariomycetes; order Hypocreales; family Ophiocordycipitaceae; genus Purpureocillium; species Purpureocillium takamizusanense. The sequence goes on from NC_063071.1 coordinate 2,725,294, forward strand.
CGTAATTACAGATGGTTATACTCAAATTCGATAATCCCACTGTCACTTGACGTTTAGAGCACGACCGTGGGAGTCGAAATTGTGAGGGTAATGGTACTCAAGATTAGATTAGAGAAGCTTAATTAATCTGATGGCGGTAGTCCAAGGGCCATGATGTTTGAAGTGACGGCCATAATACATGTTCCAGTCCGGTGCAATCATTGCCACGACAACCCTGACGGGAGCAAAGAACCACCACCGTACTACCATCAGGGGATGTTTAAAGGAGATACGCCGCGGCAGCCATAGCACCAGCAACAAGAGCCATGGAAGACGCAACCCGTCCAGCCTGGTTGGTGATGACGGTGCCGGGCAGCCGAGAGGGAGGCTCAGTGGAGTTGGTGGTGTCTGATGCTCAAGTTATTAGCATTCCTTCGGCCCCAGCCTTGGTTTCCCTACTGTGGATGGCGACTTACTCAGACCACCGAGGTGGGTGGACGCGGGGGGAGCGGGCACGAGGCCAGTGGTGGGCACCGGCTTGATCTCCTTGGACATGGAGGTCTCCCCAGGCATGGTGTCATTGCCCGACGGCTCAGCGCTCTCGCCAGGCTCGCCATCGCCGCCCTTCTTCGGCGAGGGGGTCTCCCCGGGGATGATCGTCTCGACGGCCGTCTTGGGAGGCATGGCAGTGCCGACCGAGGCAGTGCTGATCGAGGCAGGGACAGGGGTGGGCGACTCGATGGGGCCGTGCCATTCGATCGTGTTGCTCCAGTTGATCTTTCCCGAGGCGTGGCTGATAATCTTGAACGCACAGACGCCGGAAGGAACCGCCTCAAGCTTGACATTGTACGAAGAGCCGAACGCCTCCTCTAGCGTGAGGTCAGACAATGTGCCCCTTTGACTCGCACGCTCCAATTACACTAGGGGTTCTCTTACCGGTCAAGATCTTGTAGTCGGTCAGGGTCGTCGAAGTCGGGCCGTTGGCGAGAATCACGCTGCAGCCCATGTCGCAGCCCTGGTACTGAAGGGTGAAATCTTTGCCCGCCTCGACATGCCATTGCATGTTGTTAAACTCAACGACCGTGCTGCTGCTGCTGCTGCTGCTGCTGCTGCTAGAACTGCTGCTGCTGCTGGTCATAGTGGCAGCGGTATGCTCATGCTCGCCGTTGTGAGCCAAGACAGCGCCGGCAAGGGCGGAAAGAGTGACGAGAGAAGTCTTCATGCTGGGCGAAAAATAAATGTTCAGTGCGTCCTGACTATGTAGGTAGTATTAAGCGAGTGTGTGTGTCCTTGAGAGCTTTGACAGCGACGAAACAATGAACCAGGCCGTTGGCGGGCAACAAGATAGAACAGGCAGTTGGCAAAAAAAGAGAAGAAGGAAGACCAAAGGGGTGGACTTGCATCCCATTTATGATAGCAGGTCACGCATTGAGGGCCGAGCCTTCTGCATTCGCCTCGTGTTTTGGGGCCCTGGGCTGGGCTAGGCTTTTCTTTCTCATCTCCAGGGATATTTCCGCACATCATGCACGACAGCTGCCCTGATCCAAAGCCGTGGGGACCCCAAGCCCACGCATTGACTTGGCGCACGGCCGTAGGTAGTCTTGGAGTGGCCGCGGCGCGGTCCACTTTACGTTTATAGCTTAATGCCTCGTGGTGCGCATAACCTTCTCGGCATGTGTCTCCCCTGTCAGAGTCGAGGCAGCCGCGGGGGCAGCATAATAACAGCATTTAAAAACAAATAATGGCAGGAAAACAAGGGGATATTGCGCCAGTCAAAGCACCGCCTGTGCTGCTCGATGTTGATGAAGACCCATCGAAAACCATCTGGCCTGGAATAATAAGCGTCTCATCAATAGGGCATGAAGGTGAGTCTCTATAATAGCTATGTGCTATTTACAGTCGGTCGAGGATATCACGGAGTCCACAGAAGGATTTTTGGTTCCGCTCGAATACCTATCGAGCTGCTGAAACATTGCGAAGCAGTGTTATTTATTTTGATGGAGGAAGAGACGCGTCGTCTGTGCTATTCTCTAATCGATATTGACATAGGCAGCTCGGTGCCCATCCGGACATCATCAAGATGCCGCGCGGTCTGGTCCCTGAGAAGCGAGCCAGCAGGAGAAACAAAGTTATTTCCATGACCTGCAAATTTCCTGTCAGCCCATACATGACCAGACAGGATCGAGGCCATAGCGTAGGGTGTCAGCTGATTCGTCCCTGGGGCCCGGCTTTGGGTCTTAGTGGACGTGTTTGGAAGCAGCACAGCACACAGCCCGCATGGCACTCCATGGTCGAGATGCAATCACACGCGTAATGCAAAATCGTTATGTGATAATGCTGAAAAGGCACAGCAGTAGTAGCTGACAAGGTACTACTACTACAATGAAAATCCACTCAAATCAAGCACCCCAATCTTGTCCTGTACATTACATGGCACCCACCCTGCAGAGTTGTCCGTCTGGTGTCTGCCTCCAGCCCTCGCTGCCAACGCATGTTTTGCACCAGAAGACATCAGACGGGTCGACGTCCCGCTTTATACTTAGCAGCCTCGGATAGTTGTCGCCCCAGAAGGACTGCTGCCAGTTCTTTTCAAAAAGGAAGGCCTATCGTGCGTGTGAGTATCAAATCCCACGCCCTTGTTGAGGAGTTGGTGCTATGTTTACCTCGTTCATGTAGGAGCCCGATTGTGTGTCCAGAAGTCGCATCGGCTCGAAGGAATCGTCCAAGAGCCTGATGGCCGCCTCTTCAGCCGTCTTGTTGAACGGTGGAACGGTGACAGACGACACTGCGCTATGTTGTCAGAAGCGTGCCTCCACGTCCATCCGACAGTCATGATTCGGTTAGGGGTACTTACTTCCCATGACGGCAGCTGTTCGCCATGCTGGATGGACGGAGTTGCTGCCACCCCTTGGTCGTGCGCCCGCCACGCCCTTGCCACCGACCAAGAACAGATCGAAGCGCTTGTTGGCCTTGAACGCCTCCTTCAGCGCAGACGTGAACCTAGTGTTGTTCCCCCGCAGCGCCCGGCCCGGCAAGATCCTCGACGCGACATAGCTGCCGCCGCCTCCGTGGCCCGCGTCGTGGTTCTCCTTGTGGAACTCCCAAAACGAGCTGTAGTGCTTGGGGAGTAGAATCAGCGTGACCTTTCCGAGCCAGCGCTCCTGGATGGTGTCGTTCAACGGCTTGAATGCCCGCAGCATGGCGGCCTCCCGATCGACGGCGTCCTGGATCAAGACGGTACCGAACGCGCCGGCGAATTCGGAGGGCACGCCTGGCACCGTGGTGTTGTTGGGCAGCGACATGCCGGGCGACAGAAAGAGGTAGCCCGAAACGCCTTGGTCCATGAGCACGGGGACTTGTGACGAGACGTATGCGATGAGCTCGTCCTTGATGGCGTGTTCGTTGGGATCGGTGAAGACGATGAACCCGCCGTTGGTGACCTGCGGCGTGGGAAACGTCCTCAGCGTCACCGACACGACGACCCCAAACGTCGACCCTCCGCCCTGTCCCGGCTGTGTCAGCACATTTGCAAAGAGAAGTAGAGGTAATATGGTGACAGGTGCGACCCACGCCTCGCATTGCCCAGAAGAGGTCCCGGTTCTGGTCTTCGTTGATGGCGACAATCTTGCCCCCCGGCGTGACGACGAGCATCTCCAAGACGCTGTCGGCGGCCATACCATACCGCGGACCGAGCGACGAGTGCCCGCCGCCGGTGACGTACCCGACGATGCCCACCGTGCTGCCCTGCCCACCGACGACGGCCTGCCTGTGCTCGTCGGCGGCGGCGTACGCTTCGTTGAGCTGGATGCCCGCGCCGAGGGTCATGGCGTTGCCGCGAAGCACCTTGCCGGAGCCGGAGAGCTTAAAGTTGCCCGGGTGGTAGGCGATGTCTTTGAGGTTGTGCGTCCAGATGGACAGGGCACCGGGGGCGATGGAGCGGCCGATGAAGTCGTGCCCGGTGGCCTTGACGACGAGACGGACGTTGTGCTCTCGGGCTATATAGAGGGGTGAGTGAGCCGATGTACGCCTGCTATACTCAACTCACGTGGGAGTCGCCAGGGGGGAGGGGAGGAGTAGCCTGGTGTCAATGTGCGTACATACCAAAGTCGACGCCGAGCTTGATATGCCTCGCCGTCGTCGCGTTGACCACATACGCGGGATACCCAGCGCCGGTACACGGGTAGGCCGCGTCCGGCAGGCAGGTGTAGTTGGTGAACTGGTCGAGCAGCACCGACACGGGGTTCCCGCCGTGGAACTCGGTCGTCTCCCAGGCCTTCTTCACCTCGGCGCAGCGCGCTGGGTCGTGCCCGGGCTGTCCGGCGTGGCAGGCGGCCGCTGGCGGCGTGGGCTTGATGAGCCGCCCGTCAAGGGCCTTGGCCAGCCGCGCCCAGTCGTCTGCCGAGGGCCAGCGCGCGTTGTCGGGGTGCGCTCTGCAGGACTCTTTCGCCGATGGAGGGCTCGTCGCGCCGGAGAGGGCGACGAGAGATGCGCAGAGGAGAGAGACGCGCATGTTTGTTGTTGACGTCTGTTCAATATCTTTCAGGGCCGGTTCTGTCTAACGGTTTGATGCTCGATGCCTTGATAGAGAGGGACCATCATCCAAGGTCCGACCAACCGGGCGTATTTATACCATCCCAAGTCTCCGATGCACCCGGCCTTCTCAGCGCAAGCCGCGTCACGCATCTTGTCACCGTGAGGCCATGTCCGGATGGACGTTGCGACGGAACCAATAAGTCTCGACGTATTCATCGCGTAGATGGTTTAGTCCTCTCCCCAACTGTGTAAACAGGGCCGCTTGGCCGTACATCTCGGGCGATATTTCGGCCCCGACGGCCTGGCTGGGGCATTTTGTTACCGTGCAGATGTAAGATTCGCGATCGACGCCCCGGGCCGAGGTGGCTGAGTCTCACGAGGTGAGCGGAGCCGACGGGGCGGCGGGAATCCGATCGCATTCGCGCCGAGGGGTTGGTATGCACCCTGGACCAGGGCACGTGCGATGACGAACGGTCTGGTACAATCCAGCGGTGGTCTGCATTTTAAGCTTATTTTGGGTAGTCAAGGAGCTGTGCTTCTTTGTGGAAGCGACGTAGTGTATCACGCAGCGGAACAACAGGAGTGAGGGGTTATGGCCGTTGAATACTAGTTAACTTGGTTGTTATTCAGGTTAAGGCATACATGTAACGGGTCGGACAGCAAGAACCTCTTGCGTATCCACTGCTGCCGACAATGACGGACGGCGTAATTGGCAAACACTCACTTTCCAGCTCTTGGGGGGGTTTTCTTTCTAGATTCACGGCGGCAATCGAAAAGTGTATATAAACTTCGCGCGAGGAGGCGAACGTAGCGAAGACCCTCCCCTCAGACACCCCAACCATGAGAACATTTCCCAGACCGGGGCAGACCCCGAGTATACTATCCTCAGAGATCCGCGCCAAGAGGGAGTGCAAAAAAAAGAAAAAAAAAATAGTGCACGTGAATAAGTCCAGCCATTGAAGCAAACATGTGCCACCAGAACCTCATATTCTACCGGTGCAAGTCCGCCGACTGCGCGTTCAAGTGGTTCAACGGCCCGGAAAAGCCCAGGCCCTGCGACGAGGTTCGCGACAAGTTTCCGCAGAGGCCCGAGAATCGCATCGGCTTCTGCGACGGGGGCCTCGAAGTGACCGAGCTCAACTTTGACAGCGCAAACATGTGCGAGGCGTGCCAGCGGAGGGAGGCGTTCAAGGCGACGCGGCGAAAGCGGAAGGAATCGAAGAAGTAGATGGGGCATCTTTAGAATCACGCTCTTGGATTCAAGACTGAAGCGGCGATTTAGATGATGATGAGAATGGTGATAATGGCGATGGAGATGATGATATGACCGGGGGACGCAGCTCGGTCTCGCAATAGCAGTGTCTACATTAAACAACAGCAGTGAGAGTTTGTGATGGCGGTCCATTCTTGAATGCCGATTGTTACATGTATTTAGTCTGCGTGCATAGCGTAACGGGTTGGATAAGAAGAGGCCCCCCCTTCGTTCCTTGCTGCCCCGTGCTTGCGTGCGTCAATAACGGTTGATGGGAGTGATAGACAAGTTCCCCCTCCCGGGGTTCCTGATTCGCGAAGACCCCCAGGACCGTCTATAAAGCTCCGCGCAAGCAGACGAACATGGCGAAGAACCTCGCCCCTAGAACAATCCCCGACAAAAACAAATGCTCTCTTCCCAAGCAAACTGAAAGTTCAAAGGGCAGACGTCCCAGTCTGGTGTATTCGCAGATTCAGATTCCCCAAGGCCCGAAACCTCCTCTGCAAACTTGATAAACCACCCCTCTCCCAGGCCCAAGCAGACAGGCAGGCAGGCAGGCAGGCAACAAACATGTGCTTCCAGACCATCGAGTTCGCCGGGTGCAAAAACGACAACTGCACCATCGCGTGGTACGTCCGCCCGTACCGGCCCACGACGTGCGACGTTGTGCGCGAAAAGTTCCCCCACGTGGCGGAGACGGGCATCGGCTTCTGCGGCAGGGGCGTCCATGTGACCCGCAGGGTCATCAAGAGCGACTACTACTGCGCGAACTGCCAGGCGACGGAGGGTCGCAAGGAGGCGCGGCGCAAGCGCAAGGAAGAGAAGCAGCGCAAGGAGGCGGAGGGGTAAGTAAGATGGTATACTGTAGAAGAAGCTGATCGGACAATCGCATTTCCGGTTTTTGACTCTTGAGCCTGTGCCGACACCTTGGGTGCTGGTGATGATGATGATGATGATGTTGTTGTTGATGATGATGACCTGGCTGGGGAACGCAGCTCGTCCTTCCAACAACAGCTTCGACAGAGGCCGAACGCCGTCCCCTGGGCTTGACTGTTAACTATCTACTGCCCACCGCCAGCAGCCTTGGCCTTTGCCTCCTTGGCCTTGAGGTGCTCCATGTACCTCTCGTTCTGCCGCGCATACGCCATCTCGCCAACGCAGTCCTTGTGGCGCTCAATAAAGTCCACCACCCTGTCCAGCCTCCAGAACCCCCTCTCGTCCCGCAGGCTTTCCCTCTCCTCCTCATCCTCCTCCCTCCCCTCGTCGCGACGACGAATCACGTCGTCGTACGACTCGTCGCCCTCGAGGATCACGCGCTTGAGCGCCTTGACGAGGCACGCGCGGTACGTCACCTCGGCGCCCGTGGCCGTCGCGCGGTCGGGCTCCGGCACGGCGCCCTTGATGAGCACGTTCCAGATGGTCTCGCGCTGGCGCTCGCGCAAGAAGTCGTCCCGCCGGGCCGCGAAGTCGTCGCGCGCGTGGGGGAACGCACGCAGCGCCTCCTCGGTCACGCGCTCGCGCGTCGTCTGTGGCGCGGCGAAGCGGCCGGCGCGGCGGCACGCGGGGAGGAAGGCGTCGACCCAGGCGCGGAACGCGGGGCGGCCTCTCATGCGCCGCCGGTCGTTGGCCTTGAGCTTCTTGCGGTCCTCGGCGGCGGCTTGCTGCTGCTGCTGCTGCTCGGTGCCACCGTCTTGGATGCGTGTGATACTGGAGGTAGCAGCAGCAGCAGCAGCAGAAGGGTCGTCGTCTGGTGGGGGCACGTACATCATGCGGCACCGGGCGGCGTACTCGAACATGGCGTCCAGGCTCTCAAAGGGCCGGTCCCAGTAATCGACCACGGGGAGGCCGAGGAAGGCGAGCACCCTAGCGGGCTCCGAGGTGAGCAGGACCTTGGCGCGGTTGCGGTTCGTCTTCTCGATCTCGGGGACGCGCAGCCACAGGGCGCCGTCGTCGACAGTCAGGCCGTAGGGGCGGGTGGTCGAGCCGAGGATGTTCCAAATGTCGCCGTGCGCGTGCTTGAAGAGCATCCACTGCATCTCCTGGAGGGACCTGCAGATGCGCACGTCGACCTGGATATATCTGTCGTCTGGCATATTCTCGTCGGCGGCGGCGGCGGACTCCTCGTCTTTCAGCAGCCGCCGGGGCCAGGGCAGGGCGAGGTTCGAGGCGCAGGCGTCGTTGACGATGATGCGCGCGGCGCCCAGGGCATCGGCGATGGCGTCCAAGCCCCGGCGGGTGTCTTGGAGGCTACCGTCGACGTTGAAGTCCTTGGGCCACGCGACGAGGATGTCAATGTCGCCAAAGTCGGTCTTGCCGGGCCCGTCGATGGGGGACGCGACGCACACGTACGTCTGTCGCAGGATGGCCATGCAGCGGCTCTTGACGTCGTGATAGACGGGCCGCGGCATGCGGGGCGTGTGCAGCGGCCGGTCGCCCGAGGCGAAGGCGGCGCCGCCCATGATGTGCTGCTGTGTTGCGCGATGTAAGGACTGAGTTTTATGGTGTTTGTGTGTGTGTGTGAGACAGAAAGAGAAAGAGAGAGTGAGAGAATGGGGATGGCGATGCGGTAGAGAGGACGGGGGAGGAAAGGCCGGGCTGAGTCATCGCAAGGATCGAATGAGTGAGATGAAAGAATGGATGAATTGAAATAAAAAGGTAGTGTCGACGATGTACGTCGTTTGCGAGCACCGGATGGATTGTTGGAGAGTGAATTGCTCGCTGGTGGCGTGGCGCATGCCCTCGTCGTGAGTCCGAAGGCGGAGGAGCACCGAACATGAACAGATACGAGCACAGTCGATAGAGCCTTGCAGCCGACGACTTTACATGCCGATCAGGAGGGCGGGCTACCCGCCTGCTGTGCTCGTCACCGACGCGGCAGTTTGAGATGGATCACCTAGACTTTGTCCCTGCGGGCAGCAAACGCGCCATCCCAGGGGTGTATGGATGTGTGTGTATGTGTGTTTGTGTGTGTGACTGTGACTGTGACTGCGTCCCCGCGAATGGAGTCACACAATCGCGATGCAGGAGCAACGGGTAAGGTAGTTACCTCGGCCCAGGGTCTGGCGGAGCAGCGACGAGCATCATCACTCGCTTCCGTCCCGTGTTGTTGCAGGTTGATAAAGCTCACGGTCGCGACAGCCCTCCGCAAGTCGGTGATGGGGGGCCCCTGGCTTTCAAGTTATCATGTGGTGGCGGGCCCAGGTTGGATGGAACATGAAGTCGACGAGAGCCCCGCGATGCCCCATCTAGCGCCAGCAGTTGAGCCGTCGTAGAATGACTACGTTTGAATCCGCCGTCGAGTTCGACCGAGACATGCTGCTGAGGCTGCCACGCAGGTTCACGATGGGACGCCGCCGCCCCGAGGGAGTTTATGAGTCAGGCCGGGCCGGGGTGGTGGTGCTGCTCAGCCGCCACACGGTGATGTGAGGATGGGGGGATGATGCATTTCCGAGTGGGAGGAGAGAGACGTTGATGGAGCACGATGATGAGGGCAGGCTGATGCCGCGTGCACTGCAGCGGACGCCACTGCGGGTGGCTGCGACAGCACATGCATGTATTTGCTGTCGGACATTGATGGGAATCCTGCATGTGCCGCCCCGATGGTCCTAGCGAGAGACACGAGTCGCGCCATGCTGCCGCCGACACACACACATTGTATATATTAATAGTGTGTGATCTGTCACTCCATCTGTTAGATCTGCAGCTCCTCCGTACAACATCCCGTGTTCATCCATCTGATCCGCCCTTGGTGTTGCCCTTCTTGGCTCCCCATGTCTCGGGACCCCCCGCACCTGTATATATGCCATTGGATACTTAATCACCACCAGCAAGTCTCAAAATTCTTTACAAAACATGACCTTGTTCTCATACATGACAATTGATAGACTTGGTGTACTTGACATGGGACCGACCGGCCGCTAGCTGGCCGTCCACCGCAGATATAAACATGAAGCCAGGAGCATGAACCCGACGCCCGCAATGAGTACATACACCAAGCATGACAGACAGTGATACCCCTCCCCGGCTCTTCCATCGCAACATGGCGCTCACAGCTTCGTTCGACTCGTCAACCGTAGATTCTCAGTGCTCCTGCGTTACTCCTCATCGCCACTCGCACATAGTACTCCATCGCGACACTCCCATCACCATCATCCTCAACCACCACCACCATCATTACCACGCGATGCCCATCCCTACATCGCCCACGCCGCCACGCCCATCACCAGCGGCGCCAGGTACATTCCCTTGCCGGCGCTCAGCCCCGCCGCGGCACCCGTCTTGGTCGCCGACGCCGCCGCGCCCGTGGCGGTGCCCGACCCAGTCGCCGCGGCACCCGTCGTCGTCGTCGCGGAGGAGGCGCCGGATCCCGTGGGCGCCGCCGTCGTAGCCGTCGCCGTCGCGCTGGTAGTAGTCGTCGTCGCGTTGCCCCCGATGACGGCCGCGTGGTACTTGTCGACGACGTACTTGACAATCTCGTCGCCGTACTTGGCGACGTAGCCGCCGTGCACCTTCTTGTCCTTGCCGACGTCGCAGTAGGTGTCGCCCGTGTCGCAGTAGGAGACGAGTCGGTCCGAGTACTGCTTACACGTCTCCACCGAGGCGTTGTTGCGCTCAAAGAGCTATCCGAGTGTCAGTCAGTATTTTCGTACGAGGCATGGTTAGGTATGTATGTAGTAGGTAGTTTCAAGCCATTGTGCCACGTTGTACGGGGTACAAGCAAAGTACGGATAGTTGAGACAAGGAAGAGGGAAAGGGAAGAGGAGGGGACTCACGCCGTTCTTGATGCTGGTGCCCTTGTCGTAGGTGACGTTGGCGACGTGCGTCGGGTCGCCCAGGAAGACCATGGCGAGGACTAGAAGATGTGATCCGCTGTCAGCAAGCCTCTCTCAAACACACACACGACGGCTCATTTTTTTCGTCATTGGATTTTTGTTGTTCTTTCTTTCTCAATCAAGTGAAATGTAGCAATGCCAACTCACCATTCTTCTTAATGTCCGCGACGGGCAGCGCGCGCGCCGCGTCAAACACGCCGCCGCTGCCGCCGCACACGGCGTCCATGCCGACGTGCGCGCCCTGCGAGTAGCCCAGGATGGCCATCTTGCCGTCGGGGCAGTCGTTGAGGTAGTTGTTGACGACGCTCTGCATGGACTTGACGCCCGCGGCGACCGAGTCCTGGTACGCCGGGTCGGAGAAGGTGGCCGGGTAGTCGAGCGCCTGGACCTTGGACCCGGGGATCTTCTCGGTGATGTTGCCGGCGACGAGGCCCGTGACGCCCGCGCCCTGCGGCTCCGTGGTGCCGCGCGCGACCAGCACGAAGAGGCCCGTGGCGCACGTCGAGGTCGCCTTGTTGGTCACCGGGGGGTGCTGCTTGCGCCAGGGGTTCGGGCTCGGGTCCGCGGCGGCGACGCCGGCGAGGAGCAGCGCGAGGGAGCTTGTGGCGCGCATGGTTGCTGTCTGGCGGGTGAGAGCGTGTGTGTGTGTGTGTGTGTGTGTGTGTGTGTTGCTCGGTATTTTTTTGTGCTGTTGGTGGAGCTTCAAATGCCGGCCGCGGGTTGACGAGCGACGAGTGAGGCTATCACGAGATTGACACACAGGTGGTGCTGGTGTTTCTGTCTCACTCTCTCCGTGTCCGTCTACACACACGCGCAATTGTCGGAGCAACGTCCTCGGCAGGCGAAGCACAGCAGCAGCGGCACCGGCAAGAAGACGACGGGGACCAGGGAGAAGAGGGAAAACAACGGCAACGACGACGACAACGGAAGACGAGGACGAAGAAGCAGCGCAGAAGAGAAGAGAAGAGAAAAAAAAAAGAGGAGCTCCCGCGAGGTACTTGTACTAGCCTCCGGGTGTTGGCGGGCATGTTACCTCGTACGTACGTCGTAGCCGCTCATGCCATGCATCATCCTCCGCATCGCGCCCCCGGCGGCGTCAACGAGCGCGCACACACACATACCCATCGAGCCACCACCACCCCATAAACACGGACAGACTCACACCCACACACACACACCCGCACGTACGCGGCCCGGCCGAAGGAACCCCATCTGGAAGAGACCACAAACCATAACCCCACAAACCAACCACAACCCACCACCCACCGCTGTAGCAATAAGGCCACGCCACACCGAGTTGGGGGTCCCTCCTCCCGATAGTTCCCATCATACTGCACCGTACCGAGAGGGCCAGGCTAGCTTTTCTGGCCTGTGGCCCCTTGAGAGTGTCAAACCCCCCAGCACAAAAAGGGCACCCACCGCCGGGCGAGAGAGACAGGCAGGTAGACAGGCATCCCCATCCTCGTCGCCTGCCTCGCATCCTGGCCTGCCCACGCTCCGCCCGCCCATCCCCCACTCCGCCCAAACCCCGCAGCAGGCAGGCGGCGGCTCCAAAGGTCCAGGGAGGGAGGCGTGGCGTGGGGCCGGCGTGAGGCTTGCAGCTCCTCACGCAGCCAACCGGGGTTGGGCGCGCCTCGTTCGGCAGCCGGATCCCGACGCGGCAGGCGAGGCCAAACTGGTGGGCTGTGGCGTGGCGTGGCGTGGCGTGGCGTGGCGTGTGTCGTCTTGCTTGCTTCCCAGTAATAGTTACATAGGTAGCCCAAGCCCAAAAACTGTCTCTCATCAATGTGGGTGGATGTTGTCGCTCTCCCGTATGCTTTGCCCAGTTCAGGAGCACCTACTAATGCTTCTCTTCGTCCCCCCTGCCCAGCCAGCCGTCACTGATGCTTGCTTGGCTGCTTGCCCGCCCGCCCGTCCGCCCGCCGACGATGGTTACCTGCCCGCATTGGTACCTTGCAGGCTGCGCAGGGATCAACATTGAGTCCCCGCCGCTGACAGAGTTTCACATGCCACCGACTTGGCGGTCTCGGCCCCAGTCGGGTAGTCGTGCGTGCAGCGCTGACTACCAACTGGTAGCAGTAGTCGTAGTAGTAGTAGTCGTAGGAGGAGTAGCGGTAGCAGCAGAAGTGACAGTCGGGCGTGCGGCGTCCGTGTTTCTTTACAAAATACCTTCTGTCCGTTCATCTTCATACATGCCATGCTCTGCACCCGACGCACGCACAGTAGTAAAAAAGCCCCGCGCTCAGCAAGCGTCCAGCCGTCGCGGCTCAAGCAGCAGGCACCATCGCGTACGAAGTACACACTCGACAAGAGAGCAGCACAAACCAGGTCGTCGTCATACCCACGATCCCATGACTGCGCGCGCACTCGCACTCGCACGCACCGGGCCACGTTTCAGCCGCGCGCCGGCCCTGGAGACAGAACGCATATCGCTACATGTAGTTATATGCCGCAATGCTTAGAGTTGAAACTCGCAAGCAAAGAACAAGCCAGCCAATCGCCTGTTGCAAAAAGGTCGCAAAGCATGGGCCTTGAGCTGTGCTCTGCTTGATGGTCTCCCATCACGCGCAAAGAAGAAAAAAAGAAAGAGCCAGAGAAGAAAAGAAGAAGAAAAAGCTCTGTTCAACATGGGTTCCCCTGACTTCCCCACAGGCGTCGATCATGCCTGCCTGGCAGTACGCAGTACAACCTGCCTATCCCGCCCCGTCGACGGGGGAAAAGCAGCTGTTGTGTAATAGTAAACCCTCTGCTAAGACGAGATGGATGGACTTGGCGCCGCTTGAAATTGCTCGTCCCACCTATTTCGGCGCGCTCCGTGTATGATGGGTAGCTGGCTGGGGCGTGTGTCTACACGTATGGGTACGGTATGGGCATGGGGTGTGCGTGTGCCTGCCATGAACCCCTGACGATAATGGATACTTTATGTACTTTGTAGGCGCTGCAAAAGTACGTGCGTGGGGAGTGTTATCATTGAATCCCCCTTCGACAAAGTTTTGCCTCGTAAGCATCATCTACGACTTAACTTGGTTACCTAACCTAACTTGCAAAATACGTTGCCCCTTCTTCTATCCAGTCAGCTGCAGAACTTGCCCGTGCCATTCCCCGTCCATGCCACAACGGCATCATAGCGAGGGGTCTCGTGCATACATTTGAACCCGGCTGCCCCCTACGCGTACGTCTCGCCACAGCGGCACTCCTCCATCTTGCCGGCGTGTCCCCCTCGTCCTTCCTCCGCAGTGGCCTCGAGATGCAGGTGCGCGCCGTGCGCGACGAGCGTCCTCGCAACGTCCGCATGGCCCGACCCCACGGCCAGCAGCAGCGGCACGCTGCAGGACTCGTTGCCGTTACCGCCGCCGCTGCTGCCCGCGTCTACATCCGAGTCCTTGGCTAGGCCCAGTAACAGCCTCCTCCCCGCGTCGTTGTCATCGTCCACGCACCCGCCGCGATCTTGAAGCAGCCGCGACACGACGGCCTGGATCGCCGCATCCACCACGATGGTGGTGGTGGCGGTGGTGCCATCAACGTCGGAGTCGCCGCCGCCGGAGCCACGCTCGACGACGGGCCGCAGCGGGCTGTTGGCGTCGGCGCCGTGGGCGAGCAGCATCTCCACGAGCGTCATGTCGCCGTGGCCTGCCGCGTTGGCGAGCGGCGTGCGGCCGTAGGGGTCCCGCGTCTCGAGGTCGATGCCGTGGACGCGCAGGAGCATGCGCGCGAGCGCCGCGTTGCGATGCGCCGCGGCCCAGCATAGTGCCGCCTGGCCCTTGGGCGAGCGGGCGTTGACGTTGATGTTTATTACCTCTGCTCCCTCTCCCTCTTCTTGTTCTCCAGCCCCTGCTTCTTCCTCTCCTCCTCCTCCGCCTTCATCCCCTCCGCCGTCGCCGCCGCCGCGATCATCATCACGCGTGGCCGCCGTAGCAGCCCCCAGCAGCAGCGCGACCACGTCCTCAAAGTTGTACTGAGCCGCGAGCTCCAGCGGACTGGGCGCGTTGGCGCACTGCGGGCACCTCGTCGCGGCGGCGGCACCTCCTCCTCTGCCAGCGGCGATGGCGGCGGCGGCGTCGAGGGCGTCGCGCACCGTGCCCATCCGCCGGCGCCGGATGGCCCACGTCACCAGCGACGGGCCGTGGGCCTGCACGCCGAGCCGGTAGCGGTGCCGCAGCAGGTCGCGGTACAGCCGCCGGCTCGCCCGCGACAGCGCCGAGAGGTCCTGCGCGCTGGCGACGAAGCCAGCGATGAACAGCAGGAGCTCTGCGGGGAGGCTGGCGAGCTCGCAGGCCGGGCGGCGCTGGTTGCTAGTAGTGCCGCCGTTGCTCACGGGGATGGGCGGCGGATCCATGAATGGGGATGGAGGTGACTGACATGGAGGGGTTGCAGCAGGGCAGGTGATGCTGTCTAACCGGCTACCTCGTGAGAAGCCACGGCTGCATTGTTGTGGTTGATGGCCGTTGACGGGAACCGGATGTGATAAAAACGCCTGATGAAGAAAGACTGCCGGCAAGGGGGTATCGGGCAGCTCCCATCTCCAAGATCCCAACAGTGACCCTACTGATGGCTACGTAGTCACATCAATCGTGAATTGGTAGATGCGGTGAGGCCACCCACCACCCACGCCTGGTCCCCTGACATCAGCATGATGCGTCCATCTGCATGTAACCCCGAACCCGAAACCGCGCCGGCCGGCATCCATCCATCCGGCACGCATGGCGCCACCACCCATCCGAACAATAACGCTACACACTTAGCATGAACATGGAATTTAACTATACGGTCTGCTATTTGGGTGGGCGGCTATCCAACGTGCTTATAAGCGGTGTTGTATTCACCTTCACTCTGCCCCCCCTTTCTCACGACTGTCTGGTTCCAGTCCACCATCGGCGGGCACAACACCAACAAGAGTCTACCCAACAACGCTTCACCATTCTATATCGCCGTAGCATCACTTCCCCCGCGCGCTCTGCTGCCCTAATCCCACAGTCTCGTCCCTCGACTGACGCAGGAACGGCACCAGGGCCGACCCGCCCGTGCCCTGGAGCTCATCCCCGCCGCCCTTGGCCATGACCGCCTGCAGCCCGGCCTCCTCCTCCTCCTCTTCCTCCTCCTTTTGCTCTCTCTCGCCCCTTGTTGCCGGGCCCGTCCCATCCCCCCCGTTTGTGCGCCGCGCCCCGTTCCTCGTCTCTCGCGCATCATCATCATCGCCATTAGCCTCCTGCGCGGCCGCAAGGCGTGCCGGCTGCACAATGTACTTGCTCACCACGGCCATGTGCCTCCCGCGCCACGACCGCAGCTCCTTGACGCACCCGTCGTACGCCCGCACCAGCCGCTCATCGGACCGGCGGTGGCTCTCGACGTAGCCGCGTATCGTCATCGGCAAGCGGGCCAGCTGCCCGAGCAGCTCGCGGTGCTTGCCGGGCATGTACGCCCTCATCTCCTATCGTCACGCGGGCGCGCGCAAAGAGCAGCAACAGGTCAGCCAGCGTCCTTTGCCCATTTTATCGGGTCGTTTCATCGGTGCGCGCCCTCCCACTTCGTAGGCCTGTCGTCACATGCGTATCCAACATCATCACCACCAGCCCAAGCCCAGCCCAGGCCGGCGCCCCCTGGATATGTTTTGACACTAAAAAGAAGGAAGAAAAAAAACTCACCTCGAAAAAGGACTCGCGTCCCCCGCCGGGACCCTCATGTCGCACGCCCAGCACGCAGTCGAGCGCCTGGAACAGGCAGCTCTGGCCTGCGCTCCCGCCCACGCACCGTGCCCGGCGCTCCGACCCGTCGACGCGCTGGAACACCACCTCCCCGCGCGGCAGGCCCTTGTTCTCCATGCCCCTGCCGCCGCTGAAGAAGGGCCGCAGCTCGTGGTAGAAGGCGCGCGCGTCCAGGAGGGGGTACAGCTTGGGCAGGTGCCTCGCCATGCGGGCCAACGCCTCGGCGGAGCGGTCCAGCGCCGCGACCAGGCCCGAGGAGACGTCGTCGTCGTCGTCGTCGTCGTCAGCATCGTCGTTTCCGTTGACGGCCGCGGCGAGGGCGTCCAGCAGGAGAGCCAGTAGCGTGCCGCCCTCTGCTTCGACTAGCACGGGGACGAGGTAGAAGGCGTCCTCGCCGCGTGTGCCCGTAAAGGACCCGAGCGAGACGAGCTCCTCCAAGTCGTAGAACCCAGCGCCGGCATCATCGCCATCATTGTTATCCTCGTTGCTACCGACGCCGCCGCCGCTACCACCCACCACTGCCGCCCAGTTCCAAAGGCAGAGCCCCGCGTAGCTCAGCACGGGCTCCATGCCCAGGCGCTCGCAGACGTGCAGAAACGGCTCGCCGAGCTGCGGCGGCACCGTGTCGACGACGGCGGCATCGCCGCCGCCCGCCCAGACGTAGCCGTGGACGAGGAACGCGAGGACCACGTACGCGCGCCGCAGGTCCGGCTCCGTCGTCAGCCCGCTCGTGCTGAGCACGGGCAGCGCCCCGACGTGCCCGCCGAGCGCGCGCGACGCGATCAGCGCGGGCAGCCGGGCGGCGAGGTCGTCCCACGGGGCGTAGTAGCCGTCGCGGAAGGAGGTCAGGGGGGTGTCGTCGGAGAGGAAGCCCCTCGTGCGGGAGAGGCCAAAGGAGGCGAGGTCTGGGAAGACGACTACCATGATGGGGTTGCACGCTGAAGCACGTTGCAGTGGGATGCCCGTATAATGCTTGTCTAGTTGGTGCTGGTGATGGCATTAACGTAACGGAGCAGTGGCGGTCTAAGTCGTCGTTTTTCACAATTCTGCACACCTGTATCAGTGCTGTACATCGACCTGCCAATTGAGTATAAGCTATATATAATCCAGGCCTCTATGTCCTAGTTCACTTTACATCTTGCCGCTCAGCGCCCTTGGAGCGTTGCGCTTCGATTCGCACTTGACAATGCGCGCGCCCTTGGCTTGACGCATACACCACTTATTTAGGCTAGCAGTGCGGCATGTCGTCTGGCCAAGGGGTGCGACCGTCCAGTCGTCAGCACGGAACAAGCACTCGGGGCAACGCATACACGTCGCCAAGGTTCTCTTATCACTTCACGTTCCATGCAACTGTTCTCGCACCCCGGGACCCCCCATCGTCACGAGGTCGCTGCACGGTGATGTATGTGTACATGTAATCTCTGCCGCCAGGGCGTTTTATGGCTCTGGCGCATAGACGTCGTATGGCCTTGGGCGCGCAGGATCAAACCGCGCAATGTCTCCGGCGGACATGTCCGTCAAACTATATCGTAATCGAAAAAAAGGCACAAGAGAAAATAAATATCGAAAAGACAAAGTGTGTGTCGTTGGGGGGTTGCCTGTGCTGTCGTCGAAACACTCGCACGAGCCGTCAGAGACTCGTTGCGCATTTTACGCGCAACGCATATGGTTGAATGGCTCTAGCGTTGGGGTGATGTGGTCTCGATAGGCGGGAGGGAGGGAGGGAGGGAGTTGTCGAAAGCCCATGGTCGAGTCGATGGGGAGCGGGCATGTGCTTCCAAGAGGGCTTGTAGTAGTTAGTTGGCTTTGAGGGTTCAGATAAACCACTCAACTTGCAGGTTTGTGTTATGGACACATGGCTGAAAAGCGATGGGTGTAAAGCTGGACAGCGCTGGGATTGAAATTGCTAGACGAAAACGGCGGGTGCGAAATGGGAGAGAGTCCAATCGAGTCAAGCCCGCCACGGGAGCACCGACATAATACGCACCAAGTCGAATGCAATTGATGACCCCAGGCACACTACATGAACTATGTGTCCACGTTCTTGCGTAAATGGCAACATGGGCGTATGAGCGGATGTAGAATGCTTTTCAGGTAGTTCATCTCGAGTAGAAGTGGGTTTCTTTCCGTGATGAGTTGGGTCAACTTTAGCTTTCATGACGTATTCAACTCATTCACGATGCGCATGTGAGCCTCATTGATGTGAATATGCATAACATAACCCGCGACCTATCGTCACCCCATGACGATCACTTGAGAGATCCAGCGCAAGATTCATCGTTAAAGCAAACCTATCTAACTCTTTTCTCTCTCCACTGCATTATTAATTCTCGGCTTTATAAGATCCATGGGGCCCTCACATGCAATGAGTTGAGTCTCCTTCCCCGTCCCCGCAAGCGTTGCTTCCGATGTGGCCGTGAGGCAGACAGAGCTCCGTCCGATATTGGCCACATCCGCAGCAACGCAACGGCCGCCGATCTGAAGCGCAAGCATCACCATGGGTGAAGAGCACCAAGAGCCGAATCAATCGGGTCATCATGGCTTGGAACCCGAGGACAGACCTGAACGGCTCGCGACGCGAGACCCCAGGCCATGAGGGCGACTCCATCATCGGTATCATCGTCACGATATAAGAAGCCTCCGTTGAGCATCACATCACCATGGCGAGACATCACATCACGTCAATCACGATCAACCTTCTCCCGCAACCAGCAACCTTGCCTCACAAAGGCAACCAACCGATCATTCGCTTCTTAAACATAGAGATTCAAAGCAACTGACGGACCGAAAAGCCCCCCATCATGTTTTCCTCCGCGCAGCCCGTCCTCCCGCCCGGCACCCTCGTGCTCGTTACCGGCGTCTCCGGCTTCATCGGCAGCCACGTCGCCGACAAGCTCCTGGCCGCGGGGTACGCCGTCCGCGGCACAACGCGCGACGCGGCCAAGCACGCCTGGCTCGCGGCGCTGTTCGACGACAGGTACGGCAAGGGCCGGTTCGAGCTGCACGGCGTGCCGGACATGGCTGCCGAGGGGGCCTTTGACCAGGTTCTCCAAGGTAGGCACACAGTTTCGATATATGCCCAGGTGTCAAGATGTTCTACACAGTTTCGATATATGTCCAAGTGTCAAGTTTCTTCTTCCACTCAATGCCCCGGTCGTTTCCACCCCTTTTCTCCGGCCCTAATCACGCCGATGCTGGGACATCTCGAGAAAGCTATACAAGTTTGCATTCGAGTGGCATGGGCATCATATCAGGGTTTTGCGTGTCATGTCGATGAAAATATCAGGGGCTGATGATGATGATGATAATAATCCCGCGCAGGAGCCTCCGGCGTCATCAACATCGCCTCCGACACCACCTTCGCGCCGGACCCGCACGCCGTCATCACGCCCACCGTCGCCGGCGCGGTGAACCTCGCGCGCGCCGCCTCGCGCACGCCCTCGGTGCGGCGCTTCGTGCAGACGTCGAGCTGCGCCTCGGCCGCGAACCCCGGTCCCATCACCACCACGGCCACCACCGGGCCCGACAACGGCGGCAGAGAGTACCCAACCATCACCAAGGAGACGTGGAACGATGCCGCCGTGGCGCAGGCGTGGGCCCCGCCTCCGTACGAGCCCGCCCGGGGCTTCGCCGTGTACGCCGCGTGCAAGACCGAGGCGGAGAGGGCGCTGTGGAGGTGGTATCGTGAGACGCGGCCTGCGCTCGTGCTCAACGCTGGTGAGCCTAACTTGACTCCCTAACCCCCCTTACATGAAGGCGGCGCCTGGCCTGGCCTGGCCTGCTGCGTCCCCAACCATGTGACGCATGAAGCCGCCCCTTAGATGTAGAGCGGTGCGTGTGTGCTGACGAGAAACTCTTACAAGTACTTCCGAGCATGAACATGGGCAAGAGTCTGGATGTGACGCATCAGGGGCACCCGTCCACGTCGGGGCTCGTCGCGGCGCTGTTCACGGGCAACCACGATGATCTCGCCTCCGCTGCGCAATGTATGTAATGTACCTACTTATCCCACCCCCCTTTCTTCTCCTTCTCCTGCCTCTCTCCTGCTGCCTCTACTAGTCCTCCATCATCATCCCTACTTGCAAGGCTGACCAAGCACCCACGCGCGCACCAGACTTTTACATAGACGTGCAAGACACGGCGCGGCTGCACGTCGCCGCGCTGCTGCACCCAGACGTGCGTGAGGAGCGGCTGTTCGCCTACGCGGGCCCTTACACCTGGCGCACGATCCAGCGTGCCATGCAAGAGCTGTACCCGCGCCGTACGTTCGCGCCGGACGTGGCGGACGCGCCGCTCGACGGGAGCGTGGTGCCGGGGACGGCGCGCGCCGAGGCCCTCCTGCGCGAGATGGGGCGCGACGGATGGACGAGCCTAGAGGACTGCGTGAGGATGAACACGGAGGACCTGGCTGTGTAGGTGGTTTACTGGGTTTCTCGTGCGCCTCTGTGTGTGGCACGGATGTGTGCCCGGGCGCCGACGTTTATGTGAGGGGTGGTCGGGCAGTCGAGACGTCCCGCAGGGGATGTCTGGTGGCATTGGTTGTCATGGGCTGGTTGGCGGTGATGGGAGGAGAGGGCAGCCCGACCATCGGGATGTGACCGCATATGCTCATTTGAGTACGGGTGGCCAACTCTAACGGGTTCTATCGTGGTTGTGGAGCGGATAAGAGAAGATGTACGTGAGTTCGGGTGGCCAGTATATACGCCGGGCAGTACTCTCGGTCGGCGAGGCGGCGCGGCACCAGAGAGTGACTGGAACAAAGTAACGTGAGCCAGATATACCGATAGCTTGCACACTGAGCGCTTTGTCCGGGACTGAAGACATCGCCATCGTCACAGCGAGGTGGCCTGTGGCCTCGTGTGGACAGGACGTCAACTACAAAAGTAGCCATGCCATTTGTCAGTTGGTCTGCTACAATAGGCCCATCAACAGAGTCGAGCGGTGCAAGGCCCGTACCGGCCATTGCCCGCTGGGTCTTCTCCGAGGGTCGGTATCGGCCTTGCGCCGCCAACGACGAACAGCAGCAGAGATGCCACGTGCTGCGATGGCCCGGGACGAGGCCGATCAGGCTCACTTTCAGTTGGTCGAGCAGCCCAAGCACGTGGCAGCTCATGTGCGGCCGCTTCAACCACGGCGGCTAGCACGGCAGAGTCTCACGGACGAACACGCGCCCACTCACATGGCATGGGAGCAAACCGCTCCTCCTCGTCGCGAACCAAACAAGGCACGGCTGGATGGACGGACCCCGCCCTGATCGGTTGTTGCGTTCCGGCCAGCAATGGCTCGCCAACGTGGGGTGAAACGACACGCGTGCCCGTGTGCAACCGAGCAGAGCGGCTCGCCGCCAGTCCCATCCGTGAGACGCCAGACGGGCAGCCGCGCATCGAGTTCAGTGCAGCTGGCCCGTTGTGGCACAGCGTCGGGGGCCAAGGAACGTGTGAAGGAAGGGACGGCATCCCTGGTCTGAGACATGCGGTAACCAGAGGCAGGCTCCACGACAGACGCGCATCGGGCAGGTCAAAGTCCTTCGGCAGCCGACCGATGCCATGCATGGAGAC